>NC_134691.1:89514461-89862810 GCF_050947455.1 Rhinoderma darwinii
AAAAAAAAGGAACTTTACAAATCTTACCATTTTTTAATGTCTAGTTTCTATGTAGACCTGTGTCGTCATGGTTACGAATTACAAACAAAACCGGTGTAGTCGTGTCCTGCAGGCATAATGCCATCCGTCTGTCCCCTGCTTCTTGGTAACCTACCAAATATGTATACTTTAGCTAGAAGTAGGAGATGGGTGGAAAAGGAGTATTATTGCAGGATCAGACTACAAAGTTTGTTTGTAGTCTGTAGCCATGGAAACAGATCTGCATAGGAGCTATGGACACAAAACCTGTAGGCTATTTTTAACCAAGACTATTTGCAAAGTAGCCTAATTTGTTTATTTTAAATACATTGGAGCAATAAAAATAAAAAAATTGGTTGTGAAATTGTATATAAATTCTTTAATAGCCATATATAACCGTAAACGGGTCACCGTATAGGACCGTAAACAGGCCTCATGCCATTCTATATTATTGCTTTATTGGCAAACGTTTATGGTTTCTTGTTGCTTCTCATTATTTTCCAAACTTTGTTGATGAGGCATATGGAAAAAATGACTGTATACATATGCATTAATTTTGATGGCAATTGTACAGAAACAGAAAGTTTGTTTTAAAGTGTATTTTTCCGAGGGGCACAAATATGAAACATTCCTTCTAAAATAATATCACCAGCTATATAAAGATAGTTCATAGTGCAGAAGCAATATAAATCAATATAGAGAATATTTTGACAATGTTATCTGATGATAACTTTCTTAATTTAAAGGAGAAGACCGTAGATTAGTCAGTTCATAGTCTATTTTCAGGTTATTAGAAATGTAAATACCCTTTCTACCAACAACGTTGTTGTAAGCTTTGATTAAAATTGCTTAAGTTCCTTTTACAATGGACATTAAAATGTAGCTTCATTTCAATTCACTTTTATAGTGTGTGGTGTATTCTTACTGAGGTTGGCCTAGCGGCCCAAAACCTACATTGTTTTATTTCCTACTTCCGCATTATACATTTTGTCCCATTGATAGATAATGCCAGACAATTTTTGTTTTTTATTTTCTTAAGCAATTTCCAAACCGTAAAGTTTCTAACATGTGGTTCTCTGGGCCTAACGGACAGCTGAGATAGTTTCTAAATTGTGTAATGTAAAATGCTTTTGTAGAAAGACGAAATGCACTTTCATTTGATTGTATTCTTTGCAAGCGGTTAATATATATATATGTTTTCATGACTATTTTTAAATGTTTGGTTTATATATATATATATATATATATATATTTTCATGAAATGCTTGTCTCATCCCTTTCACCCACTTTAAAAATGCATAAACTGAAAATAGAAAAGTAAAAAAAAAAGTGGTTATTTGAGCATTTTGCGTATGCTGTTCATTGGGACATTATTGCAATAAAAAAAAATAAAAAATGTGCATTTTTAATTTTGTTCATGCAGGCCTACCTATTCATTCAATGTATTCCCCTGACACCGAACGGCTCATGGATATTGCCAGATTACAGCTCATGGGGATTCAGGGAAAACTTTCCTGCTCTTTTAGGATGAGATCCAATCCCGAAGTTGGCTCTAAATCGGGGGATGACATTTTATCCCAGATGACCCCTGCAGCCTGTGATTGGCTGCAGCGGTCACATGGGATGAAGTGTCATTCCAGGAGGCCGGCCTGGAGGAAGAAACCGACTTCTGTTTTTTGTTTTTTTTCTGAGTACGGTTTTTTGCGGCAAAATTGCTGCGATTCCGTCACATTAACCGCAACAACTGCTATTTGTTGCGGATTCTACCTCCAATTGAATTCAATGGGGAAAATCCGCTACACATAAGCTGCGTTTACACAAATACAATTGACATGCTGCGGAATAAAACGATACACTGCATGTCGACCTCTGAGCGGTTTTTCCGCTCAGCATGTAGATGAGTTTTGTTCAATCTCATCCACTTTACCGCTACTGTATTATGCTGCGGATTTTACGCATCTAATTCCGTTGCAGAAAATCCGCAGTATTTACACAGCGCGGTTGTCTAAATGCTGGTTAAAAAAAAAGGTTGGAACATTGCTCTAAGTGTATGTTCACATGCAAAATCAAAAACGTCTGAAAATTCGGAGCTGTTTTCAAGGGAAGACAGCTCTTGCTTTTCAGCCCTTTTTTCAACTACTTACGTTTTTCACGGCCGTTTTTGGAGCTGTTTTTCTATAGAGTCAATGAAAAACTGTTCAAGAAGTGACATGCACTTCTTCTTTTTCGCAACCGTTTTTTTACTCGGCAGTTTTTTAAAACGACCACGTAAAAAAAATGACCCGTCTGAACAGATGTTTGGAGGTGTTCTGCTTCCGATTTTACGGCCTGAAAAACGTCCGAAAATAAGCCGGGTGAATATGCCCTAAATGTATGGCTAATTCACAGATCCAACACAATAGGTAGTGTAACCAGTAGGGGGGATATTGAGGTTTGCACTATATGGTAATGACTAGAAGTGACCAAACAATTCTAGCTATTTGTGTAGTCGCTACCATCATTGCTCCAATACATGTAAACAATTTTAGTATGAGTAGTTGTGTCCAAGGTTTTGACTGGTACTGTATATAGGTGTTTGATCGTGATGAAAACTGTTCACAGTTACACCAGTCTGTGTTTTGGTGGCCAGCGTGAACTTATTTTTTAGGAAATCTCAAAATAAAAATTCAAATAACACCACCATAAAGAACCTCACACAAAATGATGTTGAAAGATGAGAGGTGAATGGAGGTGTCGAGCAATGGATCAAGGGCTACATTTAAATCTCCGCCCACCAAGAGCAAGCCTTCCGCAAAACTATGAGATTTCTCCAGAGTTTGTATTAACCAAGGTGATTGTTCCCTATTAGGTGCATATAAATTTGCAATGGAGAGTGTCATATTAGCGATGTTCCCCTTGATAAACCAAAACTGCCATCTGGATCTGATTGTAATAAAACATGATCAAAGAGAGAATTTTTGCGGAAGGCTATGCTCACACATTTGGAGCAAAAGATTGGATGAGAGCTATGAAAGAATTTAGAGTAGTGGTGTTGACGCATTAAAGGTACATGTGGGGTCTTAAAATGGGTTTCTTGGAGTAAGATTATAGCCGATCTTGACTTTTTAAGGAGGGAGAGTATCTGGCTTCTCTTCTTGGGTTCATTCAGGCCTCTAACATTATAAGAGGTCATTCTTATAGGGTTAACAGTCTTCACAATAATGAGGAAAACCTTTAAAATTTGTCTTACTTCTCTCGGGACATATCGGTGTTCAGACACTGAGTATTGACCTGTCGGTGTGTTGCACTTCTCCATAAAAGCTGGGAACAGGAGCTGAACCTACTGCCATTAGGTTTTCTCCCTGAGCACCAAGAAAAAAATCATTGAAGTGGGAAACAAGGGTTAGAACATACATATAAATCAAGCAAACATAAAGTGACACAGGCTTATTAACAACAAGTCATGGTGTCAACATAGAAGGTAATGACAAGATTCGCCATTCTGAGTAAAGATAGGGGCAGCCGAGCCCATATATGAGTAATTTAAGAAACCGGTAACTGTTATATAAACTTTTACACAACGTAGATCTATTCATTTAAGGTAAACCATTAAGTAGCGTAACCTAGAACCTCAACTAAAGTATCTTATGTAAGGAGGGGGTGACTCCTGTCAATTATATATATCCATTAGAACATATGGCTTGAGACCAGTGGGGTATGTGTAGTAAATAAATAGATTTTAGGGTTCCAAATAAACCACACGGAAACAATGTGTGGAAACCCATATTACTAAACTGAAGATAGCCTCATTTGATGTAAAAACAAACAGTCACTTATGTCATGATGGGATTACTTTTCGATCTAGCAGGTCTGTATATTTAGCAACTTCGGTTCGAAATGGAAAGTAGGTATCTGAGCTCAGATCAATGAGTGCAGTCCATATCTATCCTTTGGGAGTGAGTTTTCCATGTTTCTTGCAAACTTTCGCACCTTTGCTGGAGCCAGCAACTTCCCAGGGAGTGATAGAAGGGAGGGAAGCGACATCTTGCACTTATGCCCAGTCTGGGATATTTAGGTCAGTAAGATCCATAAACGAAAGCGCACCCTGGAGCTCTTCCCGGTTATTGATAGAGAAGCGTTTGCCCTGGGTCTGAAAAGAAATTCCAAAGGGAAATTGCCTTCTGTATGGGATTTTGCGATTACGTAGGGCCTCTGTGAAAGGCCTCAAAGCTCTTCTTTTGTTGAGAATGACCAGGGACAAGTCTTGGAAGAAGTAGAGTTTGGTAATATCAAATAATATTGAGTCTGTTTCCCTGGACAATTGCAGAATATTGTCTCGTATCCTAGAATTAAAGAGTCTACAAATAATGTCCCGGGGAGGATCAGAGGGTTTAGGTTTCGTCTTGAAGGCTCTATGCACTCATTCTATGGAGATCTCTCTGTAATTATCACCTAGAATGGAAGAAAGCAGTGACTCAGGAGGTGTCGATTCTGGAAGACCTTTTATTCTGATGTTATTGCGCCTGCCTCTGTTGTCCTGGTCATCCAGCCAGTCTGCCACTTTATTTAGGTGAGATTCGCATGCATTGAAAGAGGTGGTAGCATCTGCTGAATAGTTAATAACTTGTGCCTGGGTAACTTCCAAATTTTCCACCCTAGCCCCAATCTGTTACATATCTTGTTTGATATCATGTAAGTCTCGTGTAACGGGGTCAACAGCTTTGGTCAGAGCACGTTGAATAAATGATCTCGAAATCTGAAGAACTTTTGAGATTAAAATGTCCTCAGTTTCACTGTCCTCCTCCTGTGTGGGGACTGGGGAGTTCTTAGCGGCCATCTTGCCAGGTATATTTAGTGCGAGGTCTGCCGCTTGCGATTTAGAGTTAGGTTTGCGTATGAAATTGTCTAGGTTTCCAGTTCTAGGATTGCTAGATTTTGCTCGGTCCGATCTTGACAATGTTGTGGGATGAATGTTAAATATAGGAGGCTGCTCAAAATAGTACCAAGGTTTCACATATTCAAACCTTAGTAGTCTAGGTAAGCGTCTTAAACCAAGTAGAACATGCAGAAAACCGTTGGTGATTCCTGGAAAAATTAGGGCTGGGCCCCCTGAGGGGATGAGGTAGAAATGAGTCAGAAACTATTCTAAGTCTGTATGAATAAATAGATTTACAGCAAGGCAAATCCAACAAAAATTTAAGCTATGCCTCAGGCAGGAGCGTTGCTGGTATACGAACCAAGTGGTGTTGGTGTATGAACAGAAAGCAGGGGTGCAAGCTTTTCAGAGACTCCCATAGATACAGGGGACGTTATATAAGTAAGTGCCGACAGTACCAGCTTCCTATAATGAGGTGTGGAGGGATTTATTTTCACTGGCCTTTGCAGTACACCATTGAGAATCGCCCTGGAGCGGAGAATAGAAATGGCCCCACGAGGGCCCATGTAACCCACGCCACCAGAGTGTTCCAGACGCCCGTTATGTAAGTGGTATTTAATACCAAAAAACTCACCGCCTGTACTCTATGGGTCAGCAGGTATGAGACCAGAAGATATAAAAGATGGCGGCCACGTCTCCAGAATTGTTTTTGTGGGCCATGTGTTCACCCGTGTCACTCCTGAGATTCCCTGCCAGCTGGGAGAGGTAGCAGAGGGGACCACAGCACCGTTCAGCCAGGTCCTAGACTCCGAAGCTCTGGAGACCTTGGCGCGCGACTCGTGCGAGCGGCAGCAGTTGCAAATTTAGGCAGCGGCTTCAGGCCGGATGGTAGGCCTCAAATGAAAAGGCCGATTCTGGGCTTAAAATGTGTGGCTTAGAAAGCTGGTGCGGAATATAGCCTCCAAACCCCCAATACATTGGTATAGAGGGGAGGCTGGACCTGGATAGTGCCTGGCAGTATGGAGCTCCCTTGAGGTGCTTCCGTACCGCCGCTAGCCACGGCCCTCCTATATCGATTTTTTAACACTTCTGTCATCATTAAGGAAAAGCGGCACGTCATATGCTATATGGACAAAAGTATTGGAACACCTTCACATTACAACTACAGCAGCTTTTATGACATCCCATCCTAAATCTATTAGCATTAATATAGAGTTGCCCCCCCCCCCCACTTTGCAGCTATAACAGCTTCCACTCTTCTGGGAGGGCTTTCTACAATATATTGGAAGGTGTCAGTGGGAATTTTCGTCCATTCAACAAGAAGATCATTAGTGAGGTCAGACACTAATGTTGGAGGAGAGGGCCTGGCTCGCTGTCTCCATTCTAGTTCACCACAAAGGTGTTTGATGGGGTTGATGTCAGGGCTTTGTGTGGGCCAGTCAAGATCTTCCACACCAAAATCCCCTAACCATGCCTTTATGGACCTTCTTTGGGCACTGGGGCACAGTCATGCCGGACCAGAAAAGGGCCTTCCCCAAACTGTTCCCATAAAGTTGGAAGCATATAATTGTCCAAAATGTCTTGGTATGCTGAAGAATTAAGATTTCTCTTCACTGGAGCTAATGGGCCTAGGCCAAACCTTGACAGACAACCCCATAGCATTATGCCTCCTCCACCAAACTGGCACAATGCAGTCAGGCAGATAACATTCTCCTGCCATTTGCCAAACCTAGACTTGTCCATCAGACTGGCAGATAGAGAAGGGTGATTAGTCACTCCACAGAACACGTTTCCACTGCTCCAGAATCCAGTGGCAGCGTGCTTTACACCACTCCATCCGATGCTCCCGGCGCACAGTTTTTGTGCTGATGTTAATGCCAGAGAAGGTTTGGAGCTCCACAGTTATTCAGAGCGTTGGCGACTTTTATGCACAATGCGCCTCAGCACTCGGCGACCCCGCTCTGTAATTTTACGTGGTCTCCACTTCATGGCTGAGATGCTTTGGTTCCTAAATGCTTCCACTTTACAATAATACCACATACAGATGATGGTGGAATATCTAGGAGGGAAGCAATTTCACAATCTGACTTGTAGCAATGGTAGCATCCTATTAGCTTGTCCACACACAATGGAATTGCTGCAGAAAATTTCTGCAGCAATTCCTTTAAAAGTTGCAGACTTTCCTCTGCGGCAAAAACGCACCATTACCTGCGTTTTTTTACGGCAGAAAATGGTGCATATTTTGCTGCATTTTTCACAATGCAAGGAGATGGTGACATCTCTGAAAAATGCAGCAATTATGTCCACATTCCGCAGCAGGTCCATTTCGGCTAGGAATTTTTAGTATAGTACCACGCTAGAATTCAGTGAGCTCTTTAGAACCACCCATTCTTTCACAAGTGTTTATAAAGGTGACTGCATGGCTAGGTGCTGGATTTTATACACCTGTGGCAATGTGATTGAATGAAACACTTAAATTCACGGATTGAGGCATGTCCCAATACTTTTGTCCATGTACTGTATGTTTTTTTAAGCTTTGCAAACAATAAATTCTAGCATTATGTGGCTGACCAGGTCTAAAATGTGATTATTGATATCTGTCTTTTTCTTCACCACCCTTAAAGAGACTCTGTCACCACATTATAAGGGCCCTATCTCCTACATAATCTGATCGGCGCTGTAATGTAGATAACAACAGTGTTTTTTTTATTTTGAAAAATGATAATTTTTGAGCAAGTTATGAGCAAACTTAGGTTTATGCTAATTAGTTTCTTAATGCCCAACTGGGCGTTTTTCAACTTTTGACCAAGTGGGCGTTGTAAAGAGAAGTGTATGACGCTGTCCAATCAGCGTCATACACTTCTCTCCATTCATGTCCATTTGTACTCAGCACAGCATGATCTTGCGAGATCACGCTGTGCTGTCACATACACCCACATTAACTTTACCGAAGGGTCTTGAGAGTGAATAGACATTGCCTCCAGCTGGGACGCGATGTCTATTCACACTCCCGACATTTCGGTAAAGTTTGTGTGGAGATCACACTGTGCTCTGTGATTAAGTCCCACACAAACTTTACCAAAGTGTCAGGAGTGTGAATAGACATCGCGTCCTGGCTGGAGGCAATGTCTATTCACTCTCAAGATACTTCAGTAAAGTTAATGTGGGTGTATGTGACAGCACAGCGAGATCACGCTGTGCTGAGTACAAATGGACATAAATTGAGAGAAGTGTATTACGCTGATTGGTCAGCGTCATACACTTCTCTTTACAACGCCCACTTGGTCAAAAGTTAAAAAACGCCCAGTTGGGCATTAAGAAACAAATTTTCATAAATCTAAAATTGCTCATAACTTGCTCAAAAATTATCGTTTTTCAAAATAAAAACCACTGTTGTTATATACATTACAGGGCTGATCAGATTATGTAGGAGATAGGGCACTTATAATCTGGTGACAGAGCCTCTTTAAGACTGAATTTATAAGAACCTGTCGGGACATAATGGAAATAGTTAGAGCTAGAGAGACAACAATCTAGATAATATAAACTTAGATATAAGTTGTCTGTTGTGCACGTTCACCATATGTTCCAGGAAAATCTCCCAACATGTGCGCCAAATGCATTCATAGCCTATAGTGGGCTCCTGAGGCGTAGCTAGGTTCTCCAGCATCCGAGGCAAATATTCAGTTTGGCGCCCCCCAACCTCTTTCCCGACATCTCCTTCCCCCTCGCCATGTATGTTTTCTCTACCAATCAACGCGTCATTTCTTTTCCACATTTTTTTTATGTAACTCGACCATAAAAAAATTTGTACATTTTACAAGCAATATAGTTCTATACACAACACCAAGCTCATTACATATATACAGTACCAGAACAAAGCTCATTACATATATACAGCACCAGAACAAAGCTCAGTACATAAATACAGCATCATAACAAAGCTCAGTACATACTGTATATACAGCACCAGTACCAAGCTCTGTACATATATACAGCATCAGAATAAAGCTCACTACATATATACAGAACCCAGCTCATTACATATATACAGTACCAGAACCAAGCTCAGTACATAAATACAGCTCCAGAACAAAGATCATTACATATATACAGCACCAGAACAAAGCTCAGTACATAAATACAGCTCCAGAACCAAGCTCAGTACATAAATACAGCCCCAGAACCAAGCTCAGTACATATATATAGTACCAGAACCAAGCTCAGTACATATATACAACACCAGCACAAATACAGCTCAATTTAGTGCAACCCCTGCCGTATAGGTTTGCACTAAATTGTTTCCAGCTCTCAGCATGGCCTGAACAATGGTAAGGATATGCTGGGAGTTGCTGTTTCACAAGAAAACAAATCATATCATAATCATACCACCCATCATCTTGCTGCAGATCATACATTGACTACAGTACCGATTAGAGCAGGGGTTTCAAGTATGCGGCCCCTGAGGCTGTCATCTGCGGCCCGCGGGACACAGACGCTAGTATCGGCTCTGCTCCAGCACTCTGTGAAATCCCTGACATCGCTGTCCATGAATGGACACGCATTGTCTGGGGCTACCCCAGAGCCTGAGTCCCGGGCAGAGCGCTAGTATAGGTTCTGCTCCGGGACTCTGTTTAATCCCCTGACATCGCTGTCCATGAATGGACACGCGATGTCTGGAGCTTCCCCAGAGCCTGAGTCCCGGGCAGAGCGCTGGTATAGGTTCTGCTCCGGGACTCTGTGGAATTTCCTGACATCGCTATCCACGTATGGACAGTTTTGTCAGGGTCTTCCCCAGAGCGGAGTCTCGGACAGAGCGCTAGCATAGGCTCTGCTGCGGGACTCTGGAATCCCCTGACATCGCAGTCGACATATGGACAGCGATGTCTAGGGCTTCCCCAGAGCTGGACAGTGATGTCAGGAGCACAGCTGGAGTCCCAGTAGGAGCGCTAGTAGCGCTCTGCCCGGGACTCCAGCTCTGGGTTTGCCCCTGACATCTCTGTCCATATATGAACAGTGATGTCAGGAGCAGAGCTGGAATCCCAGGCAGGGTGCTAGAAGCGGTTCTGCTCCGTGATTTCAGCTCTGGCAGTATCTACAGAGAGGCACGATCTAAAAAGGGGCTGCCTAATTTTGACATTTGTGTGTCTGACAAACGCTGCCAACTGACCCGCCGGACTGCATTTAGCGAGACTTAAACTGTAAAACTGGATTGTTGAAATAAGCACGTGGAGAAATCTCGCAAGTTTAAACCTAGCACTATTATTATAGTAATGTAGCATTATAGTAATGTAGTATTATTATTATAGTAATATAGTGTTATAGTAGTTCAAATAACTAATTAATTAACAATAATTTTGTAATTTATCATATTTGAAAGTAATTCGCCCTGTCAAATTCACATTTTTTCTATATGTGGCCCACTTACCCCTGGATTAGAGGCAGAATAAACATTTACATTAGGTGACTCACCGTGACGTCTCAGATTCTAGTTTTTTTTTCTCCATCCGGTCCAGACCTCTATGATGACTTCTCCTGGTCACAGCCCATTTCTGCAGTTTGCCGCTCAGATGTCTTCAGCTTCTAACTTTTCAAACATTTCTACACCTATAAACAAAGATAAAGTTCTTATTATACCACACACTATGCCCCTAAATATAATAGCGCCATACACTGCACCTCTAATTATAATAGCACCATACACTGTGTCCCATACACATACACCGTACCCCCTGTAGATGGTGCCTGCCATAGAGCCCCCTGTAGATAGTGCCCCCTTAGAACCCCCTGTAGATAGTGCCCCCATATAGCCCACCCCTGTATATAGTGTCCCACATATAGCTCCCCCTATAGTGCTCCACAGATAGCCCACCCCTGTATATAACCCCTAAGTAGAGATAGCCCAACCCTGTATATAGTGCTCCACATATAGCCCACCCCTGTATATAGTGCTCCACAGATAGCTCACCCCTGTATATAGCCCCCTGTAGATATAGCCCACCCCTGTATATAGTGCTCCACACATAGCCCACCCCTGTATATAGTGCTCCACATATAGCCCACCCCCATAGATAAAGCCCCCCACTGTAGATAAAGCCCCACCTGTAGATAAAGCCACCCCCCGTAGATAAAGCCACCCCCCGTAGATAATGCCACACTTTTTTATTAGGATAAAAAAACAAACAATGCAAACTCACTTTAATCCTGTTTCCACTCCGTCCTGTGGCAATGGAGACCTGCTCTCTTCTGCGCAGGTCTCCTGGGGTTGAACGACGCAAGCAGCGCGATGACGTGATCGCGCCGCATGCTTCTATGAAAGGTCCTGATTGGCAGGGCAGAATTACTTTCCCTGTCAATCAGCGCCTTTCAACAGTAGAAAGGCGCTGAATGACCGGGCATGAAACGTACCCGGCCATTCATTGCTTCTAATTGTACCTGTGTCCAATAGACGCAGGTACAATTATAGTGCAGGAGGGGGTGGTGGCAGCTGGTTTCAGTGGTGCCGCCGACCCTTCAGAGAGGCAGCAGGCCGCCGTCATGGACGGTGCGCCCCTTGCGCCCCCCTCTAAGTTGCGCCTGGGGCACATGCCCCGCCAGTCCCCCCTCTAGCTACGCCCCTGGTGGGCTCAACATATTCCAAATTCCTCAAGCAGAAGATCAGAGTTACTGATGTAGCAGTGATGGGTTTACCTATTGAGAAAAAGAGCTCAAAATATCCTATCTGCCCACTCTGATGCAAGTTTTCTTTTCCACATCTAAGGCCAAGGCCAGGCGGGATTTACTTGCAGTTGTTCCTAATTATGTACACATGTAGGAAGGCTGATATTAGGACCTCAATGTAAAAACACAACTTGTATTGTAATTCAGCTTCAGCTATAGCCGAAACAGTACATGTATTCACCAGTAGATGGCAATATTACACTATTCACATTTTTCACTAAGAATTGCCTGAATTGCTTAGTTGCTTTTGGATACAGATTTTTTTTTTTCTTAGGGTTTTGGTGACAGAATGGGTTTTCATATCACAAAGGTTTACAAATTGTATACTTTATTTACATTTTTCCTGAATTTTGAGAAATATATATATATTGTGGTTTTCGGATTTGAATCTTTTTTTTTCTCTTATGAATAAAAACACCTAAGTATTTTAATTCCATTTTAAATGTATTACCTTTATTTACGTTTCCAGCTTCAGTAGAATGAGCATGATCAAGGTATTGAATTTAGTTGGCTGTACCTGGTTTTTACATCTCTGTGAGTGACATGGTAGAGAGACACCATATACCGCAGACAGTCTTAGAGATTTTAATAAAAGTATAGCTAGCAATCATTTCAATTGTGTGGGCGATGGCAAGAAATGCTCATGAAATATTTATTCATAAATTTGCACAATAAGTAAGTACATTAAATAGGCACTCGTGTCAGAGAACGTGTATCACAATTTTTTTCATTCAACGTTATTAAATTAAACTGTAATATTTTCATCATGCACACATAAATAGAATTTGGTGCTGCATGTTATTCCTTTTCTTACCACTAGAGTGCAGCAGTCACATCATTAAATACCCTTTTTATATTTGTGAATGCTCCTCCTCCTTTGTTGCTGCGCATTGCTGCATAGGTAACACCTGGGATAAAATTACCTAGAAAATGAAATTTGCTCAAGAATACAAACATTCAAACATATATAATATATTACATCAAAACTCCTGAGAAAAGATAAACTGATAAGAGTAATTGTAGTCAGTTAAGCAAGTTATGGACTATGGCTCATATAATTTGAGGTCCCAATACATCATACCAGCAATACAAGAACAACACACTAACCCAAGGCTCTGCTCTAGTGGAAGAATAAGAGCTTGTCCACACGCTGCGGAATTGCTGCGTTTTTTTTTCGTCCGGAACTGCGAACGGAAAAACGCAGCAGAATAGAGTAACAGCATAGTGGATGATATTTAACAAATCTCCCCCACATGTCAATTCCTGCTGCGGAAACCATCTAATTGCACTGTGAAAAATGCAGCAAAATACGCAACATTTTCTGCCGCAAAAAACGCAGGAAATGGTGCGTTTTTGGCGCAGCAGAAAGTCTGCAACTTTCAACGGAATTGCTGCAGAGATTTTCTGCAACAATTCCGTTGTGTGTGGACAAGCCCTTACGTTCAACAGAGTGAAAGATACATTGGTATCTTTTTTTTATATACTTTTATAATAGTTTTTCTTCCCATAGTAACAGGGTAACAGGAGGGGGGGGGGGGGTCTGATTCCCTAAATGCAACTGACATACAGGTTTATGCAGATAATCAAGTGGCACAGGAGGGATTTGTTCTCATGTCTCTGGATACTTGAAAAAGTTGTGATGTAAAATGAAAAAGACAAGATATACCGGGCACATGGGGAGGTGAGATTCAAGACCTGCAGGGAATGTGGTGACATACATGCAGGTGACACAGGTGGTATGCAATGAAAAGTCAAAAATACCATCACAGAAAGTTATGGAATATCGCTAGGATATGCCATCACCTTCTGATCGGTGGGGTTCGGCTGCTGTAACCCCCCCTGATCCTGAGAATGAAGGGGCTGCACCTTCACTGCTTTTCCCGCACATCGGCACTCCCAGCCACCTGCTATGCAGAGAAATGCAAAACAGCTTTATTTGTTTTTTTACTCCGCCATTTTTAAAAACGGCCGCGTAAAAAAACGGCCGCGAAAAAGAAGTTTAGGTCACTTCTTGGGACGTTTTTGGAGCTGTTATTCATAGACTCCAAAAACGTCCGTAAAAAATGCAGCGAAAAACACAGCGAAAAATGCGAGTGGCTTAAAAGATAGGAGAATTTAAAAAAAGGAATCCCTGAGATCCTACAGCATTTCATATTCAGTATAAGGCTATACCATTATTTAACTCGCACGGTGAGTTTAAAAATGTAAAACAACAAAATAGTTTTTTGGTCACCTTGATGCTTAAAATATGAAATAAAAAAAAAAGTGATCAAAAAAATCGTATGTACCAAAAAATGGTGCCAATAAAACTACAGCTCGTCCCGCAAAAAATAAGCCCTCACACCGCTCAATCGATGAAAAAAATATTAAAAAATGTTCGCTCTCAGAATGTGGTGAAACAGAATAAATGATTTTTTAGCAAATAATTTTTGCCTATTTTCTTTTGTCTAAAACCTGGGTGTGTCTTATGGTCAGGTGCGTCTTATAGTCCGAAAAATACAGTATGTCAATATTAACACATCGCTGACCAGGTCACTCCACAGCATAGAGGTGCGATAAATAGCCGCTGTATTTTACTCATGGTACCGGCAGGACATTGTGAAGGAATCTAATTTCCCTCCAGCTATACAGGGTTACTGGAATCCCTCCTGCTTTTATTGGAAAATATTTTTGTAGTAGCATTTTATTGTAGAATTACTAACAATACATTTTATTGTAGAATTACTAACAATACAATACCTTAAAGGGGTTATATAATAATACATTTTTACTTTCATGCCCATCTTTGACCCCCACCCCCCTTCACTGTTGCAGAACATGGAAGTGTGGGAAACAGCCAAGAGAACAATTTCTGAAGCCAACCTTTACCTCTATAGTAAGCTGCAGCAATGTTCGTCTTGCTTACTGGCCAAAAAGTAGTTGGGGCTCCTTGTTTTTAACATTGGTGGGGGTCACAGAAGTTTGCCTCCTACTTTACTTACCTTCATGACCTGTCTCATATGAACTCGTCTGAATTAATTTTTATACATCGGCAAATCCAAACACGTTTAATCTTTTTTAACATTGTGTTTTGTCGGTTCATTTGTGCCTGTACATGACAGTTTTTCTTTGCTAAAATGTGGCATGTAATACATCAGCTACAGATGGGAGTAGAATGGCTTCATTTGAGTGTATTGAACTATTGGGCCTTTGAGAACCGTATACCACTGAATTGGTGTTCGGTTCATCCAGCTTGGGGTCTGATGAAGGTGACTGTATGGCTGTCATTCAATGTAATCATTGCTAATGAGAGACAAGCAGAGCTGCTGAGTTTTCCTATACAAAGCATCTGCCATTTGGATTTTCCTGTTCATCACTGTAATGGTAATAGCTTTCAAGAGACAACATATACTGATTTAATTCTGCATCCTTCGCTGCAGGGGGTCTCATCAACATTTCTGCTTTTTTTTTGTGCAATAAGAAGGAGATAGACTTTGAATATGCAATACTTTCTAACAAAATATAACAAGTTTAAAAATATCTATGAAAATTCTTATGGACATGGTGGTATCTAGTTATATAAAAATGCACATTATATTTACCATAGTAGTAGTAAAGTTAGGAACAGGGAACATTCTGTTCTGATTTAAGTAGATGAATAAAGGATTGCATTAATATAGATTTTATAGGATATTAGGAAGAAATAACATTTTGGAAATGTAATTACAATATAGACATGTTTAAATTATGATGTACCAACCTATTATGCGGCACGGTATCAAATGCCTTTGGAGAGTCTAGATACACCACATCCACAGCCTTACCCAGGTCCAGTCTAGAACTTACCTCCTCAGCTGATCAGATTAGTTTGACAGGACCGATTCCTTTATAAACCCATGCTGATGCCACGTTAACAGTTTATCTTCATTGATATATTCCAGGACAGCATCTCTTAGAAAACCCCCAAATATTTTACCCACAATAGAGGTTACAGGACTGTTTCTGGGCTCTCTTTTTGACCCCTTTTTAAATATTGGAACTACATTTGCTATTCGCCAGTCCTGTGGCCAGTCATGATAGAAACCTGAAATATCAGAAATAAGGGTCTGTCTATCACGGAAATGAATGGGTCACTCTAGTCAAAAACGATACAATTCAGCTTTTCGGTCAGAGTCATGGAGCTCTACCATTAGTGTATGTTCACACGCTAAACTAAAAACGGCTGTAAAATACTGAGCTGTTTTCAAGGGAAAACAGCTTCTTATTTTCAGCCGTTTTTTAAGCACCAAGCGCTTTTTACGGACATTTTTGGAGCTGTTTTTCTATTGAGACGTCTCAAAAAATGGCTTAAGAAGTGACAGGCACTTCTTTTTACGAGGCATTTATTACGCGCCATTTTTAAAATCGTATGTACCCCAAAATGGTACCAATGAAGACGACAGATTGGCCTGCAACAAATAAGCCCTCACACAGCTCCGGTGGAGAAAAAATAAAAAAGTTCTGGCTCTTAGAATATGGCGACGCAAAATGTGCAGAGTGTACCAAAGATTGGGCACCATTTATCAGTGCGACATCTGCCACACATCTGCAGATTATTATTTATTTACCTCATTATTTTACCCTCTTATTATGCCCTGTACTCCGCACATCGTACATATATCCTGATGTACTCCGCACAGCTTACATATGCCCCCACATTATAAACTAAAATACCAGTAAAACCCTAAACAGAACTTCTACCAAACGAATTCTGCGCTCAAAAAGCCAAATGGCGCTCCCTCTCTTTTGAGCCCTACAGCATGCCCAAACAGCAGTTTATGTCCACAGATATGGCATCACCATACCCTGGAAAACCCAATTAACAATTAAAGTTATTATTAGTGAAAAAACCTTCCAAAAAAAACTTTCTCACATTTTTCCTCTAAAGTAATGTAAAAAATAAACGAAATTGGTATCGCTTGCGTCCGTAATAATTTGAACTATAACAATATACCATTATTTCACGCACGGTGAATGCTGTAAAAAATAAAGAATTTAAAACGCCAAAATTACTGTTTTTTGTCATCTTTGTGCTCAAATTTTTTTTTATGAAAAGTGATCAAAAATTTGTATGTACCAAAAAATACCAACAAAAACTACAGCTCGTCCTGCAAAAAATAAGCCCTAACACCGCACAATGGACCGAAAATAAAAAAAGTTATGGCTCTCGGAATTTAAAAAAAAAACTATAAAAATTTGGTATCACCGTAATCATATTGTGTCACAGAAAAAAATAAATTGTTGTTTTTACTGCACAGTGAAAGCGGTAAAAAAGAAACCCAAAAAAACAATGCAGGAATCGCAGTTTCTTCCAATTTCAGCCTGCATAGAATTATATTTTCAGTTTCTCAGTACATTAAATGGTACTCTTAATGGTGTCAATAGAAACGACACCTTCTCCCGCAAAAAAAGCCCTTAGGCTCTATTCACACGACAGGTTCCGAGTGTCGGCCGATAGAAACGGCCGTTTTGGTCCATTTTCTTGGCCGTTTTGCATCCGTTCCATTTCCGTTTTGGACAATGACGTTATGGACTTCTCCTGGAGCGGTCCCCGGCTCCTGAAGCGGAATCCCCACGCACAGTGGCCCGTCAGCTGGTGATTCAGCTCCAGGAGAAGTCCCAGACTTCACTGTCCATATATGGAACTTCTCCTGGAGCGGAATCATCGGCCACAGCTGTGTCAGGGACGGCTGTGACCGGAGATTACACTTCAGGAAAAGTCCCTGATTTCACTGTCCATATATGGACAGTGACGTCAGTGACTTCTAAGGGAGCGGAATCACCAGCCACAGCGTTGGCCGCTGTGGCCGGGCATTCCGCTTCACGCCCCTGACGTCACTGTCCATATATGGACAGTGAAGTCAGGGACTTCTCCTGGAGCGGAATCACTGACTGTTGTGGCCGGGGATTCCGCTTCAGGCTTAGGGGACTGCTTTAGGAGAAGTCACTGTTCATATATGGACAGTGAAGTCAGGGACTTCTCCTGGAGCAGAATTCCCGGCCACAGCTTCGACCAAAGCTGTGGCCGGGGATTAGGGATTCCGCTCCTGCACAGAGAAAAAAATCTCCTTCTCCTCCTCCTCACATGCACTTCACACTGTGGGGAGGAGAAGAGAGCGAATGAGCGTCAGAAAGCACGTCCGTCACTCGGATCACATCCAAGTGGCAGCCCAAAATAGGGCATGTTCCATTAGGGCATGTTCCATTTTTTGACGGCCCAGTTTACCGGGTCATCAAATATCGTTAGTGTGAATAGCCCCATTTGGGGTCTATCGTTCCTACTGTGGTCGTGTGACAACCGTTTATTGAACGGCTGTCACATGTCCAGAATCCCTGTCGTGTGAATAGGGCCTCACAGCACCCTATTGAGGGAAAAAGAAAATACGTTATGGCACTTGGAAAGCGGGATGGGAAAAACAAAAATGAAGACACAAAAAATGGATCAGTCCTGAAAGGGTTAATTAATTTCTAATGAAAAAATAATTTATGACCACATGTGAGGTATTGCCGTACTTGGGAGAAATTGCTTTACAAATGTGGTGTGTTTTTTCCTCCTTTATCCTTTGTGAAAATGAAAAAATGCAAAATTTTAGTGGAATTTTTTTTAATATTCACGTTCACGGCCTAATTCTATTTAATTCTGCAAAAGACCTGTGGGGTCTAAATGCTCACTATACCCCTAGATAGATTCCTTAAGGGGTGTTGATTCCCAAATGGGGTCACTTTTGGGGTGTTTCCACTGTTTTGGTCTCTCAGGGGCTTTGCAAATTCAACATGGCATCCAAAAACCATTGTTACCACATATGGGGTATTGCCATAATCAGGAGAGATTGTTTTACAAATCTTGGAGTTCTTTTTCTCTGTTATTCCTTGTAAAAATTAAACATTTCTATGTTTTTTCAGAAAAAAAAGTAGATTTTCATTTTCACGGCCTAATTCCACTAAATTCAGCAAAAAAAAACTGTGGCCTCAAAATGCTAATTATACCCCTAGAATAATTAATTGAGGGGTTTCGTTTCCAAAATGTGGTCACTTTTGGGGGGTTTCCACTGTTTTGGTCCCTCCAGGGTGTTGCAAACGCGACATGGGACCCGAAAACCATTACAGCAAAATCTGCGCTCCAAAATCCAAATGGCGCTCCTTCCGTTCTAAGCCCTACTGTGGGTCCAAACAGCAGTTTATTACCACATATGGGCTATTGCTGTAATCGGGAGAAATTGCTTTACAAATTTTGGGGTGATTTTTATTCTTTATTCCTTGTAAAAATTAAACATTTCTATGTTTTTGCAAAAAAAAAAAGTAGATTTTCATTTTCGCAGACTAACTCCAATAAACATAGCAAAAGACCTGTGGGGTCAAGATGCTAATTATACCGCTAGATAAATTCCTTGAGAGGTGTAGTTTCCAAAATGGGGTCACTTTTGGTCCACCAGGTGCTCTTTTGCTTCGGAGCCTGTGCTTCAGACAATTAGTACACTAGTGCCACTAGTGTTTTCTGAAAACGGCAGAATCTGGGCAATAAATATTGAGTTGCGTTTCTCTGGTAAAACCTTATGTGTTACAGAAATGTTTTTATTACAAATGAATTTCTGCAAAAAAAAAATGAAATGTGTAAATTTGACCTCTACATTGCTTTCATTTCTGTGAAACGCCTAAAGAGTTAAGAAACTTTCTGAATGCTGTTTTGAATACTTTGGGGGGTGCAGTTTTTAAAATGGGGTGAATTATAGGGGTCTATCTAATATTTAAGGCCCTCAAAGCCACTTCAGAACTGAATTGGTCCCTAAAAAATAGCCTTTTGAATTTTTTTTGAAGATGTGAGAAATTGCTTCTAAAGTTGAAACGTCCTAGAAAAAAAAAAGAATGTTCAAAAAACGATGCAAACATAAAGTAGACATATAGGAAATGTTAACTAGTAACTATTTTGTGTGGTATTAGGGTATTTTCACACGGCAACGCCAATTACATCTGAAATTACGGAGCTGTTTTTAGGCGAAAATAGATCCTGAATTTCAGACGTTTTGACAAGTGCACACGTTTTTTGCGGCATCTTTTACGGACGTAATTGGAGCAGGTTTTCATTGGAGTCAATGAAAAACGGCGCTAATTACGTCCCAAGAAGTGACATGCGCTTCTTTGAGGCGGTATTCTTTTTACGAGCCGTCTTTTGACAGTGGCGCGTAGAAAAAAAGCCTGTCTGCACAGAACACTGTAAGACCCATTGAATTTAATGAGCAGATGTTTGCAGACGGTTTGGAGCCGTTTTTCCGGCCGTAATTCGAGGCGTAAAACACCTCAATTACGTCCGTAAATAGGGCGTGTGAACATACCCCAACTATCTGTTTTGCAAGCAGATACTTTTAAATTTAGAAAACTTTTAGTGTTTTTTACAAATAAATGCTGAATTTGTCGACCACATTTTTCCACTAACATAAAGTATAATATGTCACGAGAAAACAATCTCAGAATCGCTTGGATAGGTAAAAGCATTCCAAAAGTTATTACCACATAAAGTGACACGTCAGATTTGAAAAATGAGGCTTCGCCCTCAAGGCCAAAGCAGGCTCAGTCCTGAAGGGGTTAATATGCAGCTGCAGCTGCAATATAAAAAATATGTAGTAATAGCAAATAACAAGAAGCACAAAGAAACAATGTAACATTTTTGACTGGAATGTTCCTTTAAACTCTTCCAACTTTACACCAAGGTTACACTTTCAGTTTTTAGTTTCTTATTATTCATGTAGTTAAAAAATATTTTTGGGTTATGTTTACTTTCTTTGGCAACGAGTCTTTGGGTATGTTCACACAGCTTATTTTCAGCCATTTTTTTGTGCCGTAAACGGCGTGAAAAATGGCAGAGAATACGGGGACTGAACGTCTCTAAACACCTGCCCATTGATTTCAATGGGAAAAACTGTGTTTCGTTCGCACAAGGCCTTTTTTTACGCAACCATTTGGAAAAAGTGCATGTCACTTCTTGAGCCGTTTTTGGAGCCGTTGTTCATTATCTCAATAGAAAACGTCCGTAAAAAATGCATCAAATGCGTCATTGCTCCGTTCCGACGTTCCGTCTGAGTTTCCGTCGGAACTGAGGCCTGACTGACACAAACTGAAACCAAAGGTTTACGTTTTCATCACCATTGATTTCAATGGTGACAGATCCGGTGCCAATGGTTTCAGTTTGTCTCCGTTGTGCAAGGGTTCCGTCGTTTGACGGGATGAATACCGTAGTCGACTACGGTATTCATCCCGTCAAAACGACGGAACCCTTGCACAAAAAAAGTGGTTTCGTGAGAAAGGTTTCAGATTTAAGCTTCTGGTCACATGACATTTGAGCCATATAGCAAAAGGATCAAATCATAGTATGGTATGACTAAGAAATGGATGGTTCGAAACATGTAAGCGCGGGAGAGACCACTTTTGCAATTAGTTGCAACATATTTTAATAGATTACAAACAGTGGTGGATTAAGTTGACCATGGGCCCTGGGCTGTTCCCCAAACTTGGGCTCCCCTTCCCCACTGCTGCTCTGCTGCGTCTATAGTGAACACCACATTTCTGTGCGAGCATTGACAAATGGGTGTTACGATTCCCCTTGTCAAAGGGGTATGTTCCTACATACTGACAGTCTCCAACCATCGCTGACAGTATCACACTGTGTAGGGACACATCCTCCTGACAATGGGAATGGTAACATGCATTTGTCTGTTAGTCCTGGATACACAAAAACTTTATGTGGAATACAAGGATTTCCTACAACAGACAAGTCAGGAGAGGTGACAGACCCTCTATAGATCAAGTGATGTCTTCTCTGATGGGAGTCGTTCTCTTTTCTTTTCTTCTCCATCTGACACAGACCGGTATGGCGACTTCTCCTGAAGAGACATCTTTGCTCCTCGCTTCTTCAGCCATTTCCAGCCTCTATAGAAACACAAAAATTCAGACACCAAGCCCCAGGCACATACATTAAAGGGGTTGTCCGGGCACGGACTGGTTTTCCATACTGATGACCTATCCACATACCCAGACAACCCCTTTTACTCAGACTAATAAATTCGGACTCCAGACCAGACTCTAGAATACAGACCCCAAACTAAACTATTGCAATCCCCAGACCTGACCCCCTAAACAAATGCAGACCTCAGAACAAGTACCCTAAATAAATACAGACCCCAGAACAAGCACCCTAAATAAATACAAACCCCAGACCTGACCCCCTAAACTAATAATGACCCCAGACCTGACTCCCTAAATTAATACAGACCCCAGACCCCCTAAATACAGACCCCTAAATAAAGACCCCCTAAACTAATACAGACCCCAAATCAGGCCCCCTAAGTACAGACTTCAGACCTCATAAACTAATACAGACACCAGACCCCCTATATACAGACCCCCATACCAGACCCCCTAAATACAGACCCAAACCCCTTAAACGAATACAGACCCCAGGCCCCTTAAACTAATACAGACCCCAGACCCCTAAATACAAACCCCAGACTCCTGAAACTATTACACACCCAAGACAAGACCCCCTAAAAACAGACCCCAGACCGGACCCCTAAATACAGACTGCAAACCCCTTAAACTAATACAGACCCCCTAAATACAGACTCCAGACCCCTTAAACTAAACAGACCCCAGACCCCTAAATACAAACCCCAGACCCCTTAAACTTTTACACACCCCAGACAAGACCCCCTAAATACAGACCCCAGACCCCTTAAACTAATACAGACCCCAGACCAGATCAGACCCCCTAAATACAGATCCCTTAACCCTTTCCAGATGCAGCCAATTGTAGTTTTCTCCTTTTCGTTTTTTCCTCCCCACCTTCTAAAAGCCACAACTTGTTTTTTTTTGCAGGTCAAGTTGTAGTTTTTCATGTCACCATTTATTGCACCATATAATGTACTGGGAAACTGAAAAAAAATTATTTGTGGGCTCAAATGGGCAAGAAAAAGGCGAGTGTCCCATTTCTTGGGGCATTTCGTTTTTACTGCGTTCATTGTACGATAAAAACTACATGTTCACTTTATTCTATGGGTTGATACGATTACGTCGATACCAAATATTTATGTTTTTGTAAGATTTTACCACTTAGGCCATATTCACACGCACAAGTAAAAACTCGGTAGCAAACTTGGTCATGGCATGGTGGGAACAATTTTACATTTTTTCGATTGAAAACACTTATAGCCACTGTATAGAATGGTACGGTAGATATATTGACGATATATTGATTATCTGGAAAGAAGACACCAATATTATCCCCAAGTTCGCGCAATTTCTTAACAACAATGATTGCAACCTTAAATTTACGTACCATTTTGATGTCACCAACATCATCTTTCTGGATCTGGAGCTTAAAGGTGTCAATGGCCAAAACATCTCGAGCAAAACACACCGAAAACCCACGGCCACTAACAACTTATTACATGCGAATAGCAGTCACACCAAGCACACCATCAAAGCCATACCGGTGGGTGAAATGCACCGTGCCAAAAGGAACTGTACATCTCAAAGTCAATTCGAAATAGAACAAGAATTTATTAGAACAAGACTCCAAGAAAGAGGCTATCCAAAATGGTCACTCAATCGGGCCAGTAACATCATGACCAAGAAAACCAGATCTCAACTTCTAGGTCACCATAGCAAAACAGCAAACTCAACACACAATACCCAATCTATGGACAACCAACCAACGTTGATCCTACAACAGAGCAATCAGTTCATGCAAATCAAAAAAATAGTAACTGATTACTTACCGATTCTCATGGAGGATGATACTCTGCGCACGGTGTTATCCGGAGGATGTAGAATAGTGGCAAGGAAAGCCTCCTCGCTAGGTAGTGCCTTGTCTCCATCTCTATTTACTGCCAATGAAAAAACAAAAACAACATGGTTAGAGACTACGGGCTTCTACAAATGTGGGCAGCACCCATGCAAAGTGTGCTCCCATGTCCAGATAACCAAAACTTTCAGCGACTCTACACAAACTGACAGCTTCAATATTCAAAATTATATCAACTGCAATTCTGAATCTGTTATTTACATCATAGAGTGCATTGAATGTAACTTGAAATACGTAGGCTGTACGAATAGAAAATTTAAAGTAAGAATTCTGGAACATCTTAGCTATATCAGAAACGAGAATATTCTGAACATATCAAATGCTTCCAAGCATTTTATCTCCCAACATCATAGATCCACCAAATTTTTCTGCTGCTATGCCATTGAAAAAATTCATCCCTGCAAACGGGGAGGTGACATTAAACACAAAACCCACCTCAGGGAAGCATACTGGATATACAGACTTAATACAAGGTACCCAAAAGGCTTAAACCTAAGGAAAGAACTAATGTATCTATACTAAATTACTAAATAGTCATTATATATATAAGCATTACCAGTTACCAAACAGTCATTATATATACAAGTATCACCAGCTACACAAGAGCATAACTCAGAACCGAGTTAAGGCTCACAAAACTTAAATCCAATTAATCATATAATGTCATTCAAGGTATATAAACATACCAAGCGATGCATGCATAACATATGCTTTTTGTCATGCACACTTTTTTATTTACACACCACCCAGTCTTGTTGTTTCATTATATGTTCCCGAATCCCCATAAAGATTCAGTTGTGTCCTTCCTGCACTTTCCCCACATGATCCTCATCCTGTATACAGAGCGCGTTGCAATATAGTACCACACTAACAGGTTTTCAAACATACTCCAATATTAATGCAATAATACCAGTCACAATTCAACCTTCATGGCCATTCCCATATGTCATGACAATCCATCACGGCCAGCTCGCAAAGGCCCCCAGTTTTCGTCACAATTGACAAATAAACATAATCATAGTATACATATATTCTCGGGTACTCGAGTAGAATCTATGATCAAACATTACTTACGGTCAATACGAACGTTGATGATGGTTCTTGGGAGACATATCAGGCCCGGGTACACAATTTAAGCCGGACATCGTGAGTGTCACAAACCCACATGTAAATCTGAAACGTTATAATTAAACCAAAACATAATTACTACTAACATACAGTACTTATCACAAACAAGAATAAACACATCACACTAACTAATTTTTCAAGGTTATCAAAATTCTAGAATAACATCATTACTCACGGATGAGATCCGACAGAAAACAACACAGGACCCAACGACCATTTCCGGTTTGCGTTCCAACGCAACATAGAAGATGACACGCATAAATAATCAGCTGACCGAATATAAAACTGATCATTTCCGGTTTGCGTTCCAACGCAACCTAGACGATGACACACATAAACAATCAGCTGACTGAGTATAAAACTGACAGCGCGCTCCATTTAAAAATCACTACAGCCAAGTTTAAGGACGCGGCAGTCGTCCGAAACGCGTAGGCCCCGAGGACACGCACCTCCACTTTTCACACACCCAGAACCATATGCAACTGGACTTCCTTTTAATTCATTCCAATAAACTTGGAACAGAAAATCCATTTTAATTGCACCCAGCGCTGGATCCTACCTTCTTCCTTGCTTGCTAGCCTGCCGTTGTGCCGACACGAGGATCCGAGCGCAACCCACAATCCACACCACACTGGAGTGTGTAAGGTGAGCTGGAGGTTCCCTCCCCAGTTTCTATTTGTTTGCAAGTTCGGTTACTTATGCCTCTCGAGCTCCCTCAACACTAGTTGTTCTAAGAAGAACATTAGTAAGTCCGGACATACGTCCAAACACAAGTCCCAACTCATGCGGGTGTTGTGATAAGTGAAGTGGAAAATAGCAGCTACTTAGACGAAGTGGCCACAACTATTCAACAAGTAAATACCATTACTATCAATATATACAAACATCATTTTATAATAAGCTGGTTGACCTATAAAGTAAAACTTTGATTTTAACTCACTTGCACACTGCACTTTACCTTGATCAGCACAAGCCTTATTTGACTTGCTCTAAAGAAACTATGACTCATGATACTCAAACTTCTCGCATAGAACTGGCGGAAAAAGTCTTCGGTAACCATGACAACCATACAGAAGAAAATCAAGATATGGAAGACTTATTTCATAAGCTGGAAAAAAACTTAGCCCAACAAGCAAAAATCTGGTGGGATCTCACCACGCTAAAAAACTATATCGCAAAGGACATGATACCTAGAGGGTTACGGTTACGCAAAACACCCAGTTTCATCTACACAGAGGACTTTCAAAAGGAATGGAATGAAATTCTATCAACATGCTCGATCAATTTAATGAAACTAATTACGAAACAGGAGGAACTTAAATTAAAAGAATTAGACACCAACATTTCGGATATAAAGAAATCACTGGAAGTTTTTTCAGACTCACCTTCTTTCACTCTCCTCTATACCAGGACGTCATCTGCTACTGACAAACTTGATCACGCTATTGCAGACATAAAGAAAAACAAATTTCAAAGAGACATCAAAGATTATTCATGCAACGAAGTCTACAACTGGAGCCAAAAAACAAGGAACTATAATAGACCGAGACCTATTCTGAAAAGAAGAAACCAGACTTACAAACAATTTAGGGACCTACCGAACAGGGTTAGCTTCAGTTCCACTGAACCAGAGTCTGCTGATGGTATCTCAGAGGACGAAAACATCCGAATACGTCCCCACGCAAATTTCAGATCAGACAACACTTTGTTCCAGTCAAAAAACGGGGAAGGAGGGGCGGCAGAAAACACAAGTCGATCAAACACAGAACAAAACCGCCGCCTCCGTTCAAGGAAATTCCAGCAACATTAACTACAAATGTCACCAATCTTTCCTCCACACCCCTAACTGTTGAACAAAATGAGGTCTTGTCCTTAGGCCTTAATTACGCCCCCAAAAAAAACTTCAACCTCTTTAACACTATACTTGATATCAATAAATTTATTCGAAATTTGACAGTCAAAAAGCATTTCTTTCTTCAAAACGAAGCAAAACCAGAAGATCCTAGGACATTGTCATCATCCTCAACTACAGATATCGAAGGACATGTAAAATCGTCGCCAGAAATGGTGTCTCAGTTGTCTAATTTTTCATTTGAAGAACTCACCACGATAGTAAGCCTTGATCATATGCGAAATGAAACGCCAAATCAAACAGTGACCACAGCTCTCAACTTCAAAACATCGAACCCCAAATTTTACCCTACCAGCTCACGTACAGATTCCATGGATCGGTTTCAAATGGTCATTGAAAAAGAACTCCACCACCTTGCTGACAACCTCAAAGGCCAGCGTCCGATAAACAACATGCCAACTAAACTTAAAGAAGCAGCAAAATCATTGCAAGAAAACAAACAATTAATCATAAAAATGTCAGATAAAGGGGGTAATGTCACAGTATTAAATAAAGAAGACTACCAACATTCCATTTTAAACATGCTGTCGGATGAAACTACCTATAAAAAATTGGATAAAAACCCAGTAGAAATAATCAAATTGTCAATGAAAAAATTACTTAATGATGGCCTTCAGGGAGGTTTCATCAACCAAAAACAAATGGACTTTATTTACATCGACCAACCTATTACCCCAATTATTCATGCACTCCCAAAAATTCACAAACAGATATTCCCTCCACCAATGAGACCGATCGTCTCAGGTATTGGATCGATCCTAGAGAGACTTTCAGAATGGTTAGATACGCTGTTACAACCATTGGCACAAACAACACCTGGCTTTCTCAGAGACACCAAACATGTCCTGAATTTATTATACAACAAACGTTGGGACAAAAAATACAGTTGGCTCACATGTGACGTCGTGTCACTATATACATCAATCCCACACCGAATTGCCCATGCTGCCCTTGAATATCACCTTACCAAACACAGTACATATGATATAAACTTCCAATTGTATATACTGGAGGTACTCAATTTTCTCCTAACTCATAACTACTTCCAATTTGATTCCAAATACTATTTACAACTTAAAGGAGTATCCATGGGGGCAAATTTCTCCCCCTCGGTAGCAAACTTGGTCATGGCATGGTGGGAACAATTTTACATTTTTTCGATTGAAAACACTTATAGCCACTGTATAGAATGGTACGGTAGATATATTGACGATATATTGATTATCTGGAAAGAAGACACCAATATTATCCCCAAGTTCGCGCAATTTCTTAACAACAATGATTGCAACCTTAAATTTACGTACCATTTTGATGTCACCAACATCATCTTTCTGGATCTGGAGCTTAAAGGTGTCAATGGCCAAAACATCTCGAGCAAAACACACCGAAAACCCACGGCCACTAACAACTTATTACATGCGAATAGCAGTCACACCAAGCACACCATCAAAGCCATACCGGTGGGTGAAATGCACCGTGCCAAAAGGAACTGTACATCTCAAAGTCAATTCGAAATAGAACAAGAATTTATTAGAACAAGACTCCAAGAAAGAGGCTATCCAAAAGGGTCACTCAATCGGGCCAGTAACATCATGACCAAGAAAACCAGATCTCAACTTCTAGGTCACCATAGCAAAACAGCAAACTCAACACACAATACCCAATCTATGGACAACCAACCAACGTTGATCCTACAACAGAGCAATCAGTTCATGCAAATCAAAAAAATAGTAACTGATTACTTACCGATTCTCATGGAGGATGATACTCTGCGCACGGTGTTATCCGGAGGATGTAGAATAGTGGCAAGGAAAGCCTCCTCGCTAGGTAGTGCCTTGTCTCCATCTCTATTTACTGCCAATGAAAAAACAAAAACAACATGGTTAGAGACTACGGGCTTCTACAAATGTGGGCAGCACCCATGCAAAGTGTGCTCCCATGTCCAGATAACCAAAACTTTCAGCGACTCTACACAAACTGACAGCTTCAATATTCAAAATTATATCAACTGCAATTCTGAATCTGTTATTTACATCATAGAGTGCATTGAATGTAACTTGAAATACGTAGGCTGTACGAATAGAAAATTTAAAGTAAGAATTCTGGAACATCTTAGCTATATCAGAAACGAGAATATTCTGAACATATCAAATGCTTCCAAGCATTTTATCTCCCAACATCATAGATCCACCAAATTTTTCTGCTGCTATGCCATTGAAAAAATTCATCCCTGCAAACGGGGAGGTGACATTAAACACAAAACCCACCTCAGGGAAGCATACTGGATATACAGACTTAATACAAGGTACCCAAAAGGCTTAAACCTAAGGAAAGAACTAATGTATCTATACTAAATTACTAAATAGTCATTATATATATAAGCATTACCAGTTACCAAACAGTCATTATATATACAAGTATCACCAGCTACACAAGAGCATAACTCAGAACCGAGTTAAGGCTCACAAAACTTAAATCCAATTAATCATATAATGTCATTCAAGGTATATAAACATACCAAGCGATGCATGCATAACATATGCTTTTTGTCATGCACACTTTTTTATTTACACACCACCCAGTCTTGTTGTTTCATTATATGTTCCCGAATCCCCATAAAGATTCAGTTGTGTCCTTCCTGCACTTTCCCCACATGATCCTCATCCTGTATACAGAGCGCGTTGCAATATAGTACCACACTAACAGGTTTTCAAACATACTCCAATATTAATGCAATAATACCAGTCACAATTCAACCTTCATGGCCATTCCCATATGTCATGACAATCCATCACGGCCAGCTCGCAAAGGCCCCCAGTTTTCGTCACAATTGACAAATAAACATAATCATAGTATACATATATTCTCGGGTACTCGAGTAGAATCTATGATCAAACATTACTTACGGTCAATACGAACGTTGATGATGGTTCTTGGGAGACATATCAGGCCCGGGTACACAATTTAAGCCGGACATCGTGAGTGTCACAAACCCACATGGAAATCTGAAACGTTATAATTAAACCAAAACATAATTACTACTAACATACAGTACTTATCACAAACAAGAATAAACACATCAC
Organism: Rhinoderma darwinii; assembly: GCF_050947455.1. Lineage (NCBI taxonomy): Eukaryota > Metazoa > Chordata > Amphibia > Anura > Rhinodermatidae > Rhinoderma > Rhinoderma darwinii. The sequence goes on from NC_134691.1 coordinate 89,544,050, forward strand.
ACTAACTAATTTTTCAAGGTTATCAAAATTCTAGAATAACATCATTACTCACGGATGAGATCCGACAGAAAACAACACAGGACCCAACGACCATTTCCGGTTTGCGTTCCAACGCAACATAGAAGATGACACGCATAAATAATCAGCTGACCGAATATAAAACTGATCATTTCCGGTTTGCGTTCCAACGCAACCTAGACGATGACACACATAAACAATCAGCTGACTGAGTATAAAACTGACAGCGCGCTCCATTTAAAAATCACTACAGCCAAGTTTAAGGACGCGGCAGTCGTCCGAAACGCGTAGGCCCCGAGGACACGCACCTCCACTTTTCACACACCCAGGACCATATGCAACTGGACTTCCTTTTAATTCATTCCAATAAACTTGGAACAGAAAATCCATTTTAATTGCACCCAGCGCTGGATCCTACCTTCTTCCTTGCTTGCTAGCCTGCCGTTGTGCCGACACGAGGATCCGAGCGCAACCCACAATCCACACCACACTGGAGTGTGTAAGGTGAGCTGGAGGTTCCCTCCCCAGTTTCTATTTGTTTAAAAACAGCTGAAAATTAGGCCTTATTTACACAAGCGTATTTCACGTCCGTGATATGCGCGTGAAAATCACGCACGTCGCACGGACCTATAAGTCAATGGGGCCATTCAGACATTCCGTGTTTTTCACGCAGCGTGTGTCCACTGCATGAAACTCACTGCATGTCCTATACTTGAGTGTTTTTAGCGCATCACGCACCCATTGAAGTCAATGGGTGCGTGAAAATCACGGGCAGCACACGGATGCACATCCGTGTGCTGTGCGTGATTCGCGCAACAGTTGCTCAAGAAATGATGGGAAAAAGAAAACCACCTCCTTCATTTCATTTTGTAAACGTCAAAACCGCGTGCCATAAGGATGGCATACGCACAAAAATAACGCAGACACGCACCCAACACTGATGACACACGGAACTGCAACGCGCGCAAAACGCTCTGTTTTTTACGCGCACAAAATGCACACGTTCGTGTAAATAAGGCTTAACAGAGCTGTTTTCAAGGGGAAATAACCTCTGATTTTCAGCCATTTTTGAAGCAGAAAACTTATTTTGAGGGGTTTCTTTACAGGCTTTTGAAGCTGTTTTTCAATTGAACCGATGAAAAACAGCTCCAAAAATGGCTCAATAAGTCACATGCTCCTTTTTATGCAGATCATTTAATGTGTCGTTTTTCAAAACAGCGGCATAAAAAAACGCCCCTTTTGAACTAAACGCGATTTTCCCATTGATTACAATGAGATGGTGTTTGTCGGAGTTTCAGTAGCATTTTTCATGGTGTATTTCGAGGTGTTTACGCCCTGAAATACACCTGTAAACACTGTGTGTGAACATACCCTTATAATTAAAAAACGATTTGTTAAAAATAAAATTGCTTTGTGTCGCCACATTCTGATAGCCATAAATTTTATATTTTTTCATTGATTTAACGGTATGAGAGCTTATTTTTTGCGGGGCGAGCTGTAGTTTTTATTGGTAATGTTTTAGTGTACATGTGGCTTTTTGATCACTTTTTGTTCCATTTTTTGGGGAGCTAACGTGACCAAAAAACAGCAATTTGTTTTTTTTTTTTTTTTTACAGCGTTCACTGAGAGGGTTAAATAACTTATATATTGTAATAGTTTGGACTTTTACGGACACGGCAATACCAGTTATGTTTACTTTAATTTTTTTTCTAACATTACTTTAGAGAAAAAATGGGAAATCAAGTTTTTTTTTAACTTTACATTTTTTTTTTCTTTCACTACTGAACTTTTTTTTACACTTTTTATTAGTCCCCCTAGGGGACTTGAACCAGCGATCGTCAGACTAATGTATTGCAGTATATTGCCAGAGGCAGACAGAATACAGTCCTGGGGTGCAATGGCCCCTGGGCTGCAATGATAACCATCAGCACCCCGCGATCGTGTCACGGGGAGGGGGGGAAGCGATGATCTGTATCTACAGTGATGATGGGGATTACATATATACAGTGATGATGGTGATTACATATATACAGTGATGATGGGGACTACATATATACAGTGATGATGGGGATTACATTAGCTAGCTGAGGTGCGGTCACGTGGTTCTGTGCCCACACGCAGAGAAAGCTGGTGGGCGGGATAAAAAAACTAAAGGGGCAGGGAGAACTAGTGGGGAGGGCGAATAGACAAATAGAAGGGGGAGGAAAATTTACTAAAGAACAGCCCTGTGTCGTTACGTATGTGAGGTATCGACACAGGTCTGTGTGCATATAAACACTCGTGCACGAGCTTGTGTCAAAAGAAAAAAGACACAGATGAAAAGCAGAACTTCCGGCCAGGCAGAGAATAGGAAGAAATGCGTTCAGATTAAATACAGAATGCATATTAGGAACTTTATTCAATATTTACATAGAGTATGGCCATGTTCAGACGTGGCGGAATTTTTCTGCTGCAAATGTTGGTGCAGATTCGGGGCAATTACGCAACGTATCTGCACCAACATTTGCATATGTAAACAGGTAATTCAGACGTTGCAGATATTACAGCGGATTTGCCACAGATTTCAGTTTTTGCATTGCAAAGACTGAAATCCGCAGTGAAATTCCGCTGCTTGTCCGCAACATAATGTCCATGCTGCGGAGGGAAAATTCTGTACCGCAGCCTGATTTCCGCACAGTTATTTTCTGCAACGCCTGAACTAAGTTTCCTAAAAATGTATAGAAACAAATGTAAAAAATGGCTGCTGCAGAATTCCACTGCGGACTGTCCGTAGCGGAATTGAATGTGCCCTATTAGTCCAAAAATGTTGTGTCCCTGGAAAACCCCTTTAAGAGGGGCTTGATGATTTGATCCTTTTGCTGCACCTGCACCTTGAAACTAACAAAGGAATACAAAGCACTTTAGCCGGTTCAGAACTAAGCAACCTTTAGCAATTTTTAGCACATTGGCTATAACGTTTTTATTTGTTGGGGTAACGACGTGATTTTTGCAATATTTTTTTCCAAGAACAAAGCAGGTTTCTTTTCTTATCAATTTTATACACATCATTTTTAATCTTTTTAGCATTTTTAGTATGATTTTTTACGTTTTAGTTAATTTTTTCTGGTAGTAACAAAGTGGATACCCTCAAATAGACTATTTATTTGTGATCGTCATTGTCTACTGGAAAGTTTGATACATTACATGTCTATTTTATAATTGGGTCAAGGCTAGCGTTATGAAAATGATTAGCGGGGGAGCATTTTTTTTGAGTGTGTATTTTATGTGTATTCTTTATTTAATTAATTAATTTTTAACTTTTTTTTTTTTTTAATATTATGACCGGCCCCTCAAAAGGTTAGAAAAGAAGGGGACTTTTCAATTAAAATTTTACCCTGTTAGGGTCAGTTCAGATGTTTGGTGCCCATTTTGACGTGGAAAACCCATCGGAATAAATCAATAATTGATTTTAATGGGAGGCAGAGGCGTTTTTTTTTCCCAAGCAGCTTTTGGCTTTTTGTCCTATCTTGTCGTGGTTCCCGCCTCTGACCTCCCATTGAAAACAATGGGTGGCAGAAAAAACCCGCTGCGCTCATTTCAGAGCGTTTTTCGCAGCATTTTTTGCCCACGGTTCTTGCATTAGCTTCAATGGCCATGGGCAAAAAACGATGTGGAAAAAATGCGGAAAAATACATGCAGGCAGTTAAAAATCTGCCTCAAAATTCCTGCAGAAAACTCTGTGTGACCGGGGCCTTATAGTGACTGATGTCACTGATAGGACTGTACTGGCTCTAGTTAGACTCCGCAGCAGCCTCCTACTACTAGTATCTCAATGATCATGTGACCAGTCACATTACCACCGGTACCAATAGAGGCAGGGGCAGCGCAGCTGCCTCTATTTTACATACAGCGCTCATTGAGTGCTGTGTACGTGAGTAAAGGCAAGACAAAAGCAGTGAAAACGCTTCTCCCTGCTCTCCAGGATCTCTGGCAATCTCTGACTGCTGAGCACCCAACATTAAGCTGCCCAATCGCTTGGGTAGCAGGCTGAAAGAGGCTCTGTCACCAGATTATAAGTGCCCTATCTCCTACATAATCTGACCGGCGCTGCAATGTAGATAACAACAGTGTTTTTTATTATGAAAAATTATCATTTTTGAAGAAGTTATGAGCAATTTTAGATTTATGCTAATTAGTTTCTTAACAGCCAACTGGGCGTGTTTTTACTTTTTACCAACTGGGCGTTATACAGAGAAGTGTATGACGCTGACCAATCAGAGACATACACTTCTCTCCATTCATGTCCATTTGTACTCAGCACAGAGTGATCTAGTACAAATATGTAGTTATGGTATACACTAGAGCTACACAGCGATTTTGGCAGCAACAAAGATTTAGCCAAAGATCTCTGTGTAATCGCAGTGTTGTGCTGGCTGCATCACAGTAATGAAAGTGAATGTGGCCATGTTGCAACCCACAGGAACCGCGACTACACTACAGTCGCATGAAATCCAAACTTGAAGGATTTCTCGCAACTGTCATGTCGTGTTCGCGGGAACCTGCAGGTCGCAATGCGGCCGCATTCACTTTCAAAACTGCCATGTAGCAAGCACGACACTGCGATGCAGGCAACGCAAAACAGCAAACTTTGTCCGTGCTATATGTGTCGCAGGAAAAGTTCCTGTGTAGCCTAATAGAAAATCTGTATACTGTATATTGCAAATAATCGGAATGCAAATGTATGATAGCATATTTTTATAGCATATTATTATTTTGCTGCTTACAACCCCTTAAATGTTCATCACAATTAGGCTGTATTCAGACGAACGTGGCGTTTGAGCGCGCGTGAAAAACGCGACGTTTTGTTTGCGTTGTAGTTGCGTGTGGCATCCGTTTGGCCAGCGTGATAGCGTATTTAACGCGCGTATAGCATGCGTTTTTTATGCGCGTCCAAACAACGGAGGGTGGAGTAATGGAGAGGCCAGCCTACAAAAAGACACCTTCTCCAACACCTGCTTGATGTGAGCACATGGTGGCATCAAGATTTCACGTTTCCTCTAACTTTGGCCCGTGTTAGTAGGTTTTTGGGTTGTTTTACACGCCAAAAACAACAATATGCCCTTGACTCAGCTGGGCCGTGTGCTGCTAGCATGGATGGTTTCTAGGAGATTTGGTGAACGGCGACCCATGCATCCGGAGGGAATCGGGAGAAGAGGGAGGATTTGGGTTCACTAGTGGCCCAGCGCACCACCAAAGGCCATTTTCATACTCTATACTCCATCCTCCCTTTGTGCAGGGCCCCCCGGCAGGGCTAAACCCTCAGTATCAGCACCACTATGCTGGTGAGGAACATCCTCAGCAGTCCCAGGGACAGTATAGTGGTGCTGAGATGCAGAGCCACCAGTCTCCCTCACACATGTATCAGGACTTATAGAATTGTGTAGGCCGATGCCGCGTGTTTCTATGTGGGACTGTAAACATGGAAGTCACAGTTTATTTCTGTAGCATCATGTTGGTGCGTTGGATATGTTTTTATGACAGCTGGATGCTGCTCAGTGTTTACGTTTGAAATACCAGATTAAATGGTTATGTTGTTAGCACGTTTCATTATTTGTGTTTGCCTCCATTTATGTGTTGGTACCCAGGTTGCCCCAAACATTATTTTAGGTAATGTTCCCACATTAGGACGGTGGAGCAAGTTTGTAGCATGCCATGATAGAGGTATTAGTTTGTCTTTGGTGGTTTACCTCCATTCCTCATATTGCCCTCGCCTGCATTGCAGTTCTGTGTGAAATGGAAAAAAAATGTTTTTTTGCATGAAATAGTGCTCAGGGGCTAAGCCATCCGGCCTCCAAAGCTAATGTGTCTACAAGAGATGTCATGTAAAAAGGTAATCCAACAAAGACATAAGCTCGCAACCCACGTCAAGGGTCCTCATGTCTTGCGAGTGCAGAATCAAAATATGCCCTCCACAAAGAAGCACAAATTAACATAACTAATGATACAGTGGCACACTTATCGTGACTAGGACAGGCCTCACAGAACATCCTCCTGCCATGGCACAGCTCCTTCGGGGCTGTCAAAATATTGAGCAAATATGTCGCGTATTCTAATTCCAGAGGTTTGCGCCCTTCCAAGTGGAAGTGGCAGCGGAATGGTTGTTGAGGTAACATTTTGGCGAATATATTCTGCATCACAACCTGCATCATGTATACGACCAAAATTATGAAGCACCACACACGCTTGGATGACACGGGTGACATTTTGCGGCGTCAGTTGCATGGTGGTGAGGAAAACACGCCATTTGGAGGGCATTATGCCAAATGCACATTCCACACATCGCCTTGCTCTGCTAAGGCGGTAATTGAATATGCGCCGCCGGTCATCCAAGCCTCTTCTAGCAAATGGGCGCATTACTTGACTTGTGAGTCCAAAACCCTCATCTGCCACGATCACATAAGGGACTGGTGGTCCTTGCGAGCCAGGCAGGTGGTTCGGCACCGGCACGGAGAGCAGATTGCTCATCAGACGTTGGCCCATCCGGGATGTACGGAAGATGCGGGCATCAGCTGAGCTTCCATAGGACCCTATATGTACAATGGTAAAACAATAATTGCTGTCGGACAAGGCCAACAAAACGATAGAAAAAAACTGTTTGTAGTTATAGAATCGGGATCCTGAGTGGGGGGGCTTCTTGACCCTAATATGCTTCCCGTCGAGGGCACCAATACAATTAGGAAATTGGGTGGTGGTGTTAAAGTCAGATGCTATCGAAAGCCAGTGGTCTGTCGTTGGCTGCGGCATCACTGTGGTCTTCAAACGCACCCACAAGACAACACAGGTGGCTGTGACAATTGCCGAAATAGTGCTCACTCCCGGAAGGAATTCGAAATGGATCGAATGATAGCTGTTTCCGGTAGCTAGAAATCTATATGGGCGAGATGCAAAAACACACCACACAAATAAGCGTGCTGTAGGACATGGCAACCACACACCAGCCTGTAAGCTGCTATAGTTTTAAACCCACATACCTCAACGTCACAAGGAGACGCTCCTCGGGGCAAATGCAGCGCCGCATATTTGTGTCCGTGTAGGTTATTCCAGTGCGAATCTGGTCCAGTAGAATATCAAAAGTAGACACAGACATGCGGCAAAACGACCGGAATTTCTCAGGATGGCTGCGAAGTTCCTCATATAGAGTATGAAAATGGCCTTTGGTGGTGCGCTGGGCCACTAGTGGATAAACCCAAATCCTCCCTCTTCTCCCGATTCCCTCCGGAAGCATGGGTCGCCGTTCACCAAATCTCCTAGAAACCATCCATGCTAGCAGCACACGGCCCAGCGGAGTCAAGGGCATATTGTTGTTTTTGGCGTGTAAAACAACCCAAAAACCTACTAACACGGGCCAAAGTTAGAGGAAATGTGAAATCTTGATGCCACCATGTGCTCATATCAAGCAGGTGTTGGAGAAGGTGTCTCTCCATTACTCCACCCTCCGTTGTTTGGACGCATGCCATATGCGCGTTAAATACGCTATCACGTTGGCCAAACGGATGCCACACGCAACTACAACGCAAACAAAACGTCGCGTTTTTCACGCGCGCACAAACGCCACGTTCGTCTGAATACAGCCTTACTGTGATCAGATTTAAAAAAAACATACAATTTTCAATATACATTAAGTACATATTTGGATTAGGTATCATTAGGGTTAGTGCCTTAACTGAAGCTTTAATATCGTGGATGGAAACAGCATCAATAAAGCATCATTTTTTTCCGCAGCTGGTATGAGTAAAGTTTTCTGTAGTTAGGGCAGATAAAGACGAACGTTGCGTTTTTGCGCGCGCAAACAACGCAGCGTTTTGCGCGCGCAAAAAACATTTGACAGCTGCGTGTGTCATCCGTGTATGATGTGCGGCTGCGTGATTTTCGCGCAGCCGCCATCATAGAGATGAGGCTAGTCGACGCCCGTCACTGTCCAAGGTGCTGAAGTTCGTACTTACCGAGAACTTCCCGGCCGTTGCCTTGGTGACGCATCCTTGGTGACGCGTCCTTGGTGACGCGCCTCTCGACATCGGGCCCCACCTCACTGGATAACGCGCCAGTCCATGTGACCGCTGCAGCCTGTGCTTGGCCTGTGATTGGCTGGAGCTGTCACTTGGACTGAATTGTCATCCCGGGAGGTCAGACTGGAGGAAGACGCCGGGAGTTATCGGTAAGTCAGAACTTCGTTTTTTTTTCTACAGGTTCATGTATATTGGGATCGGAAGTCACTGTCCATGGTGCTGAAACAGTTTAACTCTTTCAGCACCATGGACAGCGACTATCTCCTGACGTCGCGTACCGATAATTTTTTTGCCGGGTTCGGCCAAAACGAGTTCGGCCGAACCCGGTGAAGTTCGGTTCGCTTGTCCGGCTTCGCTCATCGCAAAGACACTCCGTTTGGATGTTCGGAAACAGAAAAGCACGTGGTGCTTTTCTGTTTACATTCATCCTTTTGACAGCTGGTGCGCTGTTTCAGTCGGTTCGCACGGAAGTGCTTCCGTGCAACCTGCGTGGTTTTCACGCACCCATTGACTTCAATGGGTGCGTGATGCGCGAAATACGCAGAGTTATTGAACCTGTCGCGCTTTTTGCGCAGCAGACAAACGCTGCGCAAAAAGCACGGACTGTCTGTACTGCCCCATAGACTTGTATTGGTCCATGCGTGCCGCGTGAAAACCACGCGGCCCGCACGGACCGAATACACGCTTGTGTGAATCCCCCCTTACATTGCCCTTCAGTCATCACATTGTGGCCATATTACATCACACCTTATAGAAGAAGAGTGCAACATAACGCTCTCGATATGAGTGAAGACATCCCATCGCATTGCATATCAGATGTTACTGTAGCGCTGTCATTAGGACTCATGCACATACTAGAACCGCCATGTGCTCCCGTACAGGCTCCATCAGGTGTCATATGTATGTAGATATTCACCCCTAGAGGCAGAGTTTCTGTAGGAGAACACCTCCGTATATACATAGACCAAGGGAACATGCCTGTTTTCTGCCAGAATACCTTAGGCTCCATGCACACGACCGTATTTTGCATCAGTAATTACGGACAGTAAATACTGACAGTAGGGGCGTAACTAGGAAAGACTGCGCCCCATAGCAAACTTTTGACTGGGGCCCCCCCTCTGCTGGGTATCACACAAACCCCCCTTGTAGATAGTGCCTCCCTATAGATTCCACCACATAGCGCCCCCTATAGATAGCACCATACACAGCCCCCTGTAGATAACGCCTTACAGCCCCCCTGTAGATAACGTCTTACAGCCCCAAATCCCCCCTGTAGAAAACGCCATACAGCCCCCCAGTAGATAATGCCATACAGCCCCCTGTAGATAACAGCATACAGCCCCCCTGTAGATAACACCATACAGCCCCCCTGTAGATAAAGCCACACAGCCCCCGTGTAGATAATGCCATACAAACCCCCCCTGTAGATAATGCCATACAAACCCCCCCTGTAGATAACGCCATACAGACCCCCCTGTAGATAACGCCATACAGACCCCTCTGTAGATAACGCCATACAAACCCCCCTGTAGATAACGCCAAACAGACCCCCCCTGTAGATATTGCCATATAGCCCCCCCCAAAAAAAAACGGTCTATAGTTTGTCCTACAAAAGACATGCATCCCCTATCCACAGGATAGGGGATGCATGTATGATCGCTGGCAGCGAGAAGGAGAACTGGGGACCGAAAGTCCCCCGAAGTTCTCCATGATGAACCTCGGACTTCCGGCGTCTGCGCAGTTCAATAAAAATGAAAGGAGCGCTGGTCACGCATGCGCACAAGCACAACCGGTATGCAAGTCATTTCTATGGAGCTGCAGACAGACCCCGGAAGTCCGAGGTTTGTCATGGAGAACTTCGGGGGGGACTTTCGGTCCCCCGTTCTCCTTATCGCTGGGCGTCCCAGCGATCACTCATGTATCCCCTATCCTGTGGATAGGGGATGCATGTCTTTTGTAGGAACAACCCCTTCAGTGGCGTCGCGCTGTAGCAGCCATAGCGGCTGCTAGCGGAGCCTGCGGCCATGGGAGGGGGCCGTGCCCTCATGCTGCAGGCCCCGTAGAAGCCGCTACGGCTGCTATAGCGGTAGTTACGCCACTGCGTATAGGTTTGTACGACGTAAAACTACAGCTCCCAGCATGGCCCGAACAATGGTAAGGATATGCTGGGAGATGCGGTTTCACAAAAAAAAAAATCATACCACCCATCATCTCGCTGCAGATCATACAGTGACTACAATACTGATTAGAGGCAGAATAAACATTTACATTAAGTGACTCACCGGTGACGTCTCAGATTCTAGTTCTTTTCTTCTCCCTCCGGTTCAGACATCTATGATGGATTTCTCCCGGCCATGACCCATTTCTGAAGTTTTCCGCTTAGATGTCTTCAGCTTCTCACTTTTAAAACATTTCTGCACCTATAAACAAAGTTAAAATTCTCAACACCTCTAAATATAATAAAGCACCATACACTGCACCACTAACTATAATAGCACTATACACTGTGTCCCTGATTATAATAGTACCATACACTGTCACACACACACACACACACACACACACACACACACACACACACACACACACACACACACACACACACACAGTGCCCCCTGTAGATAGTGCCCCCATAGCCCCCTGTAGATAGTGACCTACATAGAAGCCCCTGTAGATAGTGCCCACATATGGACTCCAGAGCTGCAAGGCAATAGTGCTAACCACTGAGCCACCGTGCTGCCCTACATATAGTTTCCCCTATAGTTAGTGCTCCACGTATAGCCCACCTCTGTAGATAGTGTCTCACATATAGCTCCCCCTGTATATAGTGTCCCACATATAGCCCACCCCTGTAGACTGTGCACTTCATATAGCTACCCTGTTGCTAGTGCCCCACAGGTAACCCACCCCTGTATATAGTGTTCCACACATAGCCCACCCCTTATAGAAAGTACCCTAAAAAAATAGCTCCCCTATAGATAGTGCTCTACATATAGCCCACACCTATATAGTGTCTCACATATACTGCCCCACATATAGACCCCCCTGTAGATAGTTGCCCACATCCCCACATATAGACCCCCCCCTGTAGATTGTGCCCCACATCCTCACATACAGACCTCCCCTGTAGCTAGTGCCCCACATATAGACCCCCTGTATATAGTGCCCCACATATAGACCCCCCTGTATATAGTGCCCCACATATAGACCCCCCTGTATATAATGGCCCACATATAGAGCCCCCTGTATATAGTGGCCCACACCCCCACATATAGACCCCCCTGTATATAATGGCCCACATATAGAGCCCCCTGTATATAGTGGCCCACACCCCCACATATAGACCTCCCCTGTAGGTAGTGCCCCACATATAGACCCCCCTATATATAATAGCCCACATAAAGATGACCCCCCCTGTAGATAGACCCCCCACTATAGATAATGCCATTCACATTTTTATTAGGAAAAAAATATATAAGCTTGACATACTCACATGATCCCGTTCCCACGCTGTTCACTGGCGATGCAGACATGCTCTCTTCTGAGCATGTCTGCAGGAGCCGAACGAGCGTTGTCCAATGACGCTGATTGGCGGGGGCAGAATGACTTGCCCCGCCAATCAGCACCTTCCAAGCATGGAGCTAGCCAATCAGTGTCATTGTAAGGCACTGGATGGTCGGGCACGGAACATGCCAGGCCATTCAGTGCTATTGCATTATTTGGCTGCCGCTAGCACCGGGGCCCCCTCTGGTGCTGGCGACACCTACAGGCATGAGAGGGCCTGTGTGAGGCTCGGCGGAGCGGGCCCCACAGTGGCGGCGCTACCGCTGTAGCAGCCATAACGGCTGCTAGCGGCGCCACCGGGCATTTGAGGGGGCGTGTCGGCTGGTGGCACGAGCACCCTCAAAACCCGGGACCCGTAGCCGCCGCTACGGCTGCTACCGCGGTAGTTACGCCACTGACTGACAGTAATAACGGACCCATTTATTTATATTGGCCACGGACCCCTTTCCGTAGTTTTACTGATAGGTGTCCATCTTGAAAAAATTATATAATCTGTCCTTTTCTTGTCCATAATTACGGCAAGGACTCTCCCATAGAAGTCTATGGGTGCTTCCGTAAATACGGACGGCTACGGATGTGCATCCGTATACCGTCCGTATTTACGGAAGCGTTGCTATACAACATGCTGATGACATCATTTGCATCCTCCCTCTTTTTTTTACGGATCCGTATATATGGATGAAATACGGATGCCTACGGATCCGTATTTACGGACAGTATTTCCGAATAGATGAAAACACGGTCATGTGCATTGGGCCTTAGTATAAAATCGAGGCATACAGAGCTACAGTGAGGGCCCACATTATTTTTGTTTCATGTATTACAAAGTGAAGTATTTACTACTTGACTAAAACACAGAATAATTTTTATTTTTATCAATTTACATCCGAAAAGTTTTTTTTCAGTAAAAAAAAAGATTCAATGCCAAACGTGACGACTGAAGCTTTAACATTAGTTTCAGTAACCATTAGAGAGCAGGTTGATGTTTGTGCTTGTAAAAGAATACTGTACAGCTACATTAGGTCACATTTACTATTCTAATTAAGATAGAAGCCTTATTTCTTAACTGTTTTAGACATGTTTTGCGTCACACTCAACAAGGGTACATGGATTAGTGCCAAATGGGTGAAGAAAGAGGGACTGGGTTAATGGACAATGCCATGTGCCAAAATTTTGCCGCAAAAGACTGGTGTAAAACTAAGCCAACCAAGAGGTGGTATTAAGAAGAGAAAATTATCTAACATACACCAAATTTATCATACAGCATGCACCACTAAATTTGGTGCATCTTCAGTTTAGAAAGTCTAAAACTTAGACAGTATTAGTAAATCTGACCCAGTGGAGATTATTAAATAAGACTAGTGTTTCATATACCAGTCTTAATATAAAAATAATTGGAATAAGGTGCGCCTAATTTATTAAGAGGAGCACAAGGTGGAGCAAGGTTTAACCACAGTTAAGCTGACGCAATAGCATGTGGTCACAAGTCCAAGGACTTTAAAGAAGATCATAACACTGATTAAGGATGCCAGCAGGATCAAATGGTGTTTTACTAGTCACACTCTAATGGCCGCGGTCGCGAACCCCCGGCATAATTTACCTACCGGCGGCCGCTACCGCAAACCGATGAGTTCTAGCTGGCGTCTCCCTCCTCAGAGACACCAGCACACGTGGCCGTACTGCTCCACCGTCCTGTTTAGGGTGCGCTCCTTCCCGGCCCAAAAAAAAGGCCAGCGCGCGCACCTGTAAAAAGATATCCAATCCCTATGCTCCCTGTATTATAAAAAGGACCCTACCCTCTTCCTCCTTGCCTGAACATTGTTGTGTCTGCCCATGTTTGTTATTGCAAATGGTCCACTAGATGTATCCTGTATCCTGTGTTCCTGTATCCTGTATCCAGTATCCCGTATCCAGTAATTGTGTTTGTTCCAGTGCGAAGTCTAGTGTCGGTAGTCGAGTTTGTCATCTGTGCTAAGTGTCATCTCTGCCAAGTGTCATCTGTGCCAAGTGTCATCTGCTACGTCAAGATTAATCTGTGCCAAGTGTCATCTGCTACGCCAAGTGTCTTTCATGCCGAGTGCCTGCCAAACCTTCTACCCAGGTACTCTTGTTCTAAAGACTATCATTGACTGTTGTTTGGCCAGTTGCTGCTCTATTATGGCGGAGCGGCTTAGTGGGTCCACATACCCTATAGCCGTGACATATACTAGCGGTGTGCAACGGTCACCTATCAACATAGTGTGACCACCACAAAGAAGTGAGAGAAGCATGCTGGAGTGTGGAGAGATGAGTATCAGGGCAACCATCATTGTTTGTGACACCGCTGTGTCTCTGTCACGGTCACAGGGTATGTGGACCCACTAGGCCGCTCCGCCGTAGCGGAGAGGCAGCTGACCAGGTCACAGTCTATACGAAAGTCTATCGTAGTTAGTAACACTTGGGTACCTGAACTAGTCCAGACAGTGGCTGTGGCTTCAGCACGGATGGAGGTCGGTTCAGCAGGTAGCGCCAGACGTGGCGGGCAGTATCCAATGTGGCAGAAGACACTGGACGTGGCAGAAGACACTGGACGTGGCAATGACAGCAGATGCTGTAGACACGACTCCGACACAAGTAGGCACAGGAACAAGAACCCCCCGGAGGTCTAGCTTAGAAAAAATGTTGGCTCCTCGTATGTGATCAAACAGCTCGGATATAAGTGGCAACGGGTATTTGTTCTTGACCGTGATCTGGTTGAGACCACGGTAGTCAATGCAGGGTCGAAGAGATCCATCTCTCTTCTTAACGAAGAAGAAGCCGGCCCCAGCCGGGGAGGAAGATTTTCGGATAAAACCCCTCTCCAAATTCTCCTTGATATAAGCTGACATAGATAAAGTCTCTGGCAAGGAGAGAGGATATACCCGTCAACGGGGAAGAGAAGCATTTGGAACCAGTTCAATGGGACAGTCATAATTCCGATGTGGAGGCAACGTCTCAGCCTCTCGCTTACAGAATTACATCCGCAAAACTGGCATACTAAGATGGTAAACCGGAGAGTGACTGAGGCAGACGGGGCATAACAGGACGGACTTGTGACAGGCAATGGCTATGGCATCTGGAACCCCAATGAAAAACCTCTCTGGAACTCCAGTCAAGAACCAGGGCAGATCACTAAAAATTTGCGGTATTGAGCACATACGTTGTGGCATCAGGGGGGGTAATGTGAAGAAAGTCCTGGCACAAAAGTAGTGCCGATGGATCGTACAATTAGGGACAATGGCACCGGCCGGACTTAACGAAAAATTGAGCTTTGCACCCTTTCTGTAGGATTGCTGTAACCATTTCACTACCAGCATATTTCATTTTAGTTTTATATTTTTAATAGTGTGCATTGTTTATATGTCCAGTTTTTAATTATGATCTTTTTAATAGGTACGTGACATATCAGCTCACTTCAAATGAAGCACCCGTGTAATCCTAAACAAACTCTTCTAAGTGTGATGGCCCTTTACATTTTGGATCCAGATGTGAACAGTATATATGTGGGATATTAGTCATGCAATGTATTTGTGATTTTACTTTGTATATGTATTGTTGAGCACTCCATGTCGCCTTGTTGCTCAGGCGACCTTAAATGTTTGTCACCTAGCAGTGACAACCTCTTCTTTTTGTTTTCATTTTTTCACTCTGTTTAATTATTTATGTTGTTAGTTTTGATGCTTCACTTGGAGATCTAAGTACCGGTATCTCCCTTATCTTATGTTTTATGTTTTATCAATAATATATGTCCGTGGCACTATTGTGCCCGTATAATATAATGTCTACTCAGTAAATGACTGTATAAATTGTACACAATTATAACATGTATATTGGATGTTGGCATAACTGCCATCTGTTTTATAGGAAAATATTGTATCACCAGGGTATCGGTAATTATTTCCGATCTTGTATAGAATTGATCACCTAATTATATATGGTATAACTTCTGAGTTATTGTTCATAATGCTGTTAAACTGAAGGTTTACAGTAAACTTCACGATAAGAAGGCTACTTGTATCACATTTTATCCTTTTAAATGACTTACCACTTATACACATCTGGTCTGCGTTGTCCAATGGGGTGCGCGCTTCACGCGTGAGCGCCCGGGACTGTGGGCTGGCTCTGCCCGAACCCCCTACGGTGTGGTGCGCATGCCCGGATCTCTAGGGACGCGTCGAGAGTCCGGATGTGCGCCGTGGCACTGGGGGCGGAAGTGGGGCCTGCCACACTTCCGGCTGCGCCGCTGGATGTGCGCCACGCAACCCTTTGGACGCGGCAGATTTTTCATTCACAACACACTTGGATTACAATGGTAGATACTATATATAGGGAGCTTAGATGAGGGACATAGTATACCCCCTTGAGGAAGCAGACATTGCGAAACGCGCGTCGGGGCGCACACTGAGACCATTGGAAACACCAGAGAATACCTTATTGGTAAGAACTAGTGATTTATCTTATGAAGATTTAGGGCTCGCCTTGTTTCCCTCCATTACACTATTCCATGCTTGGACTTTCTTATGTCCTGATTATGTATTCACAAGTGTATGGTTAGGAAACTAGAATATTCTTCATTTACCTTAATATTCATAGTAGCCCATGTAATGGAGCTTTTCCTGATGTGTCTCTATGGTGATCTTATTTAGAGTTTTTCTCCTGTCATATATGTTTTTTGTTTTGTATATTTAATAAGGACTTTGATACTTCTTTGACATAAATTGGCTTCAGACTCTGTATTTTCTGTAGTAAAAGAACCAGGGCATGCAGGCAAAGCTATGGCAGGCCCAGCAGGATAGGATTGATAGCCTTAGGTAGTACAAGGAAGGCGATCTGCTCCGAGTGAAGAGCTCCGACCTGTAGTGTCAATGGCTCTGTGATGAACACAATCGGATCGGGCAATGGTAGACCATTCACAGAGGCAACAGCCAGGGGTCTCTCCAGAAGAACTGTGGGTAGATGTATACGATCCACTGTATCCTGCTGGATGAAATTAGCAGCTGCTCCGGAGTCAAGACAGACGGAGGAGGGATGTGACGTCTCTCCGAAGATGATGGCCACAGGAATTGACAATTTGGGAGAGGTTTTAACATTTGGAGACGTTCCACATAGAGTTGCCTCTCCAACCAACCCTAGGTACTGGAGTCTTCCGGTTTCTGTGGGCATTGGCGCACAAAATTACCCTTAAGGCCACAATACATATATAGTCCAGAGGAGCGTCTGCGCTGCTTCTCCTGATCAGACAACCGGACTCTGTCTACCTGCATGGGTTCTTCAGGTAGCGCAGTAGGGGAAGGCAATAGTGGTCTATTGACCGAGGGTGCTGGTCTGTGGACCCGGCTCTCCTGTCGAACCTCTTGAGTGCGCTCCCGGATTCTCATATCAACCCGGGTGGCTAACAGGATGAGGGCATCCAAGGTAGAAGGAAGGTCGCGGGCTGCCAATTCGTCCTTGATGTGAGAGGACAGTCCCTGCCAGAAGGTCGTCACCAGTGCCTCATTGTTCCCTGCCAGCTTGGCTGCCAGGGTACGGAAGGAGATAGCATACTCCCCTACTGTGGAACCCTTTTGCTTGACCTGGTTCCTCGAACAGGGCACAAAAGGACTGCAGGAACAAGGCTAGGTCCGAAGATACAGGTCCTTGTTGCTCCAAGATTGGGTTCACCCATGCGAGGGCCTTGCCAGCAAGAAGGGAGATGATAAATGCTACCTTGGCCTCCTCTGAGAGGAAGAGATGAGTCCGTAGCCTAAAATGAACCGTGCATTGATTAATAAATCCTCTACATGCTCTGGGATCACCGTCATAGCGAGGAGGAAGAGGCAGAGGAACTGTGGATCCGGAACAAACAGGAGGAGCAACGGGCAGTGGCACAGCAACAGCCTCAGAAGGAAGAACCGGAGGTGGAACAGTGAGTAGATCCAGACGGACCAAGATAGAATTCACAGCCTCAAGGAGTTGATCCTGACGTGTGCGTAGGTCATGCATCTCCGTCTGTATCTTCTGGACTGCGGTCTTGGGCTGGCCAGCGGGTTCCATGGCCTGAGCGTACTGTCACAGTCACAGGGTATGTGGAGCCACTAGGCTGTAGCGGAGAGGCAGCTGACCAGTGTCACTAAGTGTCTGTGGACCCACTGGGCCGTAACGCCTTGGCGGTAAGGCAGCTGACCAACAGGGCACAGGTGAAAGTCTATAGTTCGTATAGGTACCTGTGGCAGCTCAGACAGCAGCAGGGCAGGCTCGACTGGGACTAGGCAACAGGCAGACGTCAGGCGAGGTGAAGCAGGTCAGACAACACGACTTTGGCACAGCACAGTGCTCGACCAGGAAGGTATGGAATGCTAGGAACAGGAACTGGAACAGGTACAGGAACAGGTACAGGTACAGGAACAGGAAACACACTAGGAGGCCATCACATAGACAGACTAGAAATACACAACAAAGCTCAGGCGTGGGAGGATGGGGCTGGGACCTTCTTATAGCCCAGGGTGTTCTGAAGCAATCAGCTCAACTACCAACATGCGTGCGCTCTGGCTTCTCAAGTCTGGACTGAGCTCATGAGCACACCCTGGTGGTCACTGTGGAGCAGGATGGCCGTATGTGCAGACATCTCTTGAGAGAAGGGCGTCGACTGGATTGAAGGAGTTCGTGGTCAGCGACCACGGACGTTACAACCAGGTCACAGTCTATACGAAAGTCTATAGTAGTTAGTAACACTTGGGTACCTGAAGTAGTCCAGACAGTGGCTGTGGCTTCAGCATGGATGGAGGTCGGTTCAGCAGGTAGCGTCAGACATGGCGGGCAGTATCCGATGTGGCAGAAGACACTGAACGAGGCAGAAGACACTGGACGTGGCAGAAGACACTGGACGTGGCAACGACAGCAGTTGCAGTAGACACGACTCTGACACTAGTAGGCACAGGAACAAGAACAGCACGGGATACAGGAACAGGTAACAGGGCACGGATAACAACTGGAACGGGAAACATTAGGGACCATTTGCAAGACAGACTTGGGATAACTAACAACGCTCAGGCAAGGATCAAAAGGGCTGGGGCCTTCTTATAACCAGGAAATCATGTGGTTGATGATGATGATTGTTTTACAGGTGCGCGCGCTGGCCTTTAAGAGCGGGCACGAGCGTGCGCGCGCACGCTACGGGACACAGCAGACCGGAGTGGAAGTGAGCGCTGGCGTCTACAAGGACCAAATGTTCCTAGGAAGGAGATGGGGACCAGCGCTTACGGATTCATGGCTGCGGGCGTCGGGAGGTGAGTAAACCCGATGGCCCGTGGCCATGGATTCTACAGTATCCCCTCTCTTACGCCCCCTCTTCTTGGGGCCAGAGCGAGAGAGGAATTTTTTAATGAGAGCAGAAGCACTGAGGTTCTCTCTCGGCTCCCAGGATCTCTCCTCAGGACCAAACCCTCTCCAGTCCACCAAATATAAAGTCCTTCCTCCTACCCTTTTGCAGTCCAGGATCTCCCTCACCTCAAACACGTCAGAAGAACCGCTGGAAGCAACTGTGGAACTAGAAGTCTTGCTGTAGCGGTTCAGGAGGGACCCATGAAAGGAGTTGGGGATTCTGAGGGTAGGAGACAGCTGCAACTTATAGGAGACGGGGTTTATTTGTTGCAGAATTTCGAAAGGACCAAGGAACCTGGGAGCAAACTTGTATGAAGGCACCTTCAAACGAATGTTCCTAGGAAGGAGATGGGGACCAGCACTCACGGATCCATGGCTGCGGGCGTCGGGAGGTGAGTAAACCCGACGGCCCGTGGCCATGGACGCAACAGCCTCTTAGACTCCTTGAGGCCACTGTCTGCTTCACTCATTCTAGCAAAACATCATCTATTCCAAATGAAGCCTGAGGGCCCTTCTGCCCCTTAAGACGACACCAGTATTATAAATGGCACATGGTAAACGGTGGGGAGGGGTCTGTTTCAGACTTTGCTTTGGGACCCAGGAGATTTACATTACACCTCTGGTGACAAATATGAAAAAAATAAGAAATCAGGATTTCAAAATATTTTTTCAAAGTACCTTTCCTGTGAATCCCAGAGGTTGTTTTATGACAGTGTGCAGTGTGTCCCATAAACAGCAGCCTGTAGTCTTTTGAAGAGATCTCAGGGTAACCATAAAGAATTTGATATTTCTCTAGCTTTGTGCTCTACTTTCGGATCGCTCCCACTGACAGGAAGGAAAAATAATTCAATTAAAACTTGTGCTGCTGCCTAAACTGTGCAGCGCCCAGCGGGAGTAACAACAATGGTTTTTTATCTTTCATTTCCAGTAAATATTTTGTAAACTTGTTATTTTATGTATGGTCTTTACATTGCAGTGGATGTAATTTCCGATCTACTAGATCACATATCACATCTATCTGCTAAATTGGTTTTCTTCGTTTTAATCTCACTTCATGTCGGTTTGCCACTGTTTGTTGCTGCTGCGTGTTTTATTGTCCTTCTATATCAATGTCCCTCTGCTAGCGGATGTGTCTATGTTCATTTGTACTGACACAAAGCAGCAAACCCTGGAGCATATTGCATATGTCACATACATCTTCCACATAGATTAATCAGCCAGTTCTGAGAATCTGCATCCCATAGTGATCACATAGGTAAACTAGAACCCAGAAGATTGAGATACGTATGCAGCCACAGCTGATGATATATTCCTGTGTTCACTAGAGCAAAGAGAAGTGTCCTGCTGTAAGTATTGTAGCACAGCAGTATTTAGAAACCGCTGAAAACTGTCAACATGAAGAGAACACATGATGTCAAAGTTTAGTTTTAAAACATTTTCTGTATTTGCTTAAAGTTCTAAAAAATGTTTCCTCTTATTAAGTGATTTTCATTTCTTATAAAGTTCATGGGAAATGAATGAACCATATTGCAAATGTGTGTTCAATGTCATGTGACGTTACCCTGTCCTCAAAACTACTGTTACTAGTTATTTTTAGTAGCTATCACCTGTCATTACCCCATTTATTTAACATTTGTGGAGCATTATATCTCCATTTGTGGATATACAGTGATGGGAAATGGGTCATCGACTTCTTGAGACTATAAGCCAGCTGTGTTATTCATAGTTAGAGGTGGTAGATTCTAATATTTAGGTTCATGATTCCTTATAAATTGGAGTGATTCCAACCTTGGAGAATCAATAGAAATGTGAATATCCATTTGGAGAACTAGTGAAGAAAATGTTTTTAAAGATTCACTTAACTTTTTGTTTTTTTTACAAAATTAGAAGACAATTAGTTAAGACAAGAAAGGCATCACACATATCTATCTATCTACCTACCTACCTATCTATCTATCTATCTATCTATCTATCTATCTATCTATCTATCTATCTATCTACCTACCTACCTATCTATCTATCTATCTATCTATCTATCTATCTATCTATCTATCTATCTATCTATCTATCTATCTATCTATCTATCATCTATCTATCTATCTATCTATCTATCTATCTATCTATCTATCTATCTATCTATCTATCTATCTATCTATCTATCTATCTATCTATATCTATCTATCTATCTACAGATATATATCAATATATGGGTCCAATTAAAACAAAAAAACAGACATACCTAACTAAACCAAAAGTAGGTTGTTTTCCATGTCTGTGCTGTGTCAACTGTAAATGAATACACAAGGGCCCCCATTTGGAGCACCCCACTACAGGCAGGTCATTCCAGATCAGACACTATCTCACATGTAATAGTGATTTTGTAATCTATGTCCTTCAATGTCCCTGTAAATTGCTGTATGTGGGTGAAAACACTCTGGATCTCAAAACTTGATCAACATAGGTCAGGAAGAAAAAATTGGATCTTCCAGTATCCAAACAATTTTCCGAAATGGGTCACACTGAGTCACAGTTGAGGTTTTGGATCGTTGATCATATTCCGCCACTCAGGAGGGGAGGTGACAGGACTAAGCTCCTGAAAATAAGGGAGTTGCAATGGATAGGTAGGCTCGATACTCTGAAACCTAAGGGTTTGAATATAGATTTCGCATTGGGATGTTTGGTATAGGTCCCTCTGACAGTGACGCTCAGTGGTGATATGTGTTAGGATCATTTTCCGTGTATAGATTTGATATGATGATTACATTTTACTGGATCTATACTAATTGTCTTCTTTTATTTTAGATGATGATACATCTGTCTGGATATCACCCTTGTGGACATATTGAATTACTGCTTCTAAGCTACTATATGGCTGGCTATCCTGTGATTGTGTTTTATTGTGTTCAATTATAAATTGTTGTGTGCTATTTAGTTTTGAGTGAGTATTTATTTGGCTATAGGCATACAAGGTTTTTCTGCCTGGACCTATGGTAACACAAGTGCTCTCCAATACTGTGGTTTGTACGCTCATGAATATGGCATGGACTTTTGGGAGCGCACCACTGCACATATGTGAGATATTTCTCATACTAGTGTTGGTGCTATCCCTTTTATTGCTGGCTGAAGGCTGCGTTCTGCGGTTTTTGACCTTCATTTGTCCCTTTGCTGTAAGAGCTTGATCTTTCCCCCTTTGGATTGCAGCCGTTTATGTGTATGGGTCCGGGTGATGTATTATCACTTTATTGCCAGCCTCCCTATACTATCCTCAATTGAAATGCATAAAGATGATTGTCATGCATATAATACTAATTATTGTTACTTCGGGCAGCATATTCCTCTTCTCTGCCCAATTCCAAGATGGCGCCCGTAGTACTCATCTATTCAGTGTGCATGCGCGTAATCGCGCTGCACATCCGGGACACCGTAGTACACAGTAATTTTTCCACACATGCGCAGAAGCGCCTCGTGGACGCCGCCATTGCGAAGTAGATGCAGTCTCCTCAGGTGATATCGCTGTTTTAAGCATGTTTTGAATTATTAATGCACATGTGTGGGTATCAATGATTATTGATACTTAACACTCTTTACCCGTTCTTGGTTGATACACCCACATCTTGCACTATCTGGTCACAAGTATATACTAATTACTCCTATGGGAGTACGTACTGTGTATTAATTTCACGTTTATTCTGCATTTTTCAATGTATGTAACTAATTACCAATTGCCAATTTTTTGATTGACATCTTGTTTTATATTGCTGTGTATGCACATGTCTTTTGCTTGAGAAAGGCTCTAGGGTTTGGAGCTGAAACGTCGCACATGGGGCAATAAAGTACCCTCTTTTTAACTTATACTACGGTGTGCTGCCTGTTTTTGGATTTCTGCATTACTGGGAACTTGGTCTGCTCCCACGGGCTTGCACCCACATCTCTAAACCGGTGCTGCTGGATCTTCCGTTTATATATATATATATATATATATATATATATATATATATATATATATATATATATTTATGTATATATATATATATATATATATACATATATATATATTTATGTATATATATATATATATATATATATATTTAGATTTTGGTTTTATTTAATCGGATAAGTAAGAGCTTGCAGTGGGGCAGAATATTCTTTTATTTTATAGGTGATAAAAATCTCAAACTGATCTGTGGAGTGCAAATGATTGATGTGGAATTCTCACCTGTACAATTCGATGACAGCTAATGAAAATCATGTACAGTAAAATTACATTAGTCTAGCACACCGTAATCTGACATATCTAGAGGGCATCTGGACCCTAAAAATTTTAGACCATTGATTGATTCCAGATTAACATTTAATCCAAGACTACTTTTTTGTTCAATTAATAAGTTTTTATTTAAATTTTCCCTACAACAGATAACACAAAACAAGTGCCAATACGAAAAGTCTCACAGTACAGTAAATGTTAAGCACTGATATTAGTAACACATGTCGGCTATCTGTAGCAAAACCATACAGTACAGTTCCTGCATACACATACATACAAAGTATATGATGAATGGGTCTGAGATACAAAATCGTATCAGAATGAGAATCAATCTCGAGATTTACGACAAGGTGTCAACGAGATTTAAAAAAAATAAAAAAATTGTTTACTTTCAGAGAACATAAAAGAAATAAAGAAAACAGAAAAGATCAAAAAGTACATCATAAACCAGTATGGATCATAAATAACATACATAAGGTAGATTGGTTAGGGTTAAGGTAAGACACAGTTTTATTAAAGTACCAACCAGCTACGCCACTCTTTTGCAAATTGATTGTATTGTATAATCTTCTTAGGCAATCCTGTTTTCATAGGATCAAGTGCTATTAATCGTGGAGGTGATTTCCCGCAAAGTAGAGATATCTGAATTTTTCACTACCATGTTATGACCAGTTTAGTTGCAAAACCAATATGTACAGAAACCACTCTTCCAGTGCCAGTTAAACGAGGGGGAAATTTGAACTGGTGTTTAGCAAATTTGAGAAATCAGATAAAATATTGACTTCCATAAAGTGGATAGAAACAGGCAAGACCATAAAATATGGAATAGTGTTCTTCTACCACACAATATCTCCAGCAAAGGTGGGACCTACTTGGGTATATATGGCTCAAACTGTCAGAAGTAAAATACAAAAAAAAAAAGAAGGATTATCAGAGCATCGGAGATCAGTGCAGAATAACGGGTGCAAGCCTCAAAGGAACCTGATCCAAAGTCCCACAAATGGTATCCACAAAGAAGAGAGAGACAAGGCAGCTGTAAAGGATCTGCCTGACACAACTTCTGTGTCGACGCCCGTGATTAATCAGTCTGCATCTGCACCTAGGTCTGATAGAGTGACTCCATCTGCTACCACTCAGGCTGGTAGGCTGAGGAGTGGGAGAACCTATCACAGCCTGGCCAGACGAAGCTAGCTCCCGCCCTCTGTCTATTTATACCTTCATTTCCTGCTCTTCCTTGCCTGTGATTCTGTCTGGTTTACTGGCTCTGCTGTTCCTGCTAGTACTATTGACCTCTGCTTCAAATTGACCCTGGCTTTACTGACTACTCTCCAGCTCTGCGTTTCGTACCTCATACACTCCTGGTTTGACTCGGCTCGTTCACTACTCTTGTTGCTCACGGTGTTGCCGTGGGCAACTGCCCCATTTCCCATAGCTTCTGTGTCCCCTTGTCTGTTTGTCTCTCGTGCACGTATTGAGCGTAGGGACAGTCGCCCAGTTGTACGCCATCACCTAGGACAGGTCGTGCGAGTAGGCAGGGACTGAGTGGCGGGTAGATTAGGGCTCACCTGTCTGTCTCCTTACCCTGTCATTACAGCAGCACTTCCAAAATAAATGTGAATTTCGTCTCCCTCTTGGTACTGGTTGGTGAACAAAATTCCCATTTATTTTGGAAGTGCTGCCTCGTCTCCCTCTTCTCTGAGAAGTAAAATACTATCTCAAAATAGTTTTGACAATTAATTTGTACCAGGATTCACAGCGGGAAAATTTTAGTCACGAATTTCAGGGACTGAATCCAATGTGAGTTTGGCAATTCTCATCCCAATTCCATTTCCCACACAAAGTAGGGGGAGGATTAAATGATTTAAGTTTAGTAATATATAGAGTGGCTTAAGGCCTTTACCTGTAGTGGTGGTAGATAGTGACCAAATGGCAATTTATAAGGCATTAACCAGAGATGGGTCATTCGAGTTGAGAAGGTGTCTAATTCTAAGATATTTGTAGAACTCTATAATGTATGAGGAATCTGATAAATTTCCAAGACTATAGTTCCAATCTAAGACTACTTTGACAAGTCCTAGACCAGTGGGATTTCTGGATCGTTAGGTGAACACTTAGGCCCTAAACTGTATATCTTATTGATTCTCAGAACATAGAAATTCTGATGTGTATTTCCAACTCAGAACTTCGATAAATTTTTATGGTGTGTTTTAAAGTCCACCACCTAGACTGAGATTTTATGCAATTCTCCATAGTATATATTAAAGAAAAAAAGAGATAGATCCGGAGTATGTATATAAAATATAACTTTTACTATATTTTCATTTTAAAATAGAATTAGAAAAAACAAAACCATATACACATGGTGATTTCATATGCCATATACTCATGCACTGTTCCTATATTTCTTATGGCGTGTATCCAAAAACTTTAGACAGAAAAATATCGACCTCAGTAAGGGTTATTAATCTGTGTTGTTTTTCTTTATGAGAAGGTTTAACCAACATTTGATATTATACCTTCCTTGCATAAAAGACAGTGAAAATATATGAAAATTAGGGGCCGATACCCCCTCTACCCATTTAGATGCTGGAAGTCATCCATTTGTTCTGTCAGTGCAAAGGGACCGGGTAACCTCTATTCAAAAATAAAAATCCTCCCAATTCGTTTCCTCTTGTCCAAACGATTCCTCAGGGGAGATGGGCCAGAATCAGCTTTACCCAGATTCCATGGGTGTTGGAAAAGTTTATTGTGGCTGTTAAACAGTTGGGAGGATTTTTTATTTTTTTTAAATATGTTGTTTTATATACATGCTCCGGATCTATCTCTTTTTTGTTCAACTCAGAACTTCAAAATTATCTGAAATCTCACTTAAAAATAGAAATAGAAAACTCACCAGATTAAAAAAAACAAAGTAATCTACATGAATCCATGGATCTATAATGCCTTGTGTCAATTGTTCAATCTGGTGGTGATGATGTGATGGTGTGGGGAATGTTTTCTTTGTGCACATTAGACCTTTTAACACCAACTAAAGATTCTGGGAATGCCACAGCCTAACCTGAGTATTTTTGTTACATCTCTTCATAGCCACAGTATTTCCATCGGCCAATGGCTACTTCTAGTGGGATAACCCACGATGGCACAAATCAAACATCTTGAAAAGGTACCATGAACATGACATTCCCCAGATCTCAACACAATACAATGTACAATGCCTTTGGGATGTGGTGGAACTGGAGATTTGCACAATGACAAATGTGTAGCAACTGGGTGATCCTATCATGTTAATGTGAACCAGATTCTTTGCTTTGGCCACCTCATTAGCACTGAACAATTAGGACTACTGCTTCCTTCGTAGTCAGTTTGTTTTGGAGGACAGACAGAGTAATAGAGCTCTGTGTAATTGTTCTTCCTGTTGATAGCTTTATATAGTTGTACAGTACATGCTGTATATACAATATAATGTTGTGAAAAATTACTTCATTTTTGCTAGGCCTTTCTTGGTCCTTACATTTCCCCTAGACAATAAGACAGGTAGATTATCTTCTTGAAGATTTGTACTCTAATTGTCAATGAACCTTGCCAGTAAATCCAGTATCCGTATTCTACAGGCACAGTTTGGCTTTAATAACAAAACTCTAGCAATACTCAAGAGTATTCTACATGTTATCTGCCAAAAAATGATCACGTCTTCTTATAATGCTGCTCTTCTTTTACATGCTGTGATATGAATCATTTGTTTGGGCCATAGATAATGTAATTTTATTTTAGTTTGACTTAAATGAAGACTTGTTCAGCTTGACCTTTCTTATCACTAATAAGGCTACATGCTAAAAAGTGCATAGTCGCTCTGGGGATTAAATAACCAACTATCGATATAAGGTCTTCACATACTGTATATATTAAAAGCAGAAGCTGAGAAAATGTCGTTCAGATGCTTCTAGGGAAGAATATCTAAGTACTATGGCATCCGACGGAACATGCCACAATTTTTTGGGTTGGATCCATATGAAATTGGAAGCATACAGAGGTACAGTATGACCCATAGAAGTCTCTAGGTGGAATATGAAAAATATCCTGCATTAATACAGGGGAACTTGTGGAATATTAAAGGGGTTATATCACCAAGACAACCCCTTTCCACATGCCAAATTAGGGTATTTGAACGTAATAGAGGGGAGTTCTCTGCTCAGGACCCCGCTCTATAATTTGTCCTGGAGGTTCCATTTATCCTTATACTACATGGATGGCCATTCACTTGAATCTCCATAATTTAATACTATATTTTCCCTGTATCGGCCAATGTAGAAGAAAATAGCAAAACAGTGACAGATAAGGGGAATATTCTAACTATATCCATGTATTTCTGCCTCTAATGATTTTACTATAAGATTCTATTTCCAATAGGCTCTACTCACATCTTTAATAGTACAAGATCCCATATGTGCAGCCATACTTCTTGAGGTCATGCTTGGGTGTAGACAGGTTACATAGAGTATACTGTAAATGACGGTTCTCTGATCATTTCTGTCATTTATTGTAATTTACTCTTGTATCATGATACAACGTTGCACTGAACTGATGAATTACAACTGTGTGGTGGATCAGCTATTCTGTCTTGTTTTCAACACAAAAATCGACACAGTTTTGATACACTGTGCAGTCTTTATTGTATTCAGACCATTATACCATTATTTGCTGTGTCTGTTTGTTCCAATGTGGAGTTTCCTCCAGTTTTTAATAATGTTTTAGATTTGTATTTTAATAAAGTTTACAATTTATATATATACACGGCTTTGTAGCATCTGTTGTTTTTGTACTTTTATATGTGTATGATTCAGATGCAGTCTTTGATGATTTATCAATAAATTAGCAGGTCATTTATGATCGTATACTCCTTTGCACTTGTACATTGGAATATTGGTTAAGAAAAAGCAACAATACTTCCTTATGAGGAAATTCCACATGTCTTACATGCAGATTTTGTAGCAGATTGGAATGCGGATTTTCCACGGAAATTGCTGCAAATTTCATGCTTTGCATTGCAAAGGTTGACATCGGCAGCACTTCCTTAATCCATAATAAAATCTACATGTAAAACATGCAGATTTTGCGGCGGATTGGCTGTGGCCAAATCTGTGGCGTAAAAATACGCCGCTTGTGAATTTACCCTAATAGTATGAGCTGCATCAGTGGCTTGTGGTATAGAATTAAACGTTGTGGAAACACCAATGAGACCTGTTGTGAACAGGTCCGGAGAAAATCTGTATTAGCTGGAAATATAAGATACTAGGCAGCCTGAAGAGTAATATGTATTAGTTTTAATGCACAGCTCGATGACAGCCGATACAAGACCTTCCTAGCTCCAGGATACTAAACATGGACACCCAACACGCCTCTTTGGCAGGCTGGAAATGGCTTTATCTAGGAGGGGAACATGCCTCTATACCTACTTCAAAGGGAATAAAAGGCTGATTTATTCATATGTAAATCTACTGGATTGAATTGAGTATTTAAAACGATACAAGGAAAATAGTCCCATACTGTGTATTTATTTTATTGATAAAGTCTACTTATAATTTCTGAGAAGATAAATCTTACACATTGCGACCTAGAGGTTTTCCCTTAAGAACGGCTGACTCTAAAAGGTAAGTCAGATATTGTTAATAGGTGCAAGATGGAATTGGACACACTTGAAAGTTTTCATCTAGCAGAAGATCATAGCAACAACATTGATAAAGGTAAAGTTTGAGTCCTACTGTGTATCAGAAAAGATAATGAAAAATTTATTTTCAGTACTAGAGTCCAGAAAACCCTAGGATATATTGATTGGTTTTGCTACAAATCCCAAACTGAAAATTTAATCTTGCCATACTGGATTCTTCAAGAAAATATATAGCAAAAATAGAAGTCATTGTTACATCAAACGGTACTTAGAATCATTGAAACAAATATTACAGTTTGCATAAGATTATTTTTTTTTTTTTCAAACAGGAGGCACTGTAGAGCGGTAGCAATGTTGTAATGTCATAATTGTGCCATTTTCCCTATTTAAAGTCACATATGTACAGTCAGCATGCCTTAAAACCACATCAAACAGACATTCATAAGCAGAAACCAACGTATTCATTTTTATTTCAACGCAGAGCAGAAGAATAGAATGCAGGGATAACTCCAAACTGTAAAGTTAAAGGTGTGATGTGGGGACCAAAAATTATTAGCAGTGTACTCTGCCGGTGGCCTGGAAGTCTAGTTGTACAGCCTTCTTTGTTGACGATACGACTCTTCGTCATGTGACCTGCCCCGCTGTACTCTATGTACAAGCAGTAGCAGTGGGTACAGCGAGTACATAGTGTACAGCAGGGTCGATCACAGGATGAAGAGTCAGATCGTCATCAAAGAAGGCTGTACAACTAGACTTCCCGTCCCCCGGCAGTGCTATAAAAACCGTTGAAAATCTCAGAATCAGTGCGACGGGGGACCAGAATGTATATTAGAGAATGTACTCCCATACTGCAGTGAGTACACTGCTAATAATTTTTGGTCCGCACATAACCCCTTTAATGAAAGTATTTCAAACATGTTTATTTTATAGGGTTTCTAGCTATTCAATAAAAGTTGTTTTGACGTGAAGCTTCGTTTTAAGGCTTTGCTCATATCTGTGCTATGGTTTTTGTTCATAACGGAGCCATAATTCTGTGCTGGATCCATCATATGACAGATACGAATGGCATCAATGTACCTTTTTGACTTATTGTTGGGGTTCCATCAAGTTTCAATTGTTTTGATGGCAAGAATAGCACTTAAAGAGGATTTGTCACTAGTTTAGTAATGCCCTATCTCCTAGCTAATCTAATAGGCGCTGTCACACTGATAATTCCAGTGAAAATTGTGTCCCAAAATGTGTATTATTTTAATAGTTTTGAGCTTTTTTAAAAAAAAATGCAAATGAGGTAAAAGGGGTGAAATGCTGCTCTTTCTCTGTGGGCGTTGTTCGTGTCTGTTCAAACAGCGCAGCGTGATCTCAGCTTCAATCGCGAGAACACGCTGTCTTTACACTTCTGGCCACAGCCCCTACAAAACATCACCTCAGTGCTCATCTGGGAAAACCGTCTTCTGGGAAGCTCAGGATTTCATAGTGAGGAAAACCTTAATAGTGGGTACGGTGCTTTATATTTCTGTGATTTTGCCCACTGTTAATACCTACAGTTCATCATATGTCATTACTTATATATTATGGAATTGCAATAAAAGTAGTGACGTAAGGGGCTGTTCACATCACGTTTATTTCTTAGGTTTAGCATCTACGTAGGAAAATGTGTCCATAGGTTTCTTGTCAGACTGAGGCCAAAAGATTGGCCGGTACATCATCATAGCGCAAAAATAAAGGTATGGAACACGCGTACCTGAGAACGTAGATATGTATAGTATGTATGAACTCCTCACTTACAGTCTTTTGCAGAGTATGTTTTGTTTCCATAAGTAGTCTGCTTGAGTTTGCATTTCAGTAGTAAAGTCGAATTTTCATGCAACTTGTGCTTTAATGCAAAGTTGCGTTAAGGTGATTTTGTGTATAAATAAATTATTAGGTTGGATTTTCATACACGGTCTGCTCTTATACAAATTAAGATTTTGTACAATGTTTATGATGTGCAATATATATTTTCAACACATTTGTGGATGACTGTCAAATATTACATGGCTGTTTTAGCGTTTTTACGACCACAAGCTATTGGTTATATAGATGATTGTGGTATTTTTGAACTTTGCAAATCTATAGTTATAATTTTTACATTGTTTTAGTGTGTAAACCTTCTGTATAACTGAACATGGCTGTCAAAAGCATGTAAAAACAACTGCAATTGTCAGGTAGTCTGCTTTCAGGAAATATATAGGGTTTTGGGGGTGCATTTACTGTTCACAGTGTGTAATCCCTGTATTCTGTGGGTTGTTTTTTTTTCCAAATTTCCATCTTAAAACTATATTTTTGGTCTCCCCAATTATGATGATTTTATACAGATAGGTGCATGTAGATATAGACCAAAGTGGTATGTATGGACTCTCTTTTTAGTATATGTGGTATGTCTAATTTTCATCTTGGGTCACACATTTACCCACAAATACAAATTTTTATGAATTTTTTAATGAAAAATTACAATTTAACACAAAATTCCACAAAGATACCAGTGTATGTATAAATTGCTGAATGTCATTTTGACAAAGTCCTACGTGTCTACTTTTAAAATATATTGGTATGGGGGTTTAGTGTGATATTTTTATTTTGTAATTTACTGTAGGTTTTGTTTCTACACCTTAAAGGTCAAAGATTGTCCTAGCCACCAAAGGTGGAAAATGTTTAAAATCCCATGGCATCGAATAGGTTAAAGGCTATGGACATCTATGCCCTTAGATTTATTTTTTATTATTATTATTATTATTATTATTATTATTCATTTGCTTTTTAAATGCAAAATTAGGAAACTTTCTAAATAGTAATTTAAAATGTTCTACCATGTTCTACCATATTCTACCATGTTCTACCATGTTGCTGATGTTTAGTCTGTGCAAATATGGACATAGCTGGCTCTGATGCTGTTTCTGACTTAGATCTGACAGCACACTGCTTCTGTTGAGGCTGATGTAATTTGTTTTCTCTGCTCTCCCCCTCCCATCTCTCAGTTCTAGGAATAGTAGCAGGGAGGGTGAGGAAGTGTAGATCAGAGTGTGGAGAGGGAGAAGAAGTGTTTAGGGCGGACAGGTCACACAAGCTGTACTGAATCAAAATGTAGATAAGGAGAAAAGCACACATGGCAGTCTTCAGGGGAAGGGGTTGAATCACACAGTCTATCAGTATAGAAAGAAAAGAGAGACCCAACAGCATATTGCAGGGAGAGGGGAACTCACACACTCCTCAGAAACAATGTCTGCCTCCTTTTCTAGCCTATGGACTGTATACATATCCTTTTGTAAATAGTTGTCTTTTATTTTAAATAGGACTGCAAAGCTACTAAGAGACTGTTCAAGAATCTGATGATGATGTTATATGTGTTGTTCTGTATGTGTATGTTTTTTTGTCATATGTATTCTTTAGGGGCAGACCGTGGTTCCTTGCAGTGTTGTTGGAGATGTGATGCTGTCACTGAACAAAGGAATGAGAAACGACTTGGCGACAGTAACAGAGAAAGTATGGAAGACTGGCTAGGCCCAGGAAGAGCCTCGTGCTGGCAGAAGACAGAGCGTGGTGATGGTCAGAGGCTGCACCACCACGCTGAAAGGAGGGGACAGATGGAAGCACATATCAGAGAGAGGATTGGCCCCTTTTGGGAGAGAGCAGGTGAACCACATGAGATGCTAGATGTAGCTTCTGTGGTCGGTGAGGTAGCGGCGGAAAGTGGTTGCCATTAGGAATAGCTTGTCTTCCTGCGGAGAAGCAGAGGGGGACTGGAGGCTACAGTTGCAGGAGTGCTGGACCAGAGAAGTGAGAGCTTGAAAGCAGATCACTGGATAGAAGAAAGTGAGTCCATGGAGGTGTACAGCTGCTTTCCGAGTGGTCAGTAGTAGGTGTCACGGAGTAGATGGGAAGCTAGTAAGAGCCTTTTAGAGTCTGGGAGCTGGTAGAGGAGTGCCGTGGGTGAGGGTGGCTTGTCGGAGTTCCGTGTGGGCCATCACTGAAGCTATGACATCTACAGGGTACTTGTCGTCCATTGTAGTTAGCTTATGAGAGTTCGCTGGGGCTGTGCAGAAAGTAAACCCAGGAGTAGGAACCAGGGAATGGATTAGCAGTGCTTTTATCAAACCTGGGGGAGGTTGGAGTGAAGCCTACTAGGGGACTAGAGGGATCCCTGGATTTATGGGCCTGTGAAGAATCCACAGATAGGACGGATTGCCGGTAGACCTGAGATGTGGCCTAGGGTTTGCAGTAATGGGAAAGGCTGGATTGGAGAAATAGTTAGTGGGAGAGGTAGAAATTGGTAACCCTTGAGGGTCAGGACCACAGAAAGGCTACCTTGATCCTGTAGTTACAAGGAGTATAAAAGAAAACCTGAGATACCACTAATATGCTTAACCCTTAAAATTCAGGAATCGCTGGTAGGGTCACACTGCGAAGTTGCAAAATGCGGAACCCCTGAGAATCAGGGAACTATAGGTGAGAGTCCTATCCCTTGTAAACTGCAAACTTTGAGACACTAGGACAGTGATAATGGGCACAGAAGGTGTGAGGAAACGCCCTAAGTGCTGGGACTGAGAGAAACAGGCGTCTGGCAAAGGTGGAAAAACTGTGGATCAGGTGTGAGGCTATGTGAAGTAACACAGTCTGAGTGTGTTCTCTGGGAGACAAGTAGAGACCTGTACAAGGAGATAATACTGTTTGAGCATTTTGTAAAGTTTAAGAGACTGAGCTACTTTATGTGTTGTAACCATTTACGCTTATGTGAATCATAAAGAGGTAGTAACCATATGCTTGTATGCCATTGTAATAACAGTTATGTTCCATAAAACAGTATGTTCAACATACATTTGGTCTGCTTTTTTTTTTCTTAATGGCGAACAACTCTAAAATGGAAAAATTAGTATAGGAATGAAGCTGTGCTGATACATAAGAGATAGCGAAGGCAGCAGCATCCTGGATACACAGACCTCATATCCAGCATGTAATACAGGCAGGGACACATCCACATGAGAAAAGTTTGAAACTAGGAACAGGTTTAACAACACTGGCTGCCCACAAGACGGCAGAACATTTTAACCTGGTCTGAGAGACCCAAACATTAATGACTTTGGAGGGTAGAATAATGCAAATCACTATCAGTGACCCACCATCTAAACTCTGCGGAGTATTCCTCTTCAGTTCTGCATCCTTGTTTCAAGGAGAATAAATTGGCAGCAGCAGAAGAAGCGGCATCTGGGTCATCATCTAGGGCCCCTATAGCAGAGAGGAAGGCATCCACACTTACTGAGGGAAGATCCCAAGACTTGAGACTGAATGCCATAGTCTAGGAGTTCCCTTGCAGGAGAGTTTTAATAATCCTTAGGCCCCATGCACACGACCGTAAAAAACCTCAGTTTTTGCAGACCGCAATTGTGGTCCGCAAAAACGGAGCCATTCACTTTCATTGAACACTGACACCTTTCCGTAGCACTACGGAAGGGTGTCAATGCCGTGGAAATGTTCCGGGAATTATGGAACATGTCCGTTCTTTCGCATTTCTTAGAAAGGACCCCAGGGCTGTCTGTTCAGTATTCCTGCTGTTAGGGAACACTATGTGCTGCACTAACAGCAGCCTGTGTCATAGTGACACATTATAATTTATTAGCATCCAAGAGTATGCTAATACAATATAAATAAAAAAAATATAAAGTTGTTAAAAAGTTATGCCTGCATGGGATTAAAAAAATAATAATAATAAAAAAATCACTACAAAAAATAGTCATTATTTAGCACAAAATATACAGTATATTATTGCCGATACATTACATAAAGACAAAACCTGCACATATTAGGTATCTTCACGACCGTAATAACCTGAAGAATTAATTTAACAGGTTATTTAGCATGAAAGATGAATGGTGTATGTGTTTATACATTTTATTTTATTTATTTGTACCCCAAACACTGCACAGGGGAAAAAAAAATCACATAAAACTAGCCTTTGTATAACCACTTCAATGAGAAAAATAAAAATGTTATGGCTGCTAAGAGGCAAAGAGGGAATAATTTAGCTGGTAATTAAAGGCTATGTACACCTTTTTTTAAATTTATCAATGTTTGAGCTGACTTTTATTAAAAAATTGTTTTACTTTTTAAGATACAGCTTCTATATATCCTCTATACATAGAAGCTGTATCCAGGTGCGTAACTACCGCTGTAGCAGTCAAAGCGGCTGCTACGGGCCCGCGGCATGAGGGGGCACGTGCCGCCAGCCAGAACGGCCCCCCCATGCCCGCTATGGCTGCTACAGCGGTAGCGACACCACATTCAATAGTGTTTGCGTCCTTCGGATGCAAATACTATTGAACACTATGACAGAGCATAGGCTACTGTATACATAGGCTACTGTATATTAGCTCTAGGGGTCGCAACGGTCGCAATTACACAGGGCCCCCATAGCCACATATGGCTGACCGCGCTGGTCCCACTTCCTGAATGCTGGAGCAAGGAGCTCCAGGCAATAATGCTTTGGTATACTAAGTATACCAAAGCATTATATATATATGCGATCAGCAGATCGCATAGTGAAGTCCTCTGGTGGGACTAATAAAAATTGTTTAAAGCAGTTAAATAAAGTTTGTGAAAAAAAAAAAACATTTACAGTCAAAATCAAATAAAACTACTTTTTTTGCCCAAAAAGTGGTTTTATTTAGAAGAAGTGGCAAAACAAATAACACATACACATATATGGTACCACCGCGATCGTAACAACTTGAACAATAAGGCCTCATGCACACGACCGTAGCCGTGTGCACGGCCGTCATTTTCGGGTCGGACAGCTGCGGACTGTCAGCCGCGGGCCGCCCGCAAATCGTAGGACATGCACATGGCCGCCGTCATTGTTTTCAATGAGCCCGGACCGCAGAAGATGTCCGTAATAGGACATGCCCGTTCTTTCTGCGGTGTGGATTCCCGGGCCATGCACGGACCGTAAAAACTACGGTAATGTGCATGGCCCCATAGAAAAGAATGGGGCCGCAATTCTCCCGTGGATTTTTGGGGGAATTGCGGCCACAAAAACACGTTCGTGTGCATGGTGCCTAAAATGAACACATTAATTAAACCACCGGATGAACAGCGTCCGAAAAAAACGCAAAAAAACAATGACAAAATTCTCTTTTCTCCCATTCCCCCCATAAACAATTTAATAAAAGTTAAGCTATAAGTCCTATGTACCCCAAAATAGTACTAATGAAAACGACACATTGGCCCGCAAAAATCAAGCCCACATTTTGCCACATTGACGGAAAAATAAAAAAATTACGTCTCTTGGAATGCGGCGATGCAAAAACAAGTAATTTTTTTCTAAAA
Source organism: Rhinoderma darwinii (assembly GCF_050947455.1). Lineage (NCBI taxonomy): Eukaryota > Metazoa > Chordata > Amphibia > Anura > Rhinodermatidae > Rhinoderma > Rhinoderma darwinii. Next base: position 89,580,339 of record NC_134691.1, read on the forward strand.
GGGTTTTTATTGTGCAAACGTAGGAAAACATATAAAACCTTTTATATAATTGGTATCCCCGTAATCGTGCCGACCCATAGAATAAAGTTAACATGTTATTTACGCTGCATAGTAAACGGCGTAAATTTATAACGTAAAAATCAATGCTGGAATAGCTGCTTATTTTCAATTCCCTCCTAAAATAAAGTTAATAAAAGTTAATCGATATATTATATGCATCCAAAAATGGTGCCGCAAAAAACAAGCCCTTATACGGCTATGTCGACGGAATTAAAAAAAAGTTACGACTCTTGGAATGCGACCGTGGAAAAAACAAAAAATAATCCTTGGTCATTAAAGCGCAAAATGGCCTGGTCATTAAGGGGTTAAACATATTTTTGTTTATTTTGTTCCCCTATGGAACTTGACCATGCGTTCTATGGATCACTCAAGCAATACCCTGCAATACTTATGTACTTATGTATTCCAGTGTATCGCCTTTGTCTGTGCTCTACTAGTATGCCTTACCTCTAGCAATGATTATAAATAGATCATAGAAGGCAGATCTGGAGGCCTTTAATAAGCCTCCAGCTGCCATGGAAACCAATTGTCATCCCGCAATTTTGTACGGGCGGGGAAAATTGGGGGACAGAGGGAACCCCCTCCATCTGTCTAACCACTCAAATGCCCTGGACACTAATGACCATGACGTCTGAGGGATTCAACTGCCGAAATCAGAGTTATCTCTAATACTGGCTGTTGCAGGTGGGGAAAAAAAATGTCTATTACAAGGTGCCATATGGAGATATCATACAGTAACACGTGGAGTGCCTGAGTTTTCGTGGTAGTTGTGCCACCTTACAAGGTCTGTGCCACCTGACTCTTTAGTTTGTACGAAGCCTAAATTAAGCATGTTATCTATAATAGCTGTGCATTTCTACCCAACCTACTGTTCCCTGAAAGCTGCCTTATCTGGTGAGGTGTGGCTGACTGTAGTGTTCAAAGGGAGTATCACTGAAGGATCAGACTACACCGCTTTTTTGTTGTCTGTAGGAACAAAACGGTAAGAAGTTTTTAATCAGCTTTCATTTTAGATGCATTGGAGCTTTAAAAAAAAAATAAAAAATTGATGGAGAAGGTGGACAAAGTAATAGCTTGACTGTTACATATTTTAATGGGGCAAATATTCACATATTTAAGGTCTATTTCCATTATCTTACTGGTTTTTGCCATTGTAAGGATTTTTGGGCTTATGTTTAAAATATGATTTAGTTTACATTAAGTGAATATATTTGAATCCCCAATGCGCTGGGAGCATGGGACTGTTTACATGAAATGACTGTTGGTCCAATGTATGGGTTGGGTAGTGTGTACACAAAGCCTAAACTTTACAGTAGCTTGTTTCAAGATTTGGTGCTAAATATAGAGCACTTTCATGAAAACCACAAAAACAAAAATGGTATTAAAAAAGTTGATTCCAGTAAAATTGTATAATACATAGTGAGATTGTGATGTAGAAGGCAGAGCCATGTGCACAGAGCCTCTATGGTGGCACACAGTCTCTAGAGTGCCATACTACGGAGAAGCATAAACTCCATAGGAGACCATATTGTGCCTCCATATGGCACCGTATAAAAGCAATGCTTTTCCCTTAGATTACTATTGAATCCGAGGGAAATTAACAGGAGTTTCAGATTTTTTCAATAATTTAACAGATTTTATATATAATACTGCACATTATTGCAGAAACCCTACTACAATAATATATTTAATTCCAGTTTTACATGTGTAGATTTGTGAAATACTCAGATCATAGGATAAAGGAATCATCCTGTTGCCTGAAGGCCTAAACACAATTCATTATTGGTCCTGGTCCTGGCAGATGAAGGCTGAATTTTTAAGTTTTAAATTGCAACCAAATATGAGTAACCTTAAAATATTTTTACTTGTAGAAAAAGCAAAATATACATCAGAAGCAAAATTTCACAAGAAAGACTTATTAGTAATGAATTCATGTATGGATGAATTCTGATTAAATTTAATAACTTTGTTTCTAATGCCAGTCAAATTATTTATTTCCAGCAGATTTTTTTGCAAGACATAATTCCATTTTGGCTTTTCATGTAATGTGAAAATGCATTTCCGACAATTTTGAGCTTGTTAAGCACATAATGCGGATACCTTTTTTCCACTCCCTAATTCACTATTTGGCACATATCCACCTATTCCAGTATTTACAATCCACAATCTAGTGTTTGCAAAGTAGGATAATGAAGTACTGCACATGTTTTTGGCTGCCAAAATAAATTACTTACATTTGCCATCTGCTCAACAGAAGAGATAGATTTCTTAAAATGTTCACCCGATCTATCTATCTATCTATCTATCTATCTATCTATCTATCTATCTATCTATCTATCTATCTATCTATCTATCTATCTATCTATCTATCTATCTATCTATCTATCTATCATCTATCTCATATCTATCTATCTATCTATCTATCTATCTATCTATCTATCTATCTATCTATCTATCTATCTATCTATCTATCTATCTATCTATCTATCTATCTATCTATCTATCTATCTATCTATCTATCTATCTATCCTAAGCAGCAGTAGATGAACATTATATCTCTATCTATAAAAAAAAATCAGTAAGGCTAGGTTTGCACGCACCACATTTTTGCATCATTAAAAGATCGTGTTTTCTTTTTTTGTCAAATTTTTAAACAGGATGCAAAAACATGGTGTGAACCTAGCCTTAGTTTATAATAGTCTCGTTCATTATGAGATTCAGTCTACCAATGCTGACACATCAGGAGAAAGCTGCAAATATCCTCTGTTGTTCTTGCTGGTTCCTTTTGTGAAGGTCTTTTTCTAGTAGTACATTAAATCAGACACATTTACAATTTTCATTTGCATGTTGGAAAATTGCCATATCTCTAGGCAGCGTTTAAGCAATGCAGATTCACACATGCAAAATGTCAAGAGAAAAAAACAACTCATTTTTGGTATGTTTGATCCTGGACAGATGCTTTCCTGCATGATTCTGAAGCATAAAGCTGGGAGCGAGATCCTTTTCCACGGGTAAACATTCTATGGAGCAAAAGGTACTATTTCAGTACTAGTCTGGTTCACTCTAATGCTAATGTTCAGTGTATCTCGGCAGCTCAGCAATTACCATTTATCCTAGATTTCCAGATATCCACATACCATTGCTTGTTTGCCTATAGCCATCCCAAAATAGTATATACTGATATAGGTGTGCAGTTTTCTATGTCAAGGACTTACAAGGAGAAATGATTGATCTTAGCTGAACACTAGGCTTTACAAACACACAGCACATACAGGGATAATAAAATAATAATGCAGAAAAGGTGACATTCAATGACCCATAAAACAGTTCTCCAGTACATAGACCCAAGGAAAGTATGTGAATAAAATGTATCTTGTCTATCTATTTGTGCTTATACAGATCTGGTCCATCTGTATAAGAGATTTGCATTATCACTTGATTTGTAAGCTTGGACTCACCAAATATTCCAAATCTCTTAATTAACGAAATAACTAAGACTTTGTTCGCATTGCCGTTAAGAGCCTCTATCGGGGGCTCCGTCACTTTCGATGGCAAGAATAAGGCGGCATGCAATGCCATTATTTCCAGCAAAAGAAGTCAGTGGGGACCCTAAGTCGCCATTTGGATCTGTCGTAATGAAAGATCCGGCACTGCGTCATGGCTTCTAATAGCAATGGAAGTCATGTTGTAAGTGGTAACATAGCCTTAGGGGTTTCCAGCATTCTTTTATAAAGTTTCCCTTTGTCTTTAAATTAGTAAATTGTTAGAATTGTAACGTTTTGACAATTTCTGGCTGTCTGAGGCCACCACTAAGGAACAAACAGATTTATTATTGAGTTAAATGGGAACTATATAAATCCATATAAAGTAATCTCCCCCTAGTGGTGGCTATAGGCAGACAGAATTTTATCATTCAACTCTGTGGCTGTGTGAAGAAAACCAGAGCTCCGAAAAAGTGAGCTCCAACTTCTACAAACATATATGATATAAAGCTGCATATTCACAAAGGTCATAATAGGACCTAAATAGACATATAATAAGTAAAGATAAGTGGTTTGGATTCACATTAATCCAATGGAATCTGACAGTCCCAATTAGAGGTTATATATGGATTATATCAGATTTTTGGAGAAAAACAACATTTGCCAATCATTCTTTATTGCCTACTCGCATACCACAACCCTTTCAATTCTTCTCTTTCTGCAAAATTTTATGGCAATATTTTCCAATCTCAACCCCATAGACATCTGATAGTTGACCAGTCTGTTATTTGTGCATTGTGTGGCATACACATTGTATAGCTCAGTTATTTAAGTGCTATATAGCATTTACTATTTATCATTATATGCATGCTGTATGGCACTGTTATGTGCACGAATATGTAGAACTACATGACTAATTCCAAATATACGAAATGCTTCTTCTGGGGTTTTCGGTCTGGAACCTGACACTGTGTGCACCTACCATTATGGACTAGAGTAATCTTAGAGTATGTGCACACGCTTAGCCAAAAACGTCTGAAAATACGGAGCTATTTTCAAAGGAAAACAGCTCCTGATTTTCAGCCGTTTTTTAAGCAAACTCGCCATTTTTGGAGATGTTTTTCTATAGATTCAATGAAAAATGTCTCCAAAAACAGCTCAAGAAGTGACATGCACTTCTTTTTCGAAAGGCGTTTTTTTTAGGCGGCCGTTTTCAAAAGCGTAAAAAAAAAACGACCTGTTGGAACAGAATGCCGTTTTTCCCATTGAAATCAATGGGCAGATGTTTGGAGGCATTCTGCTTCTGATTTTTCGTCCGTTTGAACATACCCTTATGGTAATAGTGTTGGGATTGTGCTGCGGATCTATGAATTTACTGTTATTTGCATATCATCTGACACTGTTATTTGGGTTCTTAATGAGAGTATATATTTTTTTGCACCGGAGTGCACTATTATGTTGTGTTGTAGTTTCTGAACTGGTGTTTCTACAATTTGCTCACTATAGGGCAGGGGTCTCAAACACGCGGCCCGCATGTAATAGGAAGTTTACAGAACAAGATAAGAAACGGATTCTGAAAACTTCCCATGGGTTCTCTAGATGTATTCAAATGCAAAAAAAACCACTACAAACTACTTATGAGATGTACAGGACACCGGAAAGGAGTGTTGGAGATGTCATAGCTCCACGGGAACATTATCTCATATATGGTGGCACAGTCAGCTGGTCAAAGAATTTTGGACAAAAAAAATCTTGAGATTAACAAGATTTGTAACACTAATATCTTGCTCTCTATGGACCTCATAGCAGTAGCTTTACCGTCTTTAGATTTCAAGCATTCAAAGTCAGATCTAGCAACTCATCTGATAGCGGCAGCCAAGTATTTAATCCCACTTGGTTGGCTAATGACTTCAGAACCATCTAAAATGCAGTGGATAAATAAGATCCATCAAATATTTAAAATGGAAGAATTGACCAGCTGGCAGAATCACAAATATGCAGGATTTCTTCATATTTCGAAGCCCTGGATAGACTACAAATCGCAAATGTTATAATGTATCATTTGTTGTTTGAGATATCACAATGTGAAACCCATTGACATCATTTGACATCTAAACTCTGATTTCTCTGTGGTTACATATATTTAAGACATTAATGTATATAACTGTATCACTACCCTCCCTAATCCCTCTCCCTACTCATTCCCCACTTACCTACTGTTTATATGTCATTGTATATTGTCCACTGGACTCTGTTATGTTGTATAGCAGAAAAGTCTCTTCCGTTATAGTTCTTCTTCTCAACGCCGGGCAACTTACTTGGACAAGTAGAGACTTAGAAGGACTTTTTATTCAATCTCATTTAATGCGGTTATTATCAACCATTGCAATGACAATTGTTGACATTGTAATGGTCCATGTTGGACATTATTTTTTTTTGTTTCCTTTCTTTATTGTATAGAAAAAGATTTGACAAAACAAAACATGTGGCCCCTGAGACTGTCATCAATGAGGAAAGCGCCATCGCTCCTTCATGACATCATGAAGGAGCGCAGTCTGTTGGTGGTAGGTGAGCAATGGCCACACAGTCCTCTGTAGATAGTGCAGCTCCCCTTTAGATATTGCCCCCCCTGTAGATAGTGCTACATTCCTTCCGGGCCATACCTCCCAACCATCCCGGATTCAGGATGCAGATACAGTTGAACCCAATGCTGAAGCAAGGAACCGTCATCTCCCTGCTTTAGCATTGGTTCAGTGCAGAGGAGCAGAGGGTTCTCCTCCACTCACCAAGGACTCCTAGGGCACTGTACTACATTGAGCGCTGTGCCCGGGGAAGCCCTTGACGTCACAGTCTAAATATGGTCAGTGACGTGAGTGGCTACTGCTGGAGCGGAACCCCTGTTGCCGACACTCTGGCAGGAGATTCTGCTCTAGGAGTAGCCCCTGACATCACTGTCCATATATGTGACATCCGGGGTTCCATCTAGGAGCGGAATCCTCGGCCTGTGATCAGGAATTGCTAAGGAATTAATTCCTAGAGGGAGTCCCAATGGCGCTATCTACATGGGGGGGGGGGTAGTGTTATCTACAGGGGGTGTGGCACTATCTACAGAGGGCACTGTGGCAGTATCTGCAGAGGGCACTGTGGCATTATCTACAGATGGCAGTGTGGCATTATCTACAGAGGGCACTATGTCATTATCTACAGAGGGCAGTGTAGCATTATCTACAGAGGGCATCATGGCAATATATACAGAGGGTAGTGTGGCAATATCTACAGTGGTTACTGTGGTAATATCTACACAGGGCAGTGTTGCATTATCTATAGAGGGCAGTGTGGCATTATCTACGGAGTATGTGGCAGTATCTACAGAGGGCACTGTGTCAGTATCTACAGAGGGCACTGTGGCAGCATCTACAGAGGGCATTGTGGCAATATCTACAGAGGGCATTGTGGCACTATCTAAAAAGGGGCTGCCCAATCTTGACATTCTGGTGTTTGCCAAACGCTGCCAACTGAGCTGCCAGATTGCATTTAGCGACACTTAACACCTTCCCGCCGCAGCCCTTTTTCAGATAAAAATTTTCCTTTTTTCCTCCCCACCTTCCAAAAGCCATAACGTCTTTATTTTTCCGTCTATATAGTACTATGAGGGCTTGATTTTTGCGGGACAAGTTTTAGTTTTTGCAGCACCATTTATTTTGCCATATAATGTACTAGGAAACAGAAAAAAGATTATTTGTGGGGTAGAAAATGAAAAAAAAACTGCGATTCCTCCATTGTTTTTTGCACGCCGTTTTTACGGAATTTACTGTGCAATTAAAACAACATGTTTCTGTGGGTCAATACAATTACACCGATATCAAATATATATATTTTTTGGGTATATTTTACTACTTTTACAAGTAAAAACCTAAGTGTAAAAAAGAAAATATATTTTGTGTCGCCAAATTCCGAGAGCCATAACTTTTTTATTTCTCCGTCGATTAAGTGGTATGAGGGCTTATTTTTTGCAGGATAAGCTGTAGTTTTTAATAATACCATTTTGGTTTACATGCGACGCTTTGATCACTTTTTATTTCATTTTTTGTGGGAGATTGGGTGACCAAAGAATAGAGATTCTGGTGTTTAAATATTTTTTCTTTACGCCGTTCACAGTGCGGGTTAAATAATGATATATTGTAATAGTTCAGACTTTTACGGACGCTGTGATACCAATTATGTTACTTTATTTATTTTTTTACTATGCTCTAGGGGGAAAATGGGGAAAGGGTTTTTTTTTAACTTTAATATTTTTTTTTTACACAAAAAAACAACTTTATTTAACTCATTTTTACTTTTTTTATTAGTCCCCCTAGGGGACGTCAACCAGCTTGCACGATATACTGAAATACTAATTATTGCAGTATATCGTGATTCTGACAGGCATCTATTAAGCCCTGCCGGAGGCAGGGGCTTAATAGGTGTACAAAGATGGCGGACCTGGAGGCCTTCATTAGGCCCCCAGGCAGCCATAGCAACCATCGCCCCCACACGATTGCGTTGCGGGGGGCGCGTTGAGCTGTTAGGGTGGGTCACCCCCCTCTATCTAACAATTTAAATTCTGCGGTCGTTAATGACCGCAGTATTTAACAAGTTAAACTAGTGGGATCGCGCTCGAGCGCGATGCTGGTCGTTACTCTGAAGTGTCGGCTGTAACAAACTTCCCCTACCCGACTTTGGCGTATGGATACGTCAAATGTCGGAAAGGGGTTAAGTTGGAAAACTGGATTGTTTAAATAAGTGTGTGGAGTAAACTCGGAAATTTCTGGTAACTTTAAAACGAACGGTATTATAGTAATGTAGAATTGTTATAGTAATGTAGTATGGTTATAGTAGTTCAAATAACTAATTGATTAACAATAATTTTGTATTGTAAATTTGAAAGTAATGCGGCCCGTCAACTTCACATTATTTCTATGTGTGGCCCATTTATCTGGCCAAGTTTGAGACCCCTGCTGTAGGGCATAGTTATTTGGATCTTAGAATGTGTTTTGGGGTCTTGTTACAAACATGGGAGTTTGTTGGTCTTACTGTCTCTTACCAGCCACACAGTTACAAATATTTTTGTGCAAATGCAAGTAAAGGAAAAATCTATTGAAATATTTATTTAGGGTTTTTTGTCATCTAAATCCACTTTATGCCAAGCCAAAACCAAATTAGAACCCCAGGTAAAAAATGTTATAAGAGAAAACCATAACAAAACACAGGGGGTTAAGGGGGTGGGATTGGAGAGGTGATTTAACAACTTTTCTATGCCAATTTTACCGCCACACCGCGACTTTTGAGACGATTAATTTTCTGTCCTTCGGATCCACTCCTGGCTTTGGCTGAAAAAAATGCAACAAAAATTGCATACAAACCTACATGTGTGAAGGCAGCCTCATTGGTTAATGCAGGATCCTGTCACACTGACATAACCGTATAACCTTGTGACAGGTTCATACAAGTATTAACCAATGAGCGTTTTCCTCTGTAGTAAGGGAAAGTGCTCATTGGTTACTCAGCAGCTACTGTCACACCGTTTCAGCCTATGTCTCTATGACAGGGAGCTGCATTAACCAATGAGCGCTTCCTTTACCAGGAATAAAAGCTCCCATAGCCCTGCAGAGGCAGGCCCCAGCGATCATCAGACATAGCTGATCGTCTGCCTGTGGGGTCAGCTTTGCTCAGCAAGACAGGGCTGAAAGTAAAGGCATGTAGTGCGTCCCTGCTTTAGAGGAATTGATTCAGCTTTTGTAAAATAAAGTCACCTAGGTTTATATTGCGTGATTATCCTTTATGTAATCGTTTTTTTGCACTAATCATAAAATTCTATAAATCTGTTCAAATTCATTTAAAAAAAACTAAAAACGATTGAGAGCCCAGCAATGAATTATTATAACTAAGTGCACTCAGTCCATTTGCCTAATGGATTAAAAGGAGCACATGATACCATTATTTTATGAATTATTGTAAAATCTTAATGCACAAGTCATCAAATTAATTTCTAAATTTAGCACATTCTTGAATTAATAATTGAATGACTTATAATTATTATTAAATGTAATTATTGATATAAATTCATAATTACTTTAAGTAATTCCAACAATATTATATATTAATATAACTTGTATATACCCACTGCCTACTAAATCGTGTTCAACTATTGCAGTCTCCCACGTTGTTATTATTGCTCCTGCTTTCAAACAGAAATTTTCTGAACAACTGTCATTTGTTCTCTGATGATTGAATTGTGATAGAACGGTGAAAAACAACATTAAAGCATTAGAAAAGCAAGTAGCTTGTGGAGATAACGGCCTAATACATTCTGGTATAATTCTTCACAACTAAGGAACTCTTCACTGTTTAAAATTGTATAATACAATATTTCCACTTAAATATTCAAAGAAAAGGTTTTTGTTTTAAATAAAAACGTCATATTTTCACTGGTGCAATTTTTTTCAGTCAACAATTTTTTTCCCAAATGAAATCTATTACTTTTCATAGACTATTTTTGCCCCAGGCAAGCCTCTGGCTTGTTTATTTGCCCTGGAGGGGAGAATGGAAGGAGAATGCTGATGAAGATTATTGTTTAACAAATCATATATATTTCTCTTCAGTGATGACTTATGTAAGGTTAACCATTGTTTATGTTAACTCTAATCTTTGGTTAATATTCTTTGAGACTTATCAGAATATAGGTTCTGTTCACATCTGCCCCAGAGACTCCGTTAAAGTTTGCATTCAGCGCTATCTTTCCCGTTAAAAAGATGGAAATCTTGTCAGAACCCAATGGATCCCATTATAAGTCAATGAGGTCCGTCAAGTGCCCTGTTGTCCATTGTACGACGGATTCTTTACAGCATTGTAGCTGCAACTATGAATGCAGATTTGAACAGAGCCTAATAAACAGATGTCACATCCTTGTATTAGATATTAAAGAGGACCTGTCAGCTTTCTTGACAAGTCTGTTTTAGTAAATGCTTGTACTCATGAAATAAAAATTTTGGAGAAACTTTTCTTAGAACTCTGCGTTGTGCAGTTCCTCTGTAATTCCTCTTGGATATGTATGAATAAATTGACAACTGGGTGTTACCAATCCCTATTCAAATGGGTGTGTCCCTACACAGTTTCACTCTGTCATTACTGATTGGACAGTGTCAGTCTGTGTAGGGACACACCTCCAACTGGTAAGACCCAGTTGCCAGTTTAAATTTCTAGGAGAAATAATAGAGGAACAGGACAACACAGAGTTCTGAGAAAAAATGCTCCAGAATTGTTATATTATGGGGAATGCAAGTATTTAACCCCTTTCTGACATCCTACCTATATATATATACGGCCTGGTTGGGCAGGGGTTCCCGCAAACCGCAGTACAGTTACTTCCCAGTGATAGTGTGGGCTCAGGAGCCCAGCTGAGCCCACTCCATCACCACCGGGTGCCAGCTGTATGTTACAGCTGACACACTGCTGTAACGGCTAGGACCGGAGCTAGCCTCCGATTCGGCTGATTAACTCCTCAGCTGATGCGCTCAGTAGAGATCGCAGCATCTGAGGGGTTTTTAACCACTGGCACCCCAGCAATGTGATCACTGGGTTGCCAGTGGCTTCAATGGCAACCGGAGGCCTAATACTGGTCTCCCGGTCTGCCAGCTACGGCAAGATGGCGCCGGCTCAGCTTCCGGCTCAGATGCTGAGCTGGCGTCATCAGCAGTGGGTGTATGTTACAGCGGACACCCTGCCGTAATGGCAGGAACCGGAGCTATCTCCGATCCCTGCCATTAACCCCTTAGATGCAGCAATAAAAAGCGATCGCTGCATCTTAGTGCTTTGTAGCAAATTGGCAGCCCTGCCATGCGATGGCAGGGCTGCTGTCTGCTACTATGGCAACAGGGGGCCTAACAATGGCCTCCTGTTCTGCCAGTATGGAAGCTGATTAGGCCCCGCCCAGAGGCGCAGCCTAATCGGCTTGCTGTCAGTGAACTACTGACAATTCTAATACATTAAAAAATAAAAAACTGTACCAGAATTGGTGTTTTTATTGTCACCTTGCCTCCCAAAAAAGAAGGATGAAAAGTGCTCAAAAAGTCGCATGTGCCCCAAAATGGTATCAATAATAACTACAGCTCGTCCCACATAAAACAGCCCCCATACCGCTACATCTATGAAAAAATAAAATAAGTTATGGCTCCCATTCAGGAAAGAAAAATATGCAGTTGTGCAGGCCTGAGGGGAACATTTCTTCTGTTTCAAGCGACAATTTATCAAGGCCCTAAAATTAGGGAACCAGGAAGGGTAGGGCCCAAACATATCTGCTGGTAGTGAGGGTGCCCGTATTATACCAGGACAACACTTTCCAGCAAAATTCCCCAAATTGCAAAGGTGCAGAGTGCGTACAAAAAGGGGGACAAGAAATGACATAATTTATCAGTGCGACATTTACCTGTGCAGAAAGGATTTCTTCACAGCATAACACACATCTATGGATTATTTTATTGTTTTTTTTACCCCATTATTATACCACCTGGCTATGCCCCTGATGTACTCTGCCCAGCTTACATGTGCCCCTACATTATAAACGAAAATACCAGTAAAACTCCAAACAAAACCACTACCAAGCAAAATCCATAATCCAAAAGCCAAATGGTGCTCCCTCCGTTCTGAACCCTACAGTGTGTCCAAACAGCAGTTTACTTCTACATATATTTTGCATCGCCAAACCAGGGAGAACTCTTTTAAAATTTTTTGTTGTGTGTCTCTAGTGGCACAAGCTGGGCACAACATATTTGACACTGAAATGGCATATCTGGGGAAAAATTGCAGTTTTTACTTTGCACCATCCGCAGCGCAACCATGTATCGAAAAGACCTGTGGGGTGAAAATGCTCACTACACCCTACATGCCTTGAGGGGTGTAGTTTCCAAAATGGGGTCACTTCTCAGGGGTTTCTTTTATTATTTCACATCAGAGCCTCTGCAATTGTGAACAAATTTGTAAGTCGCCAAATTAGGCCTCAATTTTGCATGGTACTCTTTCAATCCTGAGCCTGGTCGATCTTCCAGGCAAAAGATTAGGGCCATATGTTTGGTGTTTCTAAAACCGTGAAACAGAGCATAATAATTATAGAGTTGTCCCTTCATGGTGGCACAAGCTGGGCACCACATATTGGCATATCTATGAATAAATTGCCATTTTCATTCTGCAACATCGAGTGTATATTAATTTCTGTAAAACACATGTGGGGTTAATATTCTCACCACACCCCTAGGTGAATACCTTGAGGGGTGTAGTTTCCAAAATGGGGTCACTTCTGGAAGGTTTCTATTGTTTTAGTCCCACAGGGGCTTTGCAAATGCGACATAGCGACCAGAAACCAATCCAGCAAAATCTGCACTCCAAAAGCCAAGTGGCGCATATTCCGTTCTGATTCCTACAGTGTGCCCAAACATCAGTTTATGACCACATATTGGGTATTGCCGTACTCTGTAGAAATTGTTTCAAAAATGTTGGGGTTCTTTTTCTCCTTTTATTTGTTAAGAAAATGAAAATTTGTTAGCTAAAGCCACGTCTTATTGGAAAAAAAATATTTTTTATTCCCACTGCCCAATTCTAATAAAATCTGGGGTCAAAATGGTCACTACACCCCTAGATAAATTCCTCAAGGGGTGTAGTTTCCTAAATGGTGTCACTTTTTGGGAGTTTCCACTATACTGGACTCTCGGGGACTTTGCAAATGCAACATTTGCAGAGAAACCAATCCAGCAAAATCTGAGCTCCAAAAGCCAAATGGCGCGTCTTCCCTTCTAAGCTCTGCCGTGCGCCCAAACAGCAGTTTATGACCACATATGGGGCATTTACATACTCTGGAGAAGTTGCTTTACAAATGTTGGGGGGGGGGGCTTTTTCTTCTTTATTCCTTGTGGAAATTAAATTTTTATCTAAAACGACATCTTATTGGAAAAATGTAAAAAAATTTATTTTCACGTCTAAATTCTAATAAAATTTATGAAACGCCTGTGGGGTCAAAAAGCTCACTACACCCCCAGATGAATTCCTTGTGGGTGTAGTTTCCAAAATGGGGTATTTTTGGGTAGTTTCCTTTGTTTTGGCATCACAAGACCTCTTCAAACCTGACATGGTGCCTAAAATATAATCTAATAAAAAAGGCCCCAAAATCCACTAGGTGCTCCTTTGCTTCTGAGGCCGTTGTTTCAGTTCATTAGGACACTAGGGCCACATGTGGGATATTTCTAAAAATTGCAGAATCTGGGCAATAAATATTGAGTTGCATTTCTCTCGTGAAAAATGAATTAAAAATGAATTTCTGCAAAAAAAATAATGAAATTTGTTAATTTCAGCTCCACTTTGCTTTAATTCTTTTGAAACGCCTAAAGGGTTAAGACACTTTCTAAATGCTGATTTGAGCACCTTGAGGGGTACAGATTTTAAAATGGGGTAATTTATGGGGGTTTGTATTGTATGGGCCTCTCAAAGCCACTTCTGATCTGAACTGGTCCCTCAAAAAATAGCCTTTGGAAATTTTCTCGAAAATGTGAGAAACTTCTGCTAAAGTTCTAAGCCTTGTGACGTCTGAGAAAAATGAAAGGCTGTTCAAAAAACGATGCCAATCTGAAGTAGACATATAGGAAATGTTAACTAGCAGCTATTTTGTTTGGTATAACTATTTGTCTTACAAGCAGATACATTTAAATTGATAAAAATGCTAATTGGAATTGTAAATGCATTCCAAAGTTATTACCGCATAAGGTGACACATGTCAGATTTGAAAAATAAGGCTCTGTCAGGAAGGTCAAAAGTGGCCACAGCGGGAAGGGGTTAATAAAACAGACATGCCAGGAAAGGTGGCAGATCCTCTTTAAACATCTCTCTTATGAGACAGAGGCACTTTAAATTGTCTCGTTTAGAAAACCCATTTTCAATTACCTTAGTAGAACATTCTGAGTTAACAGTGGGGAGCTCATCAAACAGAACCTCCATCTATTAGCTGGAGGACTAAACACATCTCATAAGACAAACAGCCCCCTGATTTCATAGGCACCCTGTAATGGTTCATGGTACTTGCCTTGGCTTTGCAGGGAAATTAGACAATTGCTTCTAAAACCACCCTCAGATTGCTTGACACCATTTAATTTGCTTATCATCGAGGGTCATTCTAAGATAAGGGATGTTTATAAGTGAATGAAACCTTTAAACAAAGGTAAGTATAAAAAAAAAGGGCTATAAGGAGCAATAAGTACATTCAGTAAGTTCTGAAAGCTGACACTATACAGCTGGCATGTAAATAGGTAATAAGGTGTAACGTACAGTGTGCAGTATTTCACTCCCCAAGTGCAAGTCTTTGACATTTCAACTCTTTGAACTGTTCTAGTTGTTAAGCAATACATACACAAGTTTATTTGCCTATGTGTTTGGCCATTTTTATGTCTATGCTATTAATATTAGATATGCTCACACTGAATTGTACACTGCTCACTAATTTAGTATTCAAAGAATAAGGGCTAACGTATTTGCTGCATATTTTCTGTCTGGAATTGAGGACAGAAAATACCCAGCGGAATACAGTAGAAGCAAAGTGGGTGTGAATGAACAAATGTCATCCACAGTATTGTGAGAAACTAGCCATGGACAGCACATCCACAATATATACGCTGATCTGAGCCGCTAGGCATAATTTATAAACATGAACACGAGTATAAGCCCACTTGTCACTTCACGGCGACCTCTTTCAAAGTGGGTCCCTACTCTATCAGTTGCAGCAAGAGGTCGCCGTGAAGTGGCAAGTGGGCTTATACACTTTGATCAATATGTTAACAAAGAACCTCATGTTCATGTTTATAAATTATGCCTAGCGGCTCAGATCAGCGTATATATTGTGGATGTGCGGTCCATGTCTAGTTTCTCACAATGCTGATATTATATAATCAATCCTCCTCAATTTTTTTGTATTACTTTGCACCAGCACTCCACACATTTGACCCAGCTGATTTTAATTCAGGAATGACCTCATAAGTGTTCCTGCTCTTGCTTGTGCTCTCAGTTGGCCACTGGGAGCGCATGGTAAGGTGAGCTCATTCCATCTGTTCACATGTTGTGTTGCTGTGGGGTGGCGTCTGTTGCTGTAGTGCTGCCCTTGGGGGGATGTGGGCCAGAGCCAAGGAAATGTGGCACAGCCAGATAGCATGGGTGCTTTTGGGCCCCTGGGTTGCTCCTTCTGCAGGAGTGGTGCTGCGGTGGCAGTGGCCACCATCCGGTGCTACAACCAATAGAGTAGGGACCCACTTTGAAAGAGGTCACCGTGAAGTGGCAAGTGGGCTTATACAGTTTGATCAATATGTTCACAAAGAACCTCATGTTCATGTTTATAAATTATGCCTAGCGGCTCAGATCAACATATATATTACAGATGTGTGGTCCATGTCTAGTTTCTCACAATGCTGAAATGTCATCCACAGCCTGCGGATATAAATTAGTCCAGAAATTCACCTGCGGTGCGTAAATTTAGTTCCGCAGCATGTCAATTATTACTGCGGAAAGTGGATATATTTCCTGCGGTTATCAGAAGACATATAACCATCACACAGCCCTTGGAAAAATGCAGCAAAAATTGGCACTATTTCCGCAGTAAAGAACGCATGAACCGGTGCGGATTTTCCGCAGTGGATTGTCTGCTAGTGTATGTGGAAATGCTGCGGAAATTTTCTGCAGCAAATCCATTACGTGTAGAAAAGCCCTAACTCTTTGGGACTGTGGCACATGGAGCATATTTCAAAAAGCTTTATTGACAATAACCCAGAGAAGCTCTTTAAAGACTACAAAAGTTTTGGTGTTTCAATTTTATGATATTTATTTGAGGAATTGATCAGCACTGGAAGCCAGTACAATGAAGAGTTTTAATTCCAAAGAGCCACTAATTCTCATCTATTTATTTCACTTATTTTATCTATTATTATTATTATTATTATTATTATTATTACTATTTAACCCTTTCGGTGCCAGGGGTTTTGGGAAAAATATTCACACTTTTGACATACACAAATAAAACCTGAATAACACACACACACGCATATGTATATATATATATATATATATATATATATATATATATATATATATATATATATAAATATATATATATATATATATATAATCCAAAAAAATGAAGAGGCAGCACTCCAAGGAAATTGGTGGAAAAAAGTGGTGTGTTTATTCACCCCAGGCAGGCAACGTTTCGATCCGTCTCTATGGGATCTTTGTCAAGCCTTTTTTTCACCAATTTCCTTGGAGTGCTGCCTCTTCATTTTTTTGGATTTCATTAACAAGGGTTAACCTAGGAGGCCTGCACCCACTGCTGTTGCTGTGCTGCTTTACTCTTTTTCTCATTATATATATATATATATATATATATATATATATATATATATATATATATATATATATATATATACCCATAATGATATTGTAACGTCTATGGCCACGGCCTGTCGTTCTGACTTTCCTCTCGACAGCCGTGGCCATGGACATGTGTGTTCTCTGCTGCGTCGTCCCCCTGTGAGGTGCTGGCACTCACTTCCTGGTATCGAGACTGTCTCCCAGGGGGCGCGCGCGCCCGCGTGTGCACAGTCCTAAAGGGCCAGTGCGCGCATAATTGCAGGAAGTCTGCAATCAAGCCCAGAATGCTACTGGACTATACAAGGGGCTCTATCCTCTTGTTCTTTGCCTGAGCGTTGTTTGTTACCCAAAGTTTGTCTTGCTAATGGTCTCCTAGTGTCTTCCAGTTTCCAAGTGTTCCCTGTTTCCCGTGCTATCCAGATCTAGTACCATCTTGAGCTGTTGCCGTATTGTGCTGTATTCCACGCCTGTTCCGCTACTCCATGCCTGACGTCTACCTGCCGCCTGGTCCCAGCCTTGCCTGCCTTGCTACTGTCCGAGTTGCCACAGGTACCCTTTCTGGACTATAGACTCTGTACTATACCTGTTTGGTCAGCTGCTGTCCCGCTACGCGGTATGACCCAGTGGGTTCACACCCTGCATCGTGACAGATATATTTTCTGAAATGTAACACCTGTCACATTGTGAAAATGACACCCAGCACCTTACACCCGTTCTCACCTGCATCAAAATGTAAAGTTTTCTTAAAAAAAAGAGAAGTCCACATAACACACCACTGGGGACACTGATCGGCTTACAGGGGCATGCCGGGTCCTCCATAGTGAGAGATGCTCTTTTTGGACTCTCTCTACCCTGGCTAAGAGGTGGATTATTAAAGACTGACCTAATGATGTGTGTTAATCTCTTCCTGCAGCGGGCTGTAGTTCCTGCACATCGTCATAAATGTATAGCCTGGGCTCAGGATCTGAGCCTGCGCCTTCAGCAGTAGGTGACAGCTGTAACATATAGTTGACACCCTCATGCAACAGTCAGGATCGTAGCTAACTCCATAGATGCCGCAGTCAAGAGGGGTCTCCCCCTACAAACCCACTGGTGGCTCTGCGATGGCGTGGAGGCAATAGGTTGCCATGCATGGTAGCCTAATAGGCCCTGCCTTAGATTTCCTGTCAGTATAACACAGAACAAGAAATATTGTAGTGTATTACTGAAGCGATCACATGTACAAGCCCCATAGTGGAATTAAATAAAATTGTAAAAAAAAAAAAAAAAAAAAGATTATAGAAAAAAAAAATCATTTCAAATCACCCCCCAAAGAAATCAAATGAAACTTTTTTTCCTTATAATATGCTTTATTATGGAAACAATTAAAAAACAAACCAACCAACTACACAGAATTGTTTTTTCTGCATCCATAACCCCTCATTATCATGTTATTTATACCGCTCGTTGTAAAAAAACAATGTTAAAAGAACTAAAAACAATGCCAGAACTGCTATTTCATGAAAT
Organism: Rhinoderma darwinii; assembly: GCF_050947455.1. NCBI lineage: Eukaryota > Metazoa > Chordata > Amphibia > Anura > Rhinodermatidae > Rhinoderma > Rhinoderma darwinii. Next base: position 89,598,818 of record NC_134691.1, read on the forward strand.
CGCATGTACCCCCAGATGGTGCCAATAAAATCAATTTGTCTGCCAAAAACAGGCCCTTATACAGAAAAATAAAAATGTTGTGGCTGTTAGTGTGCGGTGAGACAAAAACAAACATTTTTTTAAAAAAACCTGTTTTTATTGTGCAAAATTATATACATTTAGTATGTAGATTTAGTAGTGCCATAATCACAGCCGTCAGAGAATAAAGTTATCATGTTATTTATAACGCAAGGAACGCAAAAAAAAAGAAGACCCCAAAAATTGTCAGAATTGAAGTAAATAATATTTTAAAAGTTATACAAGTGAGGGAACGAATGAAATTATACTTACCCCGTTCACCGTAGTCATGTCTACGTGTCCCTTTTGTCTGTGCAGCCCGGTCTCCTGGGATAACATTTCATCCCATGTGACCACTGAAGCTTTGATTGGCTGCAGCAGTCACATGGGACGAAACGTTATCACAGGAGGGCAGCCTGGAACAGAGAAGTATAGAGAACGGGGTAAGTATAAGCTGCTTTTTTTTCTGAGTTGCGATATTTGCGGCAGAATCGCAGCTTTCCCGCCGAAAAAAATCGCAACATTTGCTATTTGTTGCGGTTTTACCTCCCTATTGAAATTAATAGGGAATACTCGCAACAGAAAAGCAGCGATTTTGAGGCATACATTGACAAGCAGTGTAAAAAACTGCACCGAGGGTCAATATATGAGTGTTTTTTTGGAAGATTTTTTATGCTGCGCGTGGGTGAGATTTGTTCAAATATCATCCATTCTGTTGCTACTTATCATGCTGCGGATTTTACGCAATTAAATTTGTTGCGCAAAATCCACAGTGTTTACGCTACGTGCGGACATGCCCATAGAGTGTTAAGTGTAATTCCACCAAAAACATGTTTATAACTGTTGCGAGTTTTTCAAGGTCCCTTGACAAGTATGGTTTATTAGGAGGATGTGTAAGGGTAAAATATTATTATTATTTTACAGTGTTCATTTTGAATACAGAAGGCACGATAGTAGTTATACAATTAAATGTGATGATAGTAAAAGCACATAAGACTAAAAAAAACTATTTACGTCTTCCATCTAAACAGCCTTACAAAATACACCTCACATAATATAATGTAAATTCGAGAGATGACACTCCTTGACAAGAGTTAACTAGCTCTACCATAAGCCACATTGGGAAGAAAATTGTAAACAAGCGTATAAACAGAATAAAAGTATCTCCAAACCACAGATATCGTTGATCTAAAACCTTTTAATAATTTATAGCAGCATGTAACCACAGAAGCTTACAAATAAAACATTTTCATTGCAAAAACGTTCTGATTTTTACTTGGTATCAGATAAAGAAAGAATCAAGACAAAGTCAATTAAATGATATTGTGTGCGGTGTATTTACAGAGCTGTTTATTACCGTTTCTCAGAATAGTGACAGATTTTACGTGCATCATCTACCAACACATTTAACAGTATGACATGCTGCACATTCCGGGTAATGGCGACCCTGAGGCAAGTAAGTTGAGTAATTTGCCTAAAGCGGCACTTTGATAGAGGTGGCGGATGTATTTATATGAAGTGTAACACTATCACTCACCCTGGATCTGCTAACTGCTTGTAATAATGATTTTGATGAAGCTGAGATATTTTCCTGTCACTGACCCTACAGTCGGGGAAGCCTGGAAGGGAAGCTCCAACACAGTTACTAATGAGTAATAAATGATCCATTAGTAATTAAAGAAAGAAGATGATAGTATAACCCACCATTGTGTTCCAATAATTTCCCAGTTGGATACAGGCACATTTCAGTCAGAAATATTTTAATTTAAAAGATGTTTAAAAAAATATAAAATAAATTTGTGGTCAGTTACAGATTTATGTAAGATTAACATTAAGCCTGGCTTCTTTACATGTTATTTGGCAAAGTCTAATCTGGCCGTTCTATTTTTGAGGCTGATTAATGGTTTGCACCTTGCTGTGAACGCTCGGTATTTGCTCTCATGAAGTCTTCTCTTTATGGTAGACTTAGATACTGATACACCTACTTCCAGGAGAGTGTTCTTCACTTGGGTAGATGTTGTGAAGGGGTTTTTCTTCACCATGGAAAGGATTCTGCGATCATCCACCAATGTTGTCTTCCCTGTCCAGGCCTTTTGGAGTTCACAAGATCACCAGTGCGCTCTTTTTCTTCAAGAATGTACCAAACTGTTGATTTGTCCACTCCTAACATTTGTGCTATCTCTCTGATGGATTTCCTCATTTTTTTCAGCCTAACAATGATCTGTTTCACTTGCATTGAGAGCTCCTTTGACCTCATGTTGTGGGTTCACAGCAACAGCTTCCAAATGCAAATACCACACCTGGAATTAACTCCAGACCTTTTACCTGCTTAATTGATGATGGATTAATGTGGGAATAGCCCAATGCAGCACATTAAATAGCTTTTGAGATAATTGTCCAATTACTTTTGGTCCCTTGAAAAAGAGGCAGCTACATATTAAAGAGCTGTAATTCCTAAACCCTTCCTTAAATTAGGATGTGAATACCCTCAAATTTAAGCTGAGTGTTTGCACTTTAAGACATATTGATTACATAACTGTATATTCAATATGTTTTGGTAAACAGCTAAAATTCCAAAACTTGTGTCACTGTCCAAATAATTCTGGACCTAACTGTATATGTATAAGGAGTCATGCACCTGTGTGATTGTCACATTACAAGGACAGATTTTTGTCCCCTGGAAGTCAACAATGAAGGTTTAAATTAAATGACTGAAAGTAGAGATCTGGAAAAATTGTTAGGAAATTATATAGAAAGTATATAGGAATATAGTACAACATTCATTCATCAAGGATTAACATTTATTTGTTGAAACAGGAATAACCCTTTAAGGATGACAGTAATCCTTAATTTATTCAATTATTGGACATCCTGATAATTTGATGTCATTCCGGTCACACTGATGCTGGACTAGGAGAATATTTCAATGCAATGAAATAATTATACATATATATTATTGTTATATGATCTCTAAAAATGTATATTGCAGCTTTCTAACAGGGTTTTCACTTTTTTGTTTTATGTAGCTGTAAATATTTGGAAATTATTCAGGAAGTTCTCTCCATTTGCAAAAAAAAAAAACTTCACTGTTCGACTGCAAGAGACATCATAGTACTATAAAATTTGGAAGGATTTTACGAAGTAAAGCGTCTTGTTTATTTCACCATTTACAATAAAGTTTTCTTACTTATAGGACATTAAAATCAGTAAGTGTCTGATAACACTTAGGACAGCAGCTTGTGTTCATGCTAATCCCCTCAATAAAATTTAAATGATAGTTACCAATTTGCTGCAGTCTCACAAATGTAATAAAAGTGTGTCATAAAAAGGAAATAGTCATCTGTTGTTGATAGGATTAGCTTCTCACCAATATGCTCAGAAAATGTGTGTGAATATTGATATTTTCGGAGGAGAGGTCGTTGGGAACATTTGAGCTTCCTATTAGGAGAATATTTAATGGGCCTGGGACATTGTGACTGGAGACGATTTCAACAAATTAGTCAATGTTCTTGCAACAAATGTAATCACTTGTTGAATTATGGTGTTTCATTACTCATCATTACAAAAGGTAATAAGCGACTAGAATAGACAGTCAATTTTTTGACAATGGTGTTTTTATCACTATTCCTTGCTCCTCAGATTGTACTTAAAAGATGTGTATAGCAAAATTGAAAGTATATTTTTTTTTAAAAATTGGCAATGTTTTTTAAGCAAAGGCTGACACAAATGAAAATTCTGTACAGCCAGAATAAATTTTCAATATATTGTCTCACTGTAAAATCTTAGACTTACTACTACTACTACTACTACTACTACTACTACTACTGCTACTACTACTACTACTACTACTACTACTACTACTACTACTACTACTACTACTACTACTACTACTGCTACTACTACTGCTACTACTACTGCTACTACTGCTACTACTACTACTACTACTACTGCTACTACTACTGCTACTACTACTGCTACTACTGCTACTACTACTACTACTACTACTACTACTACTACTACTACTGCTACTACTACTAGTGACTATAATCATAAGAATAAATATTGCAAGCATCACTCGTTTGAAAATATTTTTATTATTTCAATTACCTGGCTGTCCCTGTGCGCCCCATATGAATGTAGCGGTACTGTGCATTTTCGGCCACCACTTTGTTCATTTTCTATAGGGGTGAGAGAGACTGTATCTCTGGCAGCCGCACAGAAAGTTAATATGGAAATGAAAAGAAAATGCACGGCGCCACATAGTGCAGGTCAATCCAAGTAAGCAAAGGCTGGTAAGTACAATGATATGCTCACCTAAGTGCTTTACTTAATCAGTGGTCAAACAAAGTTCAAGGTAAATAATCCAATATGTGCTGCTGCCAAGATCCAAACCGGTTAACCATACAGTCACCGCAATGTAATGAAGGATTCAAAAAATAGGAAAAAAACTCATCATAAAAGGCGCTGCTACATTACAAGTGGACAGAAGGACACAGAGATTGGAAGTAACGTGAAATTGAAACATATATCTATTTAATAATAACAATAGTGGCTACGCGTTTCGACGCCGAACTAGCGTCTTCCTCAGGCCCAGTGAGATGTGGTGATTGTTAAAACAGTGGATGCTGCTGCGTTTTATAAGTAGATTGATTGATTAAACTTTATGTTTAATGTCACTGCTTGAAGTAAAGAGTTGACTTTAGTCCAGTGTTTTTCAACTTTAGTCCTCTGATACCTAGTTACTGAACCTGTAGTATGTTACCCTAGGGGGTATGCACCATATTTCTAGGGGGTATTTGCACTGTCTTCATACTGTACTTTTAATGGGAAACACAGTGTTTGATCATATAATTGGTTATATGTTTATGTAATTTATTTAAATAGGGGGCACTTGGCCTAGAAACAATGTGAGAAATTTCTCAACCTTTCTACACCAGTTTTTTTTTTTTTGCAAGACGCAAGAAAGCCCAGAAAACTGGCATAAATTATAGCGAAAATCTACACCCGCTACTAGCTGGAGTAGATTTCATGCTGTGAGGCGTAGAAAGAGCCCATACCTTGATCACCCCTACCAGATCCCCCCTTATTGAACAAAGTATAAAAATATGTATGCTCACTGCTCCTCTTCACTTCTCCCCTCTGAGTCCTCTCAGGTTCTCACTGCAGGCTGCGGCTTATACAACATCCTGACGCCAGGAATTTAAGTGCTGCATTGCATATAAGGCCCTGACGTTGCTCGGCATCAGGGCCTTATATGAGGAGCAGGAGGCTGTGGGTATCCGGAGGGGAAAAGCAAAGCGGAGGTCTCAGTAACCTCTGTTATAGTACACCTAACAGGTTATGTTTTTAGGATTTACTTACTATTGCACAGATTATATCATTTTTGTCAGTGCATCAGGAATTGCCACAGGTGTTCTCTCTATGGGATATCCCAAAATCATCACCTGTTTGTAGGACTGGAGGAATGGTGTTGGGAAACAATAATTTGGTCCTCACAGATTCTCAACAGGTCATGTCTTTAGGACCTCCCATAGAGGGAACACCTGTGCTAATTATTGATTTAGTGAAACGAATGGACTCACCTGTGCAATCTTAAGAAAATCCTTAATACATGACCCGTTCTGCCCTTTATTGGGAACCACTGCTTTAAAGGAACATATTTAATTATAGTTTTATCAGTTTACCATGTTTCTTGTTGTGTTATGTTTGTAGTTTTAATGAGGATTTGTCACTAGTTTAGTAATGCTTCTAACTAATCTAATAAGCGCTATCACGCTGATAATTCCAGTGAAAATTGTTTCCCTATATGTTTATTTTTTTAAAAGTTATGAGTTTTTTTCTAAATATGCAATCAAGGCTAAACTAGCCAAAGTAGTGGTAACGCTGCTCTTTCTCCCTGGGCGGTGTTATTTTTTGTCTGTATGACGCTGTCCAATCAGCGTCGTACAGCTTCTCCCCTTCGTTGCGCAGCGTGATCTAAGCTTCAATCGCGAGATCACGCTGTGTTTACACATCCGGACCACAGCTCCTTCACCACATCACCTCAGTGCTCATCCAAGAAGCTGGTCCCTGCATTGACTGTCTCATCCAGGGACACAGTTAAAGAGGCTCTGTCACCACATTATAAGTGGCCTATATTGTACATGATGTGATCGTCGCTGTAATGTAGATTACAGCTGTGTTTTTTATTTCGAAAAACGATAATTTTTGACTGAGTTATGACCTATATTAACTAAATGCTAATGAGTTTCTTACCCCCTTCCCGTCGTAAACAACTTTCAGATTTTCATTTTTGTTTTTTCCTCCCCACATTCCAGAAGCCATAACGTCTTTATTTTTCAGTCAATGTAGTCCTATGAGGGCTTGATTTTTGCGGGACGAGTTGTAGTTTTTCATAGCACCATTTATTTTGCTGTATAATGTACTAGGAAACAGGAAAAAAAAAACGATTTGTGTGGTAGAAAATGAAAAAAACAGCAATTCCTCCATTGTTTTTTGTGCACCGTTTTTACGGAATTGCCTGTGCAATTAAAACAACATGTTAACTTTATTCTGTGGGTCAATACAATTATGGCGATACTAAATATATATAATTTTTTCTATATTTTACTACTTTTACATGTAAAAACCTAAGTGTAAAAAAGAAAATTTATTTTGCGTCCCCAAATTCAGAGAGCCATAAGTTTTTCATTTTCCGTCGATTAAGTGGTATGAGGGCTTATTTTTTGCAGGATAAGCTGTAGTTTTTAATAATACCATTTTGGTGTTTTTCCAGCGACGGTTTGATCACTTTTTATTTCATTTTTTTGTGGTAGATTAGGTGACCAAAAAATAGACATTCTGGCGTTTACATTTCTTTTTTTTTTACGGCATTCACCGTGCAGGTTAAATAATGATATATTGTAATAGTTCAGACTTTTACGGACGCGACAATATCAATTGTGTTTATTTATTGATTTTTTTTACTATGCTCTAGGGGGGGAATGGGAAAAGGAGGATTTTTTGAACTTTTAATTATTTTATTTTTTTTTACACAAAAAAACCTTTATTTAACTCATTTTTACTTTTTTTATTAGTCCCCCTAGGGGATTTCATTAGATCGCTTGCACGATATACTGCAATACTAATGTATTGCAGTATATCGTGATTCTGACAGGCACCTATTAAGCCCTGCCAGAGGCAAGGCTTAATAGGTGTATAAAGATGGCGGACCTGGGGGCGTTCATTAAGCCCCCAGGCAACCATTATGATGAGCTGTTAGAGGGGGTAGCCCCCCTCTTTCTGACGATTTAAATGCTGAGGTCACTAGTGCGCGATGACGCTAGTTACTCTGAAGTGTCGGTTGTAACATACAGTCGACACTGGTATCGTATGGAGCAAGCTCACTGCGTGAACCCGCTCCATACTTCCCCTACCCGACTTTGGCGTATGGATACGTAAAATGTCGGGAAGGGGTTAATGAACTACTGGCCTTTATTTAATTTATGGCCAAGTGGGCGTTGTGGAGAGAAGTGTATGACGCTGACCGATCAGTGACCAATCAGCGTCATACACTTCTCCCCATTAATTTACACAGCACATAGCAATATAGCTATATCGCTATGTGCAGCCACATAAACACACTATAACGTTACTGCAGTGTCCTGACTATGAATATTCATTTCCTTAAGCCAGGACGTGATGTTTATTCAGAATCCCCACATTACAGCACAGTAAGCGTAATCTCGCGAGTTTACGCTGTAAACTGTCATTTCAAACGAGATTACGCTTGCTGTGCTGTAGTGTCGGGATTGTATTAGCGAAGTGTCAGGATTCTGAATACACATCACGTCCTGGCTGGAGGTAATGTATATTCATTGTCAGGACACTGCAGTATTGTTAGGGTATGTTCACACGGCAGCGTCCGTTACGGCTGAAATTACGGTGCTGTTTTCAGGAGAAAACAGCACCGTAATTTCAGCCGTAATGGCATGTGCAGGCGTCTTTCACTGCGTCCGTTACGGACGTAATTGGAGCTGTTTTTCGATGGAGTTCCTGTGAGCCCGCTCCATACTTCCCCTACCCGGCTATGATGTAAGTATATGTCATGCGTCGGGAAGAGGTTAAAATAATAAATGTATTGGGACACAATTTTCACTAGCATTAACAGTGTGACGTCTATTAAATTCGTTAGGAGATTGGGCATTACTAAAGTAGTGACAGAGCCTCTTTAAGTAATACCTCACATCTGTATGCAATGTTCGCTTATATGGTTAAGAGAAATATTTTAAGGGTGTTAGTTTTATGACAAACAATGTGCTTATTATCCTGTAAATGTATTAGTTTCTTCCTTCGTCTGAAACACCGAAGTATTGAAAAGTTTTGAGTATGACAAATTCTCTGATGTGGAAAAACTGCAGAACTGTTAATCACCGAATCACACTGAGAGCCATATATAGGATGATTGAGTCACCCAGCCTAATAAAAATATTGACTGCAGAGAAACATTTTAAACCTTGCAGTTTATACATCATTTAGCAGCACAGTTCACTGAATTTTAATTTGCATGTGTAGAATTTATTGCAAATTCCCAATAGATAAAGTCTCTGCTGAATTTATAAAATGCATAGCTTTGGATGGGAAAGTTTAAAATATATGTTTCTAACTACATGAGACAAGTGTAAATTTTCACTATAGGGAGTTATCTGAAGTTGTTTTGCAAAGATTTTATTTATTGGATACACCAAGACATATTAGTGCTGATTTATGATGATGTATGAAAAGATGACGTTAGAAACCTAAAGAATCTCCAGTCTACTGTATATACATCAGTATGTTTTGCACATGCTATTTCACCCATATATACTGTATATAAAAATGCTTCATGGGATTTATTTACTTCAGGTAGACTCAGTCCATTAGTACAAAAGTATCAGGTATTAGAGGAATTTGAGACACATCCTGAATATATTTGCATAAAATGTTGTGTATATTGTACTGTAATTATTGTGTGCAATATGTTAACCTTCTCTTGAAAACAAAAAAAAAAAGATGAGGGGTAGCCAGGGACAGGTAAAATTATACTAGTGTAGAAGTTAGGGATTTCAGAAAGTGCCAGACTACACTCAATCCCAAAAAATTAGCATTATAGCAGCTGCATAGATATTTATTTTATTGCCCCATGTCGCCCCAAAACCCCACCAATCGCTAGCTCCCTTGTTTATTAAACACACTCTCCATTTCTCTCAACCCCCATCTCCTGCAATTCTTTGTTGTGACCCTCCATCCTAACCAAGTCTTTAATTTCTTATAGTGTGTTCATTCCCCCCCCGAGACAATTCTTAAATTCTGTACATCTGGGTCACTTTTATCAAATAACCAATTGTGGAAAATGTAAAGGCTATGTAAACCTATGTAGCCTTTTTTCTACTATTTAATGTATGTGTTTAGTGTTTTAAAACATTTTTGTAATAGACATTTATTAAAATTGTTGTTCGGTTTTTGCGCTGCAGCTTCTATGTATCCACAATACATAGAAGCTGCATAACACGGTTGTAAGCCAAATCTGTCAGTCAACTTAAATTTAATCGGTATTAGTTATATTGTGTATTAGAGGCACACAGTAGCCGCTGAAAGCTTATCCATCAGTCCAGCTGACTGACAGATATGGCTTACAGCATGTTTATGAAGCTTCTATGTATAGTGAATACATAGAAGCTGCAGCACAAAAACAAAATATTTTTTTTTATAAATGTCTATTAGAAAAATGTTTACAATCACAAGACACATACATTAAATTACCAAAAAAAGGCTACAAAGATTTACATAGCCTTTAATTTCACAGTATGTGGCATGTCAGCTGCCAGAAGGTATATGACAGGTTAAGTTTACAGGGTCTCTAAAGGGCCTTTTAAGTATGAAAACTTGTTCTAGATCATTGCCCTGTGTAAACAGAGCAACGATCAGCCGTTCATCGAGTGATCATATCGTTTATGCAGCAGAAAATATTTTCATTGTCGGCAGCACATCTCCCTGTGTAAACAGGGAGATGTGCTGCTGACATGATGGTAATGCATGGGGATGAGTGATCATAGTAACAATCGCTCATCCCCATGCATAACCAAGCATTGTTCCTTGTGAAAGGAGCATACGAGCGTCGATCAACGAGCTGTTTCATTGATCGGTGCTCATTGTTACGGCCAAAATTGGCAGGTGTAAAAGGACCCTAACGTCGTCGGTTTATTAAGCGGCGACTCTGCTGCTTAGAGGGAAATGCTATCTTGGGATGAAGGGTCTTATTTAGTTGTCAAAGGTTTTTAAGTTTTTACATACTTGTTCAAATTTTGCATATAGTTCATTTGTATAATTTGTCTAGGCATTTTAAGGACATGAGGGTCATGTAGGTCTATTATTTCTGATTTAGGGGCTCAGACAATTAAAACTTTTAATTTACTGCAGATTATCTACTATCCTGACATATAGCTGAATTGTCCAAATAAGTAGACTATTTGCGGAAGGGCTTGCTGTAGATTTGTGGTTAGTTCAATAGATCATCCATAAATATGGTTGTTGTTTTTTTTTTTGTATTTTTGAACCTACTGTCAACCATTGCATCTTCTATTATGGACTAATTTTTTTGTAATAAGGTTTCCATAATGAAGATAAAGAGGCTCAGTGTTGGGTGTTGAAAACGATGAATTACTTGGTGCAGAAAAATGTGTATAGTGTTTTATCCTGATATGCCCTGATATATCCATATGTGTATATGTGCATAATAAACTGAATGAATCAGCTTCGTTGAATACTTCTTCCCTTTTCTATCTTGGATGAAGCATATGTGTGTTCTTTGAGAGTAAGGCTAGATTCAGACGGGCATTGCGCATCTCGGACGTGAAAAACAGGCGTTTTTCACGTCCGAGGTGCTTCCGTGCTCTGAGTCTATGGACTAGACTAGAGTCTATGGAGGGATCCCTGAAGCGTTAAAAAATTTGACATGTCCTATTTTCTCACGGACCCTTCACACGGTCCGGTGAAACAACGGCCGTGTGAACGGCCACATTGAATTATATAGGTTCGTGTGACGGCTATTGTTTCAATGGCCATCACACTAACGTATTACACATTCGTCTGAATAAGGCCTAAGAGGAATTTGCTGAACAAGCCACAAATTTTAGTCTTGATCTGAAAAATTAATGAGATAGGCCTAAAGCTGTTATAGAGTTCTGGGTCTTTTGAAACCAAACACTATGGGTGATTGATTCCTTGCCACTGCAAGTATGCTCTCTTTGAAAAGACAGCCATAATAACCTTTTCCAGCACCTATGGAATCCAGGTAAAGCTAGTTCTGGCCCATCTCCCCTGAGGAATCATTTGGCCGAGAGGAAACACATCGGGGGGATTTTTAAATAGAGAGAGGTTCCCCGATCCCCTTGTACTGATCAAACAGTGAATAATATCCAGCATCTGAACGGGTAGGGGTGCATTGATCCCTATACCCCTATATTACTAGAATATAGTCTGTGAAACTCTCTTCTAAAAAGCAACAATATGTGGGAATAACCCTTTATTGGGTGAATATGAATATCTTGCTGTCTAATTTGACTAAAAAATCTCGAAAAATAATGTTCTGAATACATGTTACATGAGATGCAATGTGGCCTATGATGTATGAATACACAACATATGAATCCTCTATATATGTATGTTAGTAATTTTCTATTTTAAAAAAAAGAAAGCAAAGTAAAAGTTATATTTTATATATATATATATATATATATATATATATATATATATATATATATGTATATATGTATGTATATATATATAAATATATATATATATATATATATATATATATATAAAAACTTCTATCTTTTTTTGACTCTTAGATTCTTACCTGAGGTCCTGATATTGCTCGCCTCCAACAGAAGTGCCCAAATGATTGCATATGGCATAAACTCATAGTTAGATTCATTATTCATTTAATTCCATATGTTTAGACTACATTTCCCATGCATTATCTTAATGGGTATTAATCATTTTATAATTACAATAACCACTGAAACATCCATACTTCTCAATTACAATGATATACTCAAGGGTATGTGAACTTACTAAAATGTTATTTAATTTCCCCCAATTAAAAGATATATAAATCAAGTCTAGCAGGTTATAAAACAGGCTTATACTGTGCAGTGTATTATTAAAAAGTTGACATTTTGAAGTGTGAGTTATACATAAAACTACCAAAGCGCTGAAAATGTGAATGGTAATGAAATAGCTGTAACATGTTTAATTGTTCTAAATGTCTGCCCCCGATGAAATGTTTTAGACTACAAATAAAATGTAGGTTTATATTGGCATATAAAAGTTCCTAATTGAATTTTAATTTTACTTTTAGTAAAAAGGACTGGTGCATGGATTTATAAACTGATGCAATCTATTATTATTTAGTATAATGTAATAATTATATTTATCAATATTATATAAATCAAATTAATACAATTATGAAACAATTAAGGCCTCATGCACACGACCATAGCCATGTGCATGGCCGTGATTTTCCTTTATTTTCAATGAGCCCGAACCGCAGAAGACGGCCGTAACAAGACAGGTCCGTTCTTTCTGCGGTGCGGGCTCCCGGGCTATGCATGGACTGTAAAAGCTACGGTGGTGTGCATGGCCCCATAGAAATGAATGGGGCCGCAATTCTCCCGTGGATTTTCGGGGGAATTGCGGCAGCAAAAGCACGTTTGTGTGCATGAGGCCTAAGGATTTTTCAATGGTGACGTTAGCATATTTTCCAAAAATATGCTATAGGAGTATTTTGGTGCAGAAGGGCTTTTACTTTTAGGCTATGTTTACACGCTTTAGATTTGCTGCAGACATTTCTGTCCCAGACAGTACATCTTAATTGGGTTGTTTCTGTAACAAGTGCCTAGATTTCTGCAAACTCCATTTAGATGAATGGGACAGTCGCCAACATTTCTGCAACAAATCTGCCAATGTGTGAACACACCTTTACTCCTTAAGGGATTGTATGATTAATTTAATTTGTATCATTTATTTAATTTAATTTTATTTATTTTATTTAAGAGTGTAAAAGAGAAATACTGTATTAATTATTTTGTTAAATCCTGAATCTTTTTCTATTTTACTTTTAAAAACGTACCTAGGGCGACCATATTGAAGACAATTTTGTACAGACAGTGCGGCAGGGTGTGTGCGCTGTATGACAACTGCAATGAATAAAAGTTAGTAGACAGTGTCAATAGAATAATACAATTTCTAGTAATATATTGAAACCAGGAAGGGAAGGGAGATGCATTCCGAATCCTGACCATTTGTATAGTGTAAAGAGTTGCTATTCTGCCTTATGCAGGGCTGCAGTAGTATAAAAGAACCGTCATTAAAGTCCTTGCCGTCTTAGGAAATTAACCCCTTAACCCCTTCAAGACACAAATCTGACATGTTTCACTTTATGTGGTAATAACTTCGGAATGCTTTTACCTATCCAAGCGATTCTGAGATTGTTTTCTCGTGACACATTGGACTTTATGTTACTGGCAAAATTTGCTCGATACATTAAGTATTTAATTGTGAAAAACACCAAAATTTAGCGAAAAATTGCAAAAATTAGCATTTTTCTAAATTTATATGTATCTGCTTGTAAGACAGATAGTAATACCACACAAAATTGTTGCTAATTAACATCACCCGTATGTCTACTTTAGATTGGCATCGTTTTTTTGAACATCCTTTTATTTTTCTATGACATCACAAGGCTTAGAACTTTAGCAGCAATTTCTCACATTTTCAAGAAAATTTCAAAAGGCTATTTTTACAGGGGCCAGTTCAGTTGTGAAGTGGATTTTAGGGCCTTATATATTAGAAACCCTCGATAAGTCACCCAATTTTAAAAACTTCACCCCTCAAAGTATTTAAAACAGCATTTAGAAAGTTTTTTAACCCTTTAGATGTTTCACAGGAATTAAGGCAATTAAGGCAATTAATTTTTTTTGCAGAAATTCATTTTTCATCTATTTTTTTTGTAACACAGAAAGTTTTACCAGAGAAACGCAACTCAATATCTATTGCCCAGATTCTGCAGTTTTTAGAAATACCCCACATGTGGCCCTAGTGCACTTATTGACTGAAGCACCGGCCTCAGAAACAAAGGAACACCTAGAGGATTTTGGGGCCTCCTTTTTATTAGAAAATATTTTAGGCTCCATGTCGGGTTTGAAAGGCTCTTGTGGCACCAAAACAGTGGAAATCCCCCAAAAGTGACCCCATTTTGGAAACTATACCCCTTGAGGAAATTATCTAGGGGTATAGTGAGCATTTTAACCACGCAGGTTTTTTGCAGAAATTATTGGAAGTAGGCAGTGAAAATGAAAATCGACATTCTTTCAAAAAAAATGTAGGTTTAGCTAATTTTTTCTAATTTCCACAAGGACTGAAAGAAGAAAATGCACCACTACTTTTGTGATGCAATTTCTCCCGAATAAAAAAATACCCCGCATGTGGTCATAAACGCCTTTTAGTACACACGGCGGAGCTTAGAAGGGAAAGAGCGCCATTTAGCTTTTGGAGCTCAAATTTAGCAGGAATGGTTTGCGGAGACCACATCGCATTTGCAAAGCCTCTAAGGGACCAAAACAGTGAAAACACCAAAAAAGTGACTCCATTTAGGAAACTACACCCCTTGAAGAATCCATCTAGGGGTGTAGTGAGCATTTTGAACCCACAGGGGTTTCATAGATTTTATTAGAATTGGGCAGTGAAGATAAAAAAAATCCTTTTTTTTCCAATAAGACGTAGCTTTAGCTCAACATTTTTCATTTTCTCAACAAATAAAGGAATAAAAGAACCACAACATTTGCAAAGCAACTTCTCTGGAGTACGGCAATACCCCATTTGTGGTCATAAACTGCTGTTTCGGCATACGGCAAGGATCAGAAGAGAAGGAGTGCCGTTTGGCTTTTGGATCACAGATTTTGCTGGATTGGTTTCTTGACACCATGTCACATTTGCAAAGCTCCTAAGGTACCAGTACAGTGGAAACTCCCCAAAAGTGACTCGATTCACGAAACTACACCCCTTGAGGAATTCATCTAGGGGTGTAGTGAGCATTTTGACCCCACAGGTGTTTCATAGATTTTATTAGAATTGGGCAGTGAAAATAAAAAAAATCCTTTTTCTTCAATAAGACGTAGTATTAGCTGAAAATGTTTCATATTCTCAACAAATAAATGAAAAAAAGCACCCCAACACTTGTAAAGCAACTTCTCCTGTGTACGGCAATACCACATATGTGGTCATAAACTGCTGTTTAGGCACAGAGTAGGGCTCAGAAGTGAAGGAGCGCCATTTGGCTTTTGGAGTACAGAATTTGCTGGATTGGTTTCTGGTCGCTATGTCGCATTTGCAAAGTCCCTGTGGGACCAAAACAGTGGATCCCCCCCAGAAGTGACCCCATTTTGGAAACTACACCCCTCAAGGTATTCATCTAGGTGTGTAGTGAGCATATTAACCCCACAGGTGATTGGCAGAAATTGGTGTGCACGCGATGTTGCAGAGTGAAAATGGTTTTTCAATAGATATGCCAATATGTGGCGCCCAGCTTGTGCCACTGGAGACACACACCCCAAAAAATTGTTAAAAGGGTTCTCCCGGGTATGGCGATGCCATATATGTGGAAGTAAACTGCTGTTTGGGCACACTGTAGGGTTCAGAAGGGAGGTAGCGCCATTTGGCTTTTGGAGCGTGGATTTTGCTTGTAGTAGTTTTGTTTGGAGTCTTACTGGTGTTTCCGTTTATAATGTGGGGGTACATGTAAGGCGGGCGGAGTATATAAGGGGCATAGTCAGGTGGTATAGTGGGGTAAAAAAAAACAATAAAATAATCCATAGATGTGTGTTATGCTGTGACACAATCCTTTTTGCACAGGCCGGTGTCGCACTAATAAATGGTCTTTACTTATTCCCCTTTTGGTCCGCACTCCGCACCTTTGAAGTTTGGGGAATTTTGCTGGGAAAGTGTTGTCCTGGTATAATACGGGCGCCCTCACTTCCAGCAGATATGTTTGAGCCCTCCCCTTGCTTGTTCCCTAATTTTAGGGGCCTTGATAATTCGCCACTTGAAACAGAAGAAACGTTCCCTTCGGGCCGGCACAACTGCATATTTTTATTTCCTGGCTTATTGGTGCCTTGACTAATTTTAATTTTTCTTAGATGTAGTGGTATGAGGGCTGTTTTTTTTTGTGTGACGAGCTGTAGTTTTTATTGGTACCATTTTGGGGTACATGCGACTTTTTGATCACTTGTTATCCTTTTTTTGGGAGGCAAGGTGACCAAAAAACAGCAATTCTGGCATATTTTTTTAGTTCTTTTTATACAACGTTCACCACGCATTATAAATTACATGTTACCTTTATTCTGCGCGTCAGTACGATTCCGGTGATACCTAATTTATAGCACTTTTTATGTTTTACAACTTTTTGCACAATAAAATAACTTTTGTAAAGAGAATGGATTTTTTTCTGTCGCCAAGTTGTGAGAGCCATAACGGTTTTACATTTTTCATTGATGGAGCTGCATGAGGGCTTGTTTTTTGCGAGATGAGTTATAGTTTTTATAGGTACCATTTTTAGGTACATGCGACTTTTTGATCACTTTTTATTTCAATTTTTGGAAGACAAAGTGACTAAAAAATAGCAATTATGTCAGTATTTTTTAGTTATTTTTTTTACGGCGTTCACTGTGCGGAATAAACAACATAATATTTTTATAGTTATGGTCGTTACGGTCGCAGCGATACCAAATATGTATGGCTTTATTATTTTTTTCAATAATAAATAACTTGATAAGGGAAAAAGGGCGATTGTGTTTTGTGTTATTATTTGAAACTTTTATTGTATTTTTTACAACTTTTATTTTTACTTTTTTTACACTTTTTTTTACACTTTTCTTTAGTCCCACTAGGGGACTTGAAGGTCCAACAGTTTTTTTGATGTTCTAATACATTGCACTACCTATGTAGTGCAATGTATTAGAACTGTCAGTTGTTCACTGACAGCAAGCCGATCAGGCTCCGCCTCCGGGCGGGGCCTAATCGGCAAACGTAATGGCAGATAGGAAGGCATTGTTAGGCATCCTGTTGCCATAGTAGCAGTCGCCAGCCTTGCCATCGCATGGCAAGGCTGCCGATTGCATACAAACCACTTTGATGCAGCGATTGCATTGAATCGCTGCATTGAAGGGGTTAATGGCAGGAATCGGAGCTAGCTCCGGTTCCTGCCGATAGATCGGGCACCCACTGCTGATGACGCCGGCTCAGCTTCTGAGCCGGAAGCTGAGCCGGCCCATCTTGCCGATGGTACCGGAAGCCTCCTGGGCCCCGCCGACGACGGGGCATAGGAGGATTCCGTTACTGGTGGACCGGGAGGTAAGTATCAGCCCTCCAATCGCCTTTGCAGCCACCGGCAACCCAGCGATCATGTTGCTGGGGCGCCGGTGGCTATAAACTCCTCACATGCTGCGATCTCTATTTGAACGCAGCATGTGAGGGGTTAATCGGTCGGATCGGAGGCTAGCTCCGGTCCTGGCCGATACCTCAGGGTGCCAGCTGTAACATACAGCTGTCACCCGGCGGTGATGTCGCTGGCTCAGCTCCTGAGCCAGCTTCCTCTCCTTCACGTACAGTTACGTGGAGATGCGGGAAAAGGCCATCTCCCATGACGTAACTGTACGTGAAATGGCGCGAAGGGGTTAAAGGGCGTGGACAATTTTGGCCTTGAGGACAGAACAATTTTTTTATATTTCTCTCTTTACATCCATTTTTTGTATGACGTAGCTGTATGATACTTTGTTTTTTGCGGGACAAGTTGTAGTTTATGTAGGTTCCTTTTTTGGTACATTTACATTATAGTTTAATTTATGTACATTTTTATTTTGTAAAAAATGCAGAAAAAAAGCAGTTGTGCTGCAGTTTTAATTATAATTTTTTTACACCACACACCGATCATCAGAAATAATGTTATACATTTGTTGTACAGAGAGTTACGGTCGTAGTAAAATATGTGTATATTATTTCATGTTTTGGGACCTATATTTTGTAAAGTTTATAAATTGTAAAACATTTGCATTCCTGTGTATTTCTTTACAATTTTTTTTTATTTAACTTTATTTTTTATTTTTTTTTATCCCATAGGGGGATTTCCCATTTTGCTTTTTATTTTTACATTTTAATGTACTGGCATATATCTATATGCCAGTAGATTAGCCTGTGTACTGATTGTACACAGACAGATGTTAGGAAATACCTCAGAATGCCCTAACAACAGGGAATATGATCAGACAGCCCTGGGGTCCTTCAATGGACCCTGGGCTGTTTGGCCATACAAGGTGTGAGCCTCCATCGCATCACAGGGATTTCCTGTGACGTGATCAAAGGGGTATTGAATGCCGTGATCAGCTTTGATTGTGGCATTCAAGGGGCTAACGACGGAGGGAAGAGGTTTCTTTTCTTTGCGTTTAGAGCGGGGCTGACTGTCTCACAGGACAAGAATGCTTGTCCTAATGCGGCAAGCACCCGTCGCTTAGGACTAGTATCCTCGCCCTGTGTCTTCAACCAGCTTCAACACATTACATCATTGTGTAAGCAAGGTAAACAGAGATGACTGGGGGCAGGCGGGTACCTGCGGTGTGGGAATGACACAGAATTACTAAGATAAGTACATTACAATTTGATCTATTTTCAACCTAAAGTCCTATTAAACAAATTTTAATATCTCAGAAAACCCCTTTGACAACCTTCCCCAGTGGTCGCTGCTTACTTTGCTTCCTGCTGAACATTCTGCTCATTTCCCTCCCATTAAAGGCTCAAATGGTAAACCCCCAGGGGCCCTGACCAATCTCACTGTATGGGGCCCTGAAATTTCTGATGGCAGCCCTGACTTTTTTGAGGGCAAAAAAACAATACATTCTATTAATAAATTCTGATAGGCATGTGGGTGTCTTATAAAGTGCTGTGCAGTCAGTTTCTGCCCATATTTTTCCCTGGCCAGTTTGGCATGCAAAATAAGATACGCAGAGTTAATGAAGTCCAGTACCTCCTTCCAGTACCTGATAATGCGAAATAGGTCTGTCTGATCAGTTTTACATATATTGCACAGTCGTAAAACCCAAGCCCCAATATTAAACAGCGACAGGTGGGTCCTTTATATTCTATTTTCTATTAACCTTTCTTCACATTTCCTAAAAATAAAAAATGAAGGGACATTTGCATCAATGAAAGCCCTGCTCTGTTATAATAACCCCATTTCCCAATAAATAATCCCCCACATCTACCCATAGTGGCCTATCCCTGTAGCCCACGCTTTCAATTACTGTGCTATTCTACATACCTGCTTCATATTACAAAATTAATTTAGGAACTGAAAATCCAACTTTCCTTTCACGCAAAGAAGTATAACCTTCTTTTTCACATTTGATCTCTTATTAATCCACATGAACCTCATTATTTCATTCTGTAAATACTTAATATCCTTTCTTTTCATTTTCCAATGTAACATTGGAAATACATCACTCTTGAAAGAAGTGTCATCGTAATTACATTTATCCTTCCTACTGTTTAAATATTTTTCCTTTTCCAATTTTTACGATTTCCTCCTAATTATTTCTCCATAATTTAGCTAACTCGATCAAATATTACATTTGCAGGGGGCGTGGCCTAATGCAGAGGAGAGCGGTTGCATAAACTCGAGCTCCGCTTCTAGCCTTAGCTACAACGGCTCACACACAACCTTAACTGCCAACAAATCGGTACACTCTAACCTGGAAACCACAGTCGAGGTCCTAGGAATGTACAAATGGGTAAGGGAAAACCTAAGATGACCGGACCGATCAAACTTACCTCATATTACCCGCTGGCGGGAGGCTCACAAAATGGCGCCGACCATCCTCTGCATGCAGAGACAACGGAGCTGACTGCTCCCAACCTTTCCCTCTCATCTCACCGCACAGCAGGCACATCCTCTGGCTCAGATGGATTCACGGGTACCCCAGCTATGCTATTTGAAATGGACTACAAGTCAGTTTCTTCCCAACCCATACTATCTAAGATGTGTGGCTCAATAGAGTGCAGCCCTCCAGAGGAGACAGCCATTGATATGACTAACATGAGGAGCTTAATGTCTGAGCTGAGATCCTTTCTGCAAAAGGATTTTCAAACAGCTTTTACCTCATTGTCTAAAGACATTAAAGATATAGGTGAATGTACAGCGCATCTTGAGGAAAGTTCACTTCTGCTTATAAAACATTAGTGGATGCACAAAACGAGACAGATGGAGATATGATGGCGGCAAAATTAAAATTGGCAGATTTAGAAGACCGCCCCCACAGAAAGAATATTTGTTTTCCTGGTATTCCTGAATCCATCCTGCCTGCACAACTCAGAGAATTCTTGATTGATTATTTTTCTGCGCTTCTTCCAGAAGCAGATCAAATAGATTTGATTATTGATAGAGTGCATAGATTATCCAAACCCAAGCAACTTCCACAAGCCACACCGAGAGCTGTACTGGCAAGAATTCATTTCTATCAAACAAAGGAGACCATTTTAAGATCGGCGACAACGTCCACTAATATTCCTGAACGTTTTGCATGTATCTCAATATATGCTGACTTATCGTCAACAACTCTTAACCGCAGAAGAGAATTTGCGCCATTCACCAAACAACTGCCTGACCAAGACATACCCTACAAATGGGGTTACCCTAGTTAAGCTTATATTCTCCAGGAATGGCACAACACATGTTCTCAACACTCTGAAAGAAGCTGCGATTTTTCTAAAAATAAATGGTTTCATGCCACAAGACCAACATTCACTGAAAAAAAGGAAAGCTCCTTCGTTATCTCAGGAATGCACACAGGTTGAATGGTTTGTAGTTTAACTCTTGTACTTATTCTGCTCTTTACCTCAATACTATGCTCTTGATCGTTACTTCATGACTTAAATAATAATGTCATAATTGTTCCCTTCCGTTTATTCAGCCTTTAGTTTACAAAGTAGGCTAGGTAGGCACTATTGTAAAGATTTTGACTTGCAATGTTCCACCACCCTCCTATACTGTCAATTACCCTTACAAGGTCTTAGCATGTTCACTTTGAACATGTTTTTGTATTTGTTCTCAGGTTTACTTGCTATATGGTATCACTAATGTACTGCAAGAAGAATAATCTATATTGCTTTTTGTTATGTGGGATTTACACAGCTATCGGATCATTGTCATATAGGAATGTAATATGGGAAGATACTTTGGTTACCCTTGTTTCTTCGGATGTAAAATCCTGTTTGTTGTTTTACCATGGTATTTACAATTTCATCTTTGAATGTAAATGGCCTCAAAAGCCCTTTCAAACGATCACTTATGTGGAAAGAATGTAAAATGCTCAACTGTGATATTTTATGCGCACAGGAGACACACCTTTGGAAAAAGACTCCCACTGGATTAAAAATGCACAATTTCCCCATATTTTTTGCACTCCAAACACACAAAAAGAATGGCGTCTTGATCGCTATTAAGCGATCACTGGCCTTTCAACTAATTCAAGTTATTTATGACAAATGGGATAGATTTATAATCTTACAATGCATTATTAATAATGAAAAATGT
The DNA here is from genome assembly GCF_050947455.1 of Rhinoderma darwinii. Lineage (NCBI taxonomy): Eukaryota > Metazoa > Chordata > Amphibia > Anura > Rhinodermatidae > Rhinoderma > Rhinoderma darwinii. Next base: position 89,620,533 of record NC_134691.1, read on the forward strand.
ACCCTAGTTTCATTATTTGCCCAAAATAAACATCGAGCTAGATTTTTCAAACAGTTAATTAAGCGTCTTGGTAAGTGCTAGTATGGTGCTCTTGTCATTTGTGGAGATTTCAACTGTTAAACTCTCAGTTGGATAAAAGTGACCACAAACCAAAAGAAAAGAACATGGATATTTATAACATCATTTATAGGGAAAAATTTTATGACACATGGAGAATGTGTAGTGCCTCCAAAAGGGACTAAACGTTCTTTTCCCACCCTCATAGAAGCTATTCCAGGATTGATTTTATTATTGTTGATCAATGGTTGCTTCAACGAGTAATTAATCCGTCCATAGGAACCATAACTTGATCAGACCACGCTCCGGTTTCTGTGTCTATTAATGAGCAATTTAATAATGTCCCTACTTCTCCATGGCGGATAAACAATTCCCTATTTAATTATGAGAAATATAATGCCCAGATAGGCAAGGTGTTGAATTATTTTTTTAACCCGTTAGTGACCGGTCCATAGTCTTTTTACGTCGGTCACTAACGGGCCTTTTTCCGATGCCATAGACTTTTTACGTTGTGGCATCGGAATAAGTAAACAGAGCAGGGAGCTGTCAAATCTCCCTGCTCTCAGCTGCCAGAGGCAGCTGAGGGCTGGGAGCGTCCCTGCTCTGCCGGGTGAGATCGATATTAGTATCGATCTCACCCGTTTAACCCCTCAGATAGCACAATAGCGAGCACCGCATCTGAGTGGTTTTGGAGAGAGGGAGGGAGCTCCCTCTCTCCCCCACCGACACCCGGCAATAAGATCGCCGAGTGTCTGTGTCTCCCATGGCAGCCGGGTGCCTAACAAAGGCCCCCAGGTCTGCCTGTAATGAATGTCTGCTAGATCATGCCGCAGGCATGACCTAGCAGATTCCTGTCCGTTTTAAACGGACAGGCAGTAATACACTGCAATACAAAAGTATTGCAGTGTATTATAATAGCGATCGGAGGATCGCATAGTGAAGTCCCCTAGTGGGACTAGTAAAAACGTTTAAAAAAAAGTTTAATAAAGTTAATAAAAAAAATGTGAAAAAAAAATGAAAAACCCACTTTTTCCCCTTACAAACTGCTTTACTATTAAAAAAACTAAATAAAGTTAAAAAGTTACACATATTTGGTATCGCCGCATCTGTAACGACCCCAACTATAAAGCTGTTACATTATTTAACCCACACGGTGAACGCCGTAAAAAAATAAATAAAAAACGATGGAAAAATTGCTGTTTTCTGTGAATCCTGACTTAAAAAAAATTTGATTAAAAAGTGATCAAAAAGTCGCATCTACTCCAAAATGGTACCAATAAAAACTACAAGTCTTCCCGCAAAAAAAAAGCCCTCATACAAATGCATTGGCGAAAAAATACAAACGTTACGGCTCTTCAAATATGGAGACACAAAAACAAATAATTTTGAAAATTGTGTAAAAGTAGTAAAACATACAAAAACTATACAAATTTGGTATCGTTGCAATTGTAACAACCCGCTGAATAAAGTTATTGTGTTATTTATACCACACGGTAAACTACGTAGATTTAGGAAGCAAAAAAAAGTGGCGAAATGTCAGATTTTTTTCTATCCCCCCCAAAAAAAGTTAATAAAAGTTAATCAATAAATAATATGTACCTCAAAATGGTGCTATTAAAAATACAACTTGTCCCGCAAAAAACAAGACCTTATACAGCTATGTTGACGCAAAAATTAAAAAGTTATAGCTCTTGGAATGCGACGATGGAAAAACGTAAAAAATAGCCTGGTCATTAAGGTCTAAAATAGGCAGGTCATTAAGGGGTTAATCTCAATATCCCTGAAGATACCTCAATTTTTTATAATTTGTGTGCACATAAAGCTGTTATTAGGGGTCACCTTCTTAAAATATCGGCAACAGCAAAGAAATTTAGACTAGCCAAAACACAAGAATTGTTATCCAAAATTAAGAAATTAGAGGACCTTAATAAGACCAAAGTATTCAGAGATCTAACTCTAGAATTAAAAAATTGAGAACCCAGCTTCATCAATTGTTATGTTAAAAATGTGAATATGCTTTGATAAGAAACAAAATGCTTTACTATTGGCAATGTAACAAAGCTGGGAAAATGTTAGCTAACAAATTTAAAAACAAAACTCTGAAAGCTAAAATTCCCTATATTTTTAACCCTTATGGGAAAAAAATTTGAACCCCCAAGAAATAGCTAACTCTTTTGCTGACTATTATGGTAATTTATATAACCTAAATAAAGATCCTAACACTAGTCAAACTTCTCAACAGATTACTGATGGTTGCCTAGATACCATCAATTTACCCTCAATATTGAACGACCAGCTGTCAATTCTTAACTCGCCCTTTACATTATTAGAAATCCAAACAGTTATTAAACAACTTAAAATGAATAAGTCGCCTGGACCGGACGGTCTTACGAATGAATATTTTCACAATTTTTCCCATATAATATCTCCTCATCTAGTCTCGGTGTTCAACCAAGCAACTGAATCTCGTTGTTTTCCCAAAGAAATGCTACAAGTATTAATAATAACTTTACCTAAACCTGGAAAATCCCCAGATAGGCCTGAGAATTTTAGAACAATCTCATTATTGAATAGTTATCTGAAAATATATTCTAAGGTCATCGCTAATAGGCTTGTTGACATTTTGCCCTCTTTAATTAAAAATGACCAAATCGGCTTTATTAAAAATAGGCAAACAATTGATGGAACCAGGAGACTCATTAATCTTCTCCACTTCGCTGATATACATAAAATTCCTTCTCTGCTCCTATCACTCGATGCATAGAAGGCCTTTGACAGGATCCACAGGGGTTACTGAAAATTGATTCTTGAGAAAATAGGTATGGTAAAGCCGCTTGGTAGGGCTATTTTAGCTCTCTACTCTGGTCCATCTGCGTCAGTATATACGGCTAGTTTCTTATCTTCACGTTTCGACATCACAAATGGAACCAGGCAGGGCTGTCCTCTTTCCCCTTTAATTTTCGCTCTTCTAATGGAAACTTTAGCTGAGAAAATTAGAACTTCTCATTTGATTACTGCCATTTCAATAGGTAACTACGAACACCGCATAGGTCTGTTCGTGGACGATGTAATAATAATATGCTCTTCTCCTTTAATATCTCTTCCTGAAATAAACAATATCATTTCAGATTTCAGTAATGTATCCTATTATAAAATTAAGAAAGCAAAATCTCAAATTCTTAATATGGGTCTATCATTGAAGACTATCCTAGTCTTAAAAAGCTGTTTTCTTTTAAATAGGTCAAGGATGCCCTCCCTTACCTAGGTATTAATTTAACATTCCCAGTATCGAATATTTTTACCCAAAAGTACCTACCTTTACACAAAAAAGTTGAGGAAGACTTACATAATTATCAACACCACGGTGTATCTTGGCTAGGTAGAATTTCAGCAATTAAAATGCTAACTCTCCCCAAAATACTTTAAATTTTTAGGAATGTTCCCATATTTGTACCCATTGCATTTCTCACAAAATTACAATCTGTGTTAATGAAATTCATATGGGGGAAAACCAAACCAAGAGTCAAAGCAGAAATTCGTTTTAGACCTCTGCGGGAAGGAGGTTTGGGATGCCCCTCAATTTTACAGTATGATAATAAGCTTCTATTATTGACCAACTTAAATCTTTATGGTCAACTGATGACTCTAAATTATGGGTATCCATTGAATGTTATTTTTTGGGAAAAACGTCCTTATTAAACTCTCTTGCTGCTTCCTCTTTGTTTGGTATCTCTATGAGGTACACTCATAACACTATACGAGCGGTCATGGACTTATGGAACAATTTAGTTTCTAAGAATAGTCTGTTTTCTACAGATTATAAAAAATCTAGTGTTGCAATATTTATGGCTCTTATACCTGACCTTGATATATCCTACTGGATGTCTAATGGACTCGATACGCTGTCTTATTTATGGAAAGACTAATTATTCTTATCTTTTGAAAATTTAGCTCAATTGTACACAATACACAAGCACGACTTTTAAAAATACTTGCAAATCAGGCATGCAGTCTTATCTTTATCCCTTCCTCTTTCCTCTTCAGACTCACCCCTTTGTAAATGGTTATCATCCAATTCCACCTCTACAGGTAACATCTTCCATTGTTATAAACTTATATCAAGCTCCTATCGAAATAATATGCATACCTATAAACAAAAATGGGAACGAGATCTTGATACCACCTTTTCCGAAATTCAATGGAGTGTAGCTTTTTTTGCTATTTCCTTGATTTCTAGATGTACTAATCACATTGAAACCGCCAGAAAACTTTTATACAGATGGAACCTTGCACCTTCCAAACTCTTTAGGTATTATAAAGTTTCTAATAAATGCTGGAGATGTAATGATACAGGCACAATGAAGCACATATGGTGGGATTGCCCCTCCGTTATGGAGGAAAATATGCAGATTTTTATCATCTATATTTGGTTACCCGATTATCTTGGGTGCCCCATTAACTCTTTTAGCTATCGATGCCGATAAATTTGAGCGTTCACATAGAACCGTTATTTTGCATACTATAATAGTAGTGAGGTCTAAAATGGCTAAATATTGGAAATCTGATAAAATCCCTTTCTTGTCAGAAATTATACAAGGAATAAATAATAATTGCTGGTTTGAGTCCATGATTGCTTCCTCTTTAAAAAAGAAAAGAGTGTTCGATAGTACCTGGGATGTGTGGACTGCTGGTCAATATTGCACCATAATTCATTGAGACCACTTTTTTACATGTATACTCCCTTTCAGCTGGAGGACTGATGATTTCTCTGACACTAAGGCCATATTCACATGACAGTTAAAAACGGCCGTGTAATCGCTATTCTTTTAACGGCCATCGCCCGGCCGCTTTCAAAACAATAATGTTCTATGGGTGTATTCACACAGCTGTTTTTTTTACGGCCCGTGAATAATGGGCATCAAAAAATAGGACATGTCCTACTTTTGGCCATTTTAACGGCCTGACAGCCCCCATAGAAGTCAATGGATCCGTTTTTAATGGCTGTCAATACATGTAACAACCGTTAAAAACGGATCTGTGACATGGGGATTGGCAAGGGAACTCGATGACACACACTCACTAATGCAGCGCTGACCTCTTCACGTGTAGTCTCTCGTCTTTACGTGTTCTGCGAAGGCGACGCGATGACGTAATCGGGCCGCCTTCGCAGATCCCGTGCAGACAAGAGACCACAAGTGAAGATGAGCTGCAATGGTGAGTGTCATCGCGTTATCATAGATACAGTGAAGACGAGAGACCACACGTGAAGACGACATCGCTGCATCGGTGAGTATGTAGGGCATTCATGTCGGGCTGTGTGGCTTTATATACATCGGGACTGTGTGTCATCTACAGGAAGGCTGTGTGTTATATACAGGGAGGCTGTGTGGCATATGGTTGTGTGGCATCATATACAGGGGGTCTGCGTGGCATCATATACAGGAAGGTGTGTGGCATAATGTACAGGGAGGTGTGTGGCATCATATACAGGTTGGTGTGTGGCATCATATACAGGAGGTGTGTGGCATCATATACAGAGAGGCTGTAAATCGTGTCTAGGTGAACATGTGACCTTCCTTTCAGTGTTTTCAGGGGGTTGGGACAAAAAAAGCCTGACCAAAGAAATTAATCCGTTTTTTTTAACGGCCATGAAAAACTGATGCAAAACGGCCATTAAAAACGGACAGACGGACTGGAAATGAATGAAAATTTGGAGACACTGATGCAAAACGGCCGTGGAAAAACTGACAGTTGATCAGTTTTTAATGGACATTTTTTTTCACTGTCGTGTGAATATAGCCTGACTTCTAGATTTCTTTATATCATATCACTTTATAATACTGATGATACCATTAAAATATTTATATTTTATATTGTTTTGTTTTATTGTATCTAAGCTCTTACATGAGCTATGTTTATTGCTTAATTTGTACTATTTATAAACTTTAATAAAAACTAATGTGACAAAAAAATATTACATTTGCTGTACTTCTATTAACTTTTTTGTCTATATTCATATTACAATATAAATCCTCAGGTTTCTAATTTAGTGTAAAAAATTAGATAATGTCAACTTTTTTCCAATATTTTAAGAGACTGGACAAAGTTGCAGTGGCCAAGTTAACATAGTAAAATTTAATCTCCAAACAGATTGACTTTATAGTCATTTTCCAAAACCTTTAACCCATCAAATGAATATCATACGCAATTCTCTCAGCTAAAGGCTCCATTGTGTATGCAAATATTGCTGGAAAAGATGGATTGTCCCTGCCTTGTTCCTCTTCCAACTTAACTCTTCACTCGTTTTATTATTTTTGGTCATCAACGAGTGTATTTTGTTATTTTGCAGCATCTGGGACACAGAACTGTATAATTCACACTGCAGCTGCTAAAGAAACTCTTTTTCTTCAAGTGCGAGGGAACACTTCACGTTAATCAGTTAGTGGTTTTCACAGGAGAAGAAACTTTCTAAAAAAGCGATCATTAATAGACTGCTTCTGCAGGAAGAGATAAGTAGCGCCTATGTAAAGGTCACTCATCTCTGTATAATCTCAACTTTCTGACATCACACATCTAAGGATTATACAAATTTATTGTAATGATGGGGTAGGGAGACAGACAGGTGAGCCCTAATCTACCCGCCACTCAGTCCCTGCCTAATTGCACGACCCGTCCTAGGCGACGGCGTACAACTGGGCGACGGTCCCTATGCTCAATATGTGCACGACAGACAAACAGACAAGGGTACACAGAAGCTAAGGGAAATGGGGCAGTTGAACACGGCAACACCGTGAGCAACAAGAGTAGTGAACGAGCCGAGTCAAACCAGGAGTGTACGAGGTACCAAGCGCAGAGCAGGAGCATAGTCGGTAAATCCAGGTTCAATATGAAGCAGAGGTCAATAGTAATAGCTGAAACAGCAGAGCCAGGAAACAAGAGAGAATCACAGGCAAAGACAAGAAGCAAATGAAGGTATACATAGACCGAGGGTGGGAGCTAGAACAATCTGGCAGGCTGTGATAGGTTCTCCCACTCCTCAGCCTACCAGATTGAGTGGTAGCAGATCGAGTCACTCTATCATACCTAGGAGCAGATGCAGACTGATTAACCACAGGCGTCGACACAGAAGCTGTGTCTGGCAGATCCTTTACATTGATATTTATAATAATAAAATAATCATTTGAAGGACATTAACCCGTTAGTGACCGCCCATAAGTGTCACTAACTGGCTTTATTCTGATGCAGTAGCCTTTTTACTGCGTTGCATCAGAATAAACAGCGCCGCCTAGGGGAGTAAAATCTCCATGCTCTCAGCTAACAGAAGTAGGTAAGGGCCTTGCAGCAAACCTACTCTAGCGGGCATGATCAAATAAGCATCGATCCCACCCGTTTAACCTCTTAGATGCGGCGGTCAATAGCGACCGCCGCATCTAAGTAGTTTTAGAGGGAGGGTCTCCCTCACTCACCCCATCGGCACACCCACGATGCAATCATAGGTGTGTCAATAGTTTTTATGGCAGCCGGGGACCTAACAAAGGCCACCAGGTCTGGCTTTAGTGAATGCCTGCTAGGCCATGCCAGAGTAATGGCCTAATAGATGCCTGTCAGTTTTACACTGACAGGCAGTAATACACTTCAATACAGAAGCATTGCAGTGTATTATAAAAGCGATAAAATTATCACACAGAGAAGTCCCCCTAGTGGGACTAAAAAAAAAGTTTATTATTATTTTAATAAAGTTAATAATATATAAATACATATACTAAGTAAAAAACAAAAAACAAAACACTTATTATGAAAAAAATGTTAAAAAGTTACACATATTTGGTATTGCTGTGTCCGTAAGAACGCCAACTATAAAACTATTAGGGCACGGCCAGACGTTGCAGACGTTTTCCGCTACAAATGTTGGTGCAGATTTGGGGCAATTACGCAACGAATCTGCACCAGCATTTGCATATTTGACAGGTAATTCAGACATTGCAGAAAAGACAGCGGACTTGCCACAGATTTCAGTTTTTGTATTGCAAAGGCTGAAATCTGCAGTGAAATTCCGCTTCTTCATCGAAACAGTCAGTGCATGCTTCGGAGGGAAAATTCCGCACCACAGCCTATGGTCCGCAGCGGAGTTTTCCGCAACGTCTGAACTAACTTGCCAGAAAATGTATTGAAACAACTGTAAAAAACGGCCGCTGGAGAATTCCACTGCGGACTGTCCGCAACGGATTTCCACAGCAATTCTGCCACTTCTGGCCATGCCCTTACATTATTTAACCTACAGGGTGAACTCTGTAAAAAAATACAATAAAAAAACTATGCCGGAATTGCTGTTTTCTGTTCATTCTGCCTTCAAACACTTTTGATAAAAAGTCAAATGTACTCCAAAATGGTACTAATAAAAGTTAAAAGTCATGCCACAAAAAAAAGCCTTTATATAGCGATACCGCAATCATAACAACCCGCTGAATAAAATGATTGTTACTTATACCACACAGTAAACGGTGTAAATTTAAGACAAAATGGCGAAATTCTTGTATTATACATTACCCACGTAAAAAAGTTCATAAAAGTTAATCAATAAATTATATGTACCCAAAAATGGAGTTATTAAAAAAATACTACTCGTCCCGCGAAAAACAAGCCCTTATACAACTAAGTCAACGCAAAACTAAAAAAGTTAGAGCTCTTTGAATGCGACAATGGAAAATCTTCAAAAATTGCTTGGTCATTAAGGTTTAAAATACGTTCGGTATTAAGGGAATAATCCCCAAAATATAAAATTAATTAGGAGTTGATTATTTTGGCATGCAAGACAATGATTAATGACATTGAAAGAAACATCTCATTCTGATCATTTGTATCCCATTGGCAAACTACAAACTACAAAGATGCCTGGATACAACAGCATTGTAATATATTGCTAACTTTATTATCCATATTAATTACTAGTTAGGTTTTTGACAATTTTATTTTAAGATAAGGGTAAACCAATTTAAGAAAATGACAGACTATCACCCATATGGAGATATGCTGTGGAAATTCTTTTTTGTTTAATGCTTATAGCTCCCACTATAGTTATGATGTTTCTGATATTGAGTTTTTATATTAGTTTTCACTCCTAGGTATTATAAATCAGAAAACATTTGAGAATAGATTATTCTTTTAGAACTGTGCTTTTTACTGTCATTTGCTATTGACCTTCACTGCATGATAAATCATTGTTTTGTATTTTCTGTAATTATTTTTAATGTTTGCATAACGCTTATCTTCTGAACATTCAGTTTTTTTATGTCCTTATACTTGATTTTGTCCTTTTATCAGTTTAGAGGCTTTGTTCCACTTTATCTTTGTCAGTTTTTAATCATCTTGGCTTACTTTAATATTTTTGTTTTCATCTCCTTTATAACTACTAGGGTTTAGTTAATATAATATATCTGCAAATGACTTTAAATTTATGAATATTTTTATGAAATCTATATATTTCCTAAAATTTGGTATAGAATATAATTTTACTATGACAGCAATGTATATTTACCATTACATTTTCTTATTGTTTTTATTTTATTATTGTTTCTTAATTATTTTTTGCTTATTTGTCAACCAGTGACTTGGTTTGTTTTCTTATGTATCTTAATATTCAATTGAATAGATTATTGAGAAAATAATGAGTAACCTGTATTCCAATGACAGGCTAAAAATAAATTGCCATTGAGTTGTGCAAATATCACTATGGTAATCAAAAACAGCAGGTTACTAAGATTACTGCTCTAAAAATACTGTTTTCCTAAAATTCCTAAATAAATTTACTGGAATTGTAGCATATTTCAGTTCATGTCTTTATTTTATATGGAGCATTGTTGCATTGTCATTTATGTTTTAATCTTAAACTATTAACTTTTTAATTAAAATACAGCCATATAGGCAATCTTGGAATGTACCTGAGGCAATTTAGAACCAATTCCGAAATATGGCCCTTATTTCCTCATACATTCAGTATATCTTTGCTACTTAAATTAACTAATCCCATCATTTTTGGTGGAGAGGCAATGGTAACTACAGGCTGTGCTGCTCTGATACTATATTATAGAAACACATTGTTTTTTTTTAATGCAGCATTGTGTGTATTTTAGGGCACGTTCAGACGTAGCAGAATTGCTGTTGAATTCCGCTGCGGACAGTCCGCGGTGGAATTCTGCAGCAGCCGTTTTTTACATTTGTTTCTATACATTTTTAGGAAACTTAGTTCAGACGTTGTGGAAAATAACTGTGCGGAAATTAGGCTGCGGTGCAGATTTTTCCCTCCGCAGCATGCTCATTACATTGCGGAGAAGAAGCGGAATTTCACTGCGGATTTCAGCCTTTGCAATGAAATCTGTGGCAAGTCCGCTGTGATATCCGCAACGTCTGAATTACCTGTCACATATGCAAATGTTGGTGCAGATTCGTTGCGTAATTGCCCCAAATCTGCACCAACATTTTCAGCGGGAAAATTCTGCCACGTCTGAACATGGCCTTATATAACCAATATATCCTCCCGGTTTGCAAGACTGCAGAATGCCAGAAATGTCTAGTTATTCACTGATAAATCACCAACTCACAATCACAATCACCACTCACAATCTCTGCACTTCGTTACTCTGTCTGTGGTAGTTACAGCAGAGGAAGCGTGATCTCACGAGATCTCGCTGTAAATGACAGGTTACAACCATTTTCTGTTTTTCACCATGCTTCCTGCACAAACTGTCATCTGTCCAGTGATAGCAATCATCCAGCTATGTCTCGGGTATCCCCAACATGTCATACTTTTCCTCCAACATTATTATTTTCAGTTCAATTTTATTTGCAAGGCTTCTAAAATTGGTTAGCATGCAATTTAGAGGTTTTTGTTTATATTTCCATTTTAAACGTATTCTTATTAACTAATGTTACCCCTCCACCCCAGTTTAATTAATAAGTCCCAGTTCCCTAGCTATACTGTCTTGCCCTCTATTTGTATAGTTGCCCTCTCCCGAATCCCTTGTTTGAACGCTTCTCCAACCTCCTAGTCAGGGCCGGTCTTAGGATAGATGGTGCTCTGTGGGAAATTATCTTTAGGCGCTCCACCCCATCATAAAAAAACGCCCATAAAAGAGTATAATGTCCCCCACAGTATAATGCCCTATATAGTGCCCCAACACAGTATAATGACCCTTTAGTGACCCCCAAACAGTATAATAATAATATTTAATAATATAATATATTATAACCCCTTCAAGGACACAGTGTTTTGTCCTCTAAGGCTGGATTCACACAGAGTTTTTTGCAGGAGGAAAATCTGCCTCAAAATTCCAGTTGGAATTTTGAGGCAGATTTTCCTTTTCCTGCACGTCGATTTTCGCAGCATTTTTCGCCCACGGCCATTGAGAGCCGTTGGCATAAAACGCTGCAAAATACTCTCTCTCTGCCTTCTTTGAAGTCAATGGGAAGTCAGAGGCGTAAACGCCCGAAGGTAGGACGTGTCCCTTCTTTTTCCCACGAGCCGGTTTTTCCGCTCGCGGCATTTCCGCTCGCGCCCCTGGCATTTTTGTCCATTTTTTGGCGCGTTTTGCGGCGCGGTTTCCGCGTCAAAAAACGCATCAAGAAACTCTGTGTGAACTGGCCCTAATTGTGAACACAGAGTATTATGCCCCCTAAGTGCCACACACAGTATATTGCCCCCTGTAGTACCCCTACACGCTGGAAAAATAAAATTTCCTAAGGGCACCCCTACCAAAAATTGTTTCGAGAAAGACAGAAAATACCTAAAAACAAGCACTACACTCGTATGGTATGTTCTCACAGCGTTTTTTGTAAGGCATCAAAAATCTGCCTCTAAATTCCTTCAGGAATTTTGAAGCAGATTTTGAATTAACAGCGTTGTTTGACCTTTTTTTTAGCGTTTTTTTTCAGCCGTTGAAGCTAATGCAAAAGTCGCAGGCAAAAAAGCACCAAACGAGCGCCGCAGGTATTTTCTGTCTCCTATTAATTTCAATGGGAGCTCAGAGGTGGAAACCACTTGAAGACTATCAGCCCCCCACTCACAGTAAAATAACCATCAGCCCGCCACTCACTGTAAAATGAACATCAGCCCGCCACTCACAGTAAAATGACCATCAGCCCCCCCCACTCACAGTAAAATGACGATCAGCCCAGCACTCACAGTAAAATGACCATAAGCCCCCCACTCACAGTAAAATGACCATCAGCTCACCACTCTCACTAAAATGACCATCAGTCCGCCACTCACAGATTCCCCCTGTAGATAGTGCCACACAGCACCCTTGTAGGTAGTGCCACACAGCCCTCTGTAGGTAGTGCCGCACAGCATCCTTGTAGGTAGCGCCACACAGCCCTCTGTAGATAGTGCCACACAGCCCCTTGTAGGTAGTGCCACACAGACCCCTTGTAGGTTATGCAACACAGCACCCTGTAGGTAGTGCCACACAGCCCCTTGTAGGTGGTGCCACACAGTCCCCTGGTAGTTAGTGCCACACCGCACCCTTGTAGGTAGGGCCACAGAGCCCACTTGTAGGTAGTGCCACACAGCCCCCTTGTAGGTAGTGCCACACAGCCCCCTGTAGGTAGTGCCACACAGCCTCCTTGTATGTAGTGCCACTCAGCTCCCTTGTAGGTAGTGCCACACAGCCTCCTTGTAGGTAGTGCAACACAACACCCTGTAGGTAGTGCCACACAGCCCCCTGTAGGTAGTGCCACACAGTCCCTTTATAGGTAGTGCCACACAGTTCCCTGGTAGGTAGTGCCACACAGCTCCCTTGTAGGTAGGGCCATAGAGCCCCCTTGCAGGAAGTGCCACACAGCCCCCTGTAGATAGTGCCACACAGCCCCTTGTAGGTAGTGCCACACAGCCCCCTTGTAGGTAGTGCCACACAGCCCCCTTGTAGGTATTGCCACACAGCCCACTTGTAGGTAGTTCCACACAGCCCACAGCCCCCTTGTAGATAGCACTCCCCTTCCTGTAGAATGTGCCACTGTAGCCCCTTAAGGAGCGCAATCCCCCTGTGGCTGGGGATTCTGCTCCTGGAGCGCTCCGCTTGATGTCTCTGTCCACATATGGACAGTGACCTCAGGGGAAACTCCTGAGGCAGAATCTCTGTCCACAGCACTGCCAACGCTGTGACTGGGGATTTCACTCCAGGAGAAGCCCCTGTCATCTTTGTCCATTTATGGACAGAGACATCAAGCACTTCGTCCAGGAGTGGAATTCCCGGCCAAACGGGGATTCCGCTCCTTCAAGGAGCTACAGTGGCGCTAGTAGATAGCAGAGCAGGGAAATACCTCCCTGCTCTGCTATAGTGGCGTCGCTACTGCTGTACTCATGCCCGGTGTCGCCGCTAGCAACCGCTATGGCTGCTACAGTGGTAGTGACGCCACTGAGTGAAGACACACCCGGGCAGAAAGGCGGCTGCTGAGTCGCCATGGCCGGGCGCTTCTGAAACAAGCAGGGGAAGGGAGCCAGCCCAGCGCCCACTTCAAACCTGCTGAAGTGTTGCGCCCTGTGCCATGGCACAGGTTGCACACCCCTAAGGCTGGCCTTGCTCCTAGTTATCTTCTCTTCAAGCAGAGCTGCATCCTTCCCATTCAGGTGAAATCCTTCCCTACTTTAGAGTCTGTAGCCAGCAGAGAATTTGGTCCAGTTCTCCAAGGACCTAATCCCCTACACCAGTTCTTAGGCCACTTGTTTGCCTCCCAAATTTCCTGCTTCCTCTCTGGTGTAGCACGTGGTACAGATAGCATTTCAGAAAATGGTCCCAAGTTTATGACCTCAATTCCTAAAATAATTTTTAAGAACCTTTCACCTACCTCTAACTTTTTTTTATGCCAATGTGCACTTTAACCATGAGGTACTTAACAACCTCTCCCGGTAACCTATCAACCAGAAGGCTCTCAACCTGTGGTACATGGACCCCAGGTGGCATATGCCATGCTTCTAGGGGGCACTCGTACTGTGCTCCTGTTGAGCTTTTAATTGGTGCAGCATAATATATGATGATATCTTTGGGGTACTTTGATGCACTTTATTTGAGTAGAAGGTTCTTGTTTTAGGAACATTGAGAATCAGTGCTCTATTTCATCATAGTACTGGGATTTCTGCACTGTCTCATATAAATACATTATGTTTAATAGCAAACAAAACAGTACATTACTTTTCATCCATTTTCATTGGCTTTTCAGGTCTAACACTAATTCCCTTCATTTCATCCATTCTGTCAGTAATACCATTTGCAAATCATTTTGTATATGTCAGGTGTTAAAAAAAGCATCTAAATATATGAGTACATGTAGATCCAGTTGTTATCTTTCCATATGCCTCACTTATGTAATATTTTGTGTCTGGTTCACCAACTACACATCTTGTTGTTCCTCACAAAGGGTATCATAACACATAATGTAAAGATTACTTTCAGAACTGTACTGATGTGTTCCTCTAGAAATGTCTTTACTAACATTAAACATCTCATTGTTCTTCACAACAGATGGTACAGAATATCTACAAAAACATAACTGTTGTTCTGTTTGCATTTGGTGCAAGACAATATCTATAGCGAAATAAAATGTTTCCATACTCATAGCTGGTCAATCTGTCCAACCAGCTGCTGTCATTAAGGCCTATTGTCATTGCAGAGCTACACTATCCAGTATGTACTGTCATTATCTGTATATAGAGCTGTGATTTGAATGAAATGACATTTGAAGAAAAAACTTCTGTGGATATCAAGCCTAAGATACAGTAGTAGCGCAAGAATGGTGCTTGTTCTCACATGATTAGTTGCCTAATTTTTGCAATTCGACTGCACTCTTTAGTTCATGCTCACAGTAAGTAGAGCACAGTTCTGAATGCAAGCACAGGTAGAGTAGAATTCCATTCATAGAGTCATTGATCATGGACAATCTTAGTGGCATGATCTGAGAAATTAGAGTAGACTTTACAATATGTCTTCACTTTCACCAGTGACGCATCGTTCTACATTAAAGGGGGGTGGGGGTCCCAACTGAAAAATGACTGTTCATATGTTCTATTAGGGCATATGGACATCGGGGAGCCATTGGAGCAAACTGAAATCACAGGAGGGAAGCAACGGAAAAAACTGTTTAAAGAGGCTCTGTCACCAGATTTTGCAACCTCTATCTGCTATTGCAGCAGATCGGCGCTGCAATGGAGATTACAGTAACGTTTTTATTTTTTAAAAACGAGCATTTTGGCCAAGTTATGACCATTTTTGTATTTATGCAAATGAGGCTTGCAAAAGTCCAAGTGGGCGTGTATCAGCAGACAGTATTATACATGATAGGCTTAGATACATGGCCCCAGCAGACAGTATCACACATGATAGGCTTAGATATAGGGCTCAGCTAGCTGACATTGCGGCTCCTGCGCTGGACTCAGGAAAGGTAAGTATAAGAATTGTTTTGCTTTTTTTATGCGTTACTATTTTTTTTTGTGTTTGTTTTTTTTTACAGGTTCAGACGTTGGACTACTTCGGATTCGGGGACTACTTCGATCACAGCGTTTTTTTATTCTCCTTATAATGGTTACCGAGGGTTGGGTGGAGGTTTTTATTTCAATAAAATATATCTTCCATGTCTTTGTATTTTTTAAAACTTTTATTACTACCGCCTTAGTAATGACCGCTGGCTGATTGACAGTGTCCATTACTAAGGCGGGCTTAGCGTTAGCCTATGCAGAGGCTAACACTAACCCCAATTATTACCTCGGTACCCACCTCCACCAGGGTTGCCCGGAAGAGCCGCGTACGATCCAGTACCCGACCAGCTGTAGCGATGGTTGGAACTGGGGCAGCCACAGGCTGGTGTTATTAGACTGGGAAAAGCGGTGGGCGCAGATGACGTAATCAAAGACATAGAAAAAATATTTTATTGAAATAAAACCCCCCCACACAACCCTCATTAACTATTTTATTGAAAATATTAAAAGCCGTCATCGAAGTAGTCCTTAAATCCGACATAGTCCAATGACCGAACCTGTAAAAAAACACAAACACAAAAAAAATTAGTAGCACATGTGGTAGGCTTAGATGCAGGGCCCATCAGACAGTATCATACATGGCCATACATACACACATACATACATACATACATACATACATACATACATACATACATACATACATGCCCCAATATAGAAGTTAGTCCGTTGCCTGTGCTCCCATACAAAAGCTAATCCCCCTGTTTGGTGCCTTTGCTCCAATAAAAATAATTTAAAAAAAACTCACCTAACACGTTCCCACAATGAGCTGAACGGTCTCGTCACTGCCGTCTTACTGGTACTTGGCGCCGCTCGCATCCACAATAACAAAGCGGTGGGCGCAGATGACGTAATCACGTCAGGGTGACATGATTACGTCATCTGCACCGCAATGCATTGTTATTGTGGATTTGAGCGGCGCCAAGTACCAGTAAGAAGGCAGTGATGGGACCGTTCAGCTCGTTGTGGGAACGTGTTAGGTGAGTTTTTTTTAAAAAAAATTTATCTGCTCCTCTCTGCAATATGCCGCCGCACACTACGGACGGCTGAAGTTAATTTAAGCAGGTGGGCGGCATAAAGCACCTCGTGACCGAGTGGGCCCCTACAAGAGCAGTGAGCCCTGCCACTTGCCCGGCTGCTGACACTGGCCCTGCATACGCCACACACAGGGCTTTTTTATATTCCTATGGGAGCCTCGTTCTGGCTCCCATAGTGATGCAATGAGAGCCTGACCGGTTTTCTGAAAAGCACAGTGATTGCGGACAGGTCAGAGTGAAGATCACGTGGGTGGCGTTGGACCCGAAAACGACACAATGTGGGGATATGTAAGTATTTCCGCACACAGCACCCCAATGATACACCAATGCAGGGCCGCCATCAGGGGGGTATTAGAGGTAGTGGTGTGAGGGGCCCGGCCAAACCTAATTGAAAGGGGGGCCCGGCAACTGCCGCAACATTCTTTTGGTAGGAAAAAACAGGCCCCTGCAATGGGGCCCGTTTTTTTCACCAAAAGAATGTCGTGAGCTGCTGCTGCGGGCCCCCTCCCCTCGTCATGGGGGGCTGTCAAACCGTCCGCCCGCGCGCGCGCACCCGATCGCGCGCACAAGGAAACTCCCGCGCGTGCGCACTCGCGAGCGCGCACCCACGAACGCCCGCACTGGAGACCGCCCGCGCGCGCACCCGCGATCGGCCGCGCGCGCACCCGCGAACAAAGCGCGCGCAGCCGCGGACACACATGGACAAAACTTACCTGGACGTCTGGACCGAAGACCTCGCCTGGAAGACATCGCCGGAAGAGGACTGGAGTGGGAGCATCTCTTCTGACACAGTGAGTAAATTATCTCAAAGTGCTGATCATGTATGGCCCTGTTCACACAGTATTTTGCAGGCAAAAAAAAATCTGCCTCAAAATTCCTTAAAGAATTTTGAGGCAGATTTTGACCGGCCCACACTACCTTGCCGCGTTTTTTTGCTGCGTTTTTTGCCCGCGGCGATTGAGGACAGCTGACAAAAAACGCAGCGAAAAATGTATTTTCTGCCTCCCATTGATTTCGATGGGAGGTCAGAGGCGGAACCGCGGCAAGAAAGGACGTGCTGCTTTTTCTTTTTTCCGGGACTGGCTCCCATTGATTTCAGATTAAATCAATGGGAGGCGGTTTTGGAAGTTGTTTGGTGCTGATTCTGACGCAGTGTCCGAGTCAATATCAAGGCCCAAAAACTCTGAACTGGGCCTTATTGTTAGGGCTTATTCAGACAAACGTGTAATACGTCCGTGCAACGTGCGAGATTTTTACACGCCTCGAACGGACCTATGTTACTCTATGGGGCCGTGCGGACTGTCAGTGATTTTCACGCGCCTCGCACGAACCTATGTTACTCTATGGGGCCGTGCGGACTGTCAGTGATTTTCACGCGCCTCGCACGGACCTATGTTACTCTATGGGGCCGTTCAGACTGTCAGTGATTTTCACGCAGCGTGTGTCCGTGTGTCCGCTGCGTAAAACTCACGACATGTCCTATATTTGTGCATTGTTCGCGCATCACGCACCCATTGAAGTCAATGGGTGCGTGAAAATCCCGCCCAGCACTTCCGCAGCAGTATAAACTATGAATGAAAACAGAAAAGCACCACGTGCTACAAACATACAAACAGAGTGTCATAATGATGGCGGCTGCGCGAAAATCACGCAGCCGCGCATCATACGCTGCTGACACACGGAGCTGTTATGGACCTTTTGCATGCGCAAAACGCCACGTTTTTTGCGCGTGCAAAAAGCACACGCTTGTGTAAATCCGGCCTTAGGGTAGTAACACACTAGGCATGAACGCTGCAGATTTTATGCAACACATTTTATTGTGGAAAATCCGCAGCGTATCACAGTCGCAGCCGAGTGGATGAGATATGAACAAATCTCATCCACACGCTGCAAAAATAATGGACCTGCAGTGTGGCTTTTTGGCTTTTTAAGCCGCAGCGTGTCAATGTATTCTGTGGAATCGCCGCTCCTCTGTTGCGGAAATGCTGCGGTTCTGCCGCAAAAATCACACATGAGAAAAAAAAAAGGTACTTTTTAAATTTATAAAAAAGTCTAGACTTACCCCGGCCGTAGTCCTGGTGACGCGATCCTCTATTCTTAGCGCAGCCCCGCCTCCTGTCAGGACGTTTCATCGCATGTGACCGCTGCAGCAGTCACATGGTCTACAGCGTCATCCCAGGAGGCGGGGCTACGTTCAGAAGAGAGAGATGCGTCACCAGGACTACGGCCGGGGCAAGTCTAAACTTTTTTTTCCCTACAGGATTCCCGCAGCGGACACGCCTCACGAAACCTGCGCCACTATTTGGTGCGGTTTTGCTGGCAGAATTCCCTGCGGCTACCGGGGCGGATAAGCTGTGTAGTCTTACTCAGCATATCCGCCTAGTGTGTCCCTTATGATGTCACTCCTGGAGCTGCTGCTGGTCTCTAAATAGGCAGTTGGTTCAGTAGAATTTGGAATTCTTTTTTTTTGTGAACCAGCTTAAAAAAAGACAAAACTTTTGTGTTAGGGCCTGTTCACATCACCGTTCGCTTCCGCTCCGGGGTTCCGTCTGAGGTTTCTGTCGGGTGAACCCCGCAACGGAAAGTGAAAGTGACAGCACAGCTTCCGTTTCAGTCACCATTGATCTCAATGGTGACGGAAACATCGCTAATGGTTTCCGTTCGTCACCATTCCGGCTGGTTTTCGGACGGAATCAATAGCGCAGTCGACTGCGCTAATGGTGATGGAAACGGAGTATTACATTTGTGGGTTCGATTAAACTCTCAAAATGGCTAGAAAAAGAGAGCTTTCATGTCAAACTTGACAGTCTATTCTTGTTCTTAGAAATTAAGGCTATTCCATGCGAGAAATTGCCAAGAAACTGAAGATTTCCTACAACGGTGTGTACTACTCCCTTCAGAGGACAGCACAAACAGGCTCTAATCAGAGTAGAAAGAGAAGTGGAAGGCCCCGCTGCACAACTGAGCAACAAGACAAGTACATTAGAGTCTCTAGTTTGAGAAATAGACGCCTCACAGGTCCTCAACTAGCAGCTTTATTAAATAGTAGCCGCAAAACGCCAGTGTCAACGTCTACAGTGAAGAGGCGACTCCGGGATGCTGGCCTTCAGGGCAGAGTGGCAAAGAAAAAGCCATATCTGAGACTGGCTAATAAAAGGAAAAGATTAATATGGGCAAAAGCACACAGACATTGGACAGAGGAAGATTGGAAAAAAGTGTTATGGACAGACGAATCGAAGTTTGAGGTGTTTGGATCACATAGAAGAACATTTGTGAGACGCAGAACAACTGAAAAGATGCTGGAAGAGTGCCTGACGCCATCTGTCAAGCATGGTGGAGGTAATGTGATGGTCTGGGGTTGCTTTGGTGCTGGTAAAGTGGGAGATTTGTACAAGGTAAAAGGGATTTTGAATAAGGAAGGCTATCACTCCATTTTGCAACGCCATGCCATACCCTGTGGACAGCGCTTGATTGGAGCCAATTTCATCCTACAACAGGACAATGACCCGAAGCACACCTCCAAATTATGCAAGAACTATTTAGGGAAGAAGCAGGCAGCTGGTATTCTATCTGTAATGGTGTGGCCAGCGCAGTCACTTGATCTCAACCCCATTGAGCTGTTGTGGGAGCAGCTTGACCGTATGGTACGCAAGAAGTGCCCATCAAGCCAATCCAACTTGTGGGAGGGGCTTCTGGAAGCATGGGGTGAAATTTTTTCCAATTACCTCAGCAAATTAACAGCTAGAATGCCAAATGTCTGCAATGCTGTAATTGCTGCAAATGGAGCATTCTTTGACGTTATTTCTAACCTTGTCAATGTCTTGACTATATTTTCTAGTCATTTTGCAAATCATTTGATAAATATTAGTGTGAGTTTTCATGGAAAACACAAAATTGTCTGGGTGACCCCAAAAATTTAAGATCAATACAAATATAATGTGATATCTAGTACATGGACTAAAATGATATGTTAAAGTGTCTGTCTCATCTAGACAACCGCTCTCCATATGCTAAATTAGTGCACATGGAGATCATACACAGGAGTCCCCAGCTCGGACCCCCTCTCTATGAACCAGAGCAGAGAGCCACTAACATCCTTTGATTCTCATTCCTTTAATCTATATATAGAGGCTTGAGCAGTTTCAATTATCATCTATGTGCTAGGTGCACATGATGTCTGTATTTAACCACCTTATACTAACTTTTAAACTTCCTGGGAAAGTGGCAAACCTATGCTGATCCAGTAAGTTTTTGGACATCTCCTTATCAGACCAAAGAAAGTAAAAACAGCACCCTTGTGAAAGCTCTTCTAGTACAACATGCAACGTTTCAGCTAACCCTCAACTTTTACAAGCTTAGAAAAAAGTGTCAGCCGAAGCGTCGCATGTTGGACTATGTTGGATTAAACACCTCTATTTCTACTATTACCAGTATGGACTGAGTGCTGTCATCAACTTTGCATAACTTATCCCTTTATCAGATGCTCTTTTACAGCATGAGTAGCTTATTGAAGGAAGTTTTTTTTTGGTGTAGCTCTCAGCTATGATAACAGTAAAGAAACTCTTTGAAACAGTGGATAGACTGTTTATTTAAATGATCACCCTACAAATCTAGATGTCCTATCTCAAACATCTGATTGTGGAGACACCTACAATCAGCATTTGTCAAGGAAACTTGCTATATCTTATAACATTTTGAAAGAGAACTTTCTAACTAAAAAAATTTAATGTTCTTTTCCATAATAGTGATATTTCTTTGTTTATTTGTCTTATATATGTTCATTTTGCCATTTTCTCTTATACCTGTCACTTTTTTTCCCCAATTTGATGCTTATTTATAAAGCAGTCATTAAAATATATACCTCCAGTTTGTAGATGTCCCTGTCCCCTAGACTTATGGACTATTTGCATTGTTTCAAATTATGACATTTCTTATTTAGGTATCACAAATCTATTCAAAGATTTCCCTGAAACATTTAAGAAACTGTATGCATTCCATACGTATAATTTGATCAAATGTTTACATCTATTATTACATCATAGATAACATTAATCATCATTGGATTATTTAAATTATAGATGTATTGAAATGATGGCCTCTTATTTATATTTTATAGGAAGCTGTCCCGGCGATTAGCTGATTGATGCAGGTCCTATTTCTGAAACTCCCAGCAAACATTTGATATCACTGGGGTAAGTTGAGGCCACCACTTGTATTCCTTACAGTGGCCTCTACAGGCTAAATGTAATATTAAATGTTTACCATTTTAATTATACAGGCGACCATGTAATACATGTCCGGGCCAGGTCCACCACTGCGGGAGACACCATTTATTAGTAGCTCTTCACTTTGGGTAAGAGAGCGGGGTCCCAAGTGGAGGATGCCCTCACAAGTGATTCTCTTGTGCCCTAATAGGGCATATAGAAAGGGGTTGTCTTCATGAAACATCCCCTTTAAAGTACTAAGCTAAATAAAGCAAGAATTCAGATTTGGCTATGTCTTCTAACTCTTTCCCTTTTCTCCCTCTTCTGACATGTCTACCCTTATTCTTCTTATAAGAAATATTATTACAATTTATGTATTAGACTGCCTGACATGGGTTGTTTATCAAGCAAATTATTCTGATTAACATATTGTAGCAAGGATGGAATTTATTTTACCCTAATATGTGGCTATTGGCAATGGCCTCTTGCATTGGCATTAATCTGAATCAGTACTCTAGGATAATAGGTTGAATTTGATGGACTTCTGTTTTTTTTCATCCTAACAAACGAGGTTGATTTGGCAAAAAAATAATAATCTAAATTTAAAACATACATATACATATAAAAGAACAGTTTACTGTGTAAATGATAAATGTAAAAATCTGAAATAAATTTCTCAGCATTTTCCACTGAAGTGTATATAATCTAAAGCAATAGTAACTTAAATATGGAAAAGTAAGTTCCTTGATAACTATTATAAGACTCAAATAAAATGTTCAGTACAGGAACACTAATCTTACACTATGAATTTAATTAAATCCTACCAATAAACAAGTCTGTATTGATCGGTAATCATTAAACATATAACTCACAAGACTAATGGAATTCAGAAAGGCAATTAAGGTTAGAAGGTGGTTGAGGAATCAAACATGATCTGGTTCAAAGGAGCATACACGACTTTAAAACCTGTAATGCACTATTCATTTTCCGCTAACAAGATTACACACAGGATTGCCATTGCTCTACTCTATTATTCTTCATTCCTTTTTGAGTTATTCAATAGTAAACATTAGATTGTTGCCAATACTATCAACATGTGATTGATGAAGTCTATACCTAGACAACGGAACATGGACACACCAGATTGCCTTTACCACAAAATACTTAGAAAATGGTTCCACTCCAGATGTTCCATCCCTAAGACCCAAGATAAGTTACTTAAAAGTAGTGGTATTATACACTATAAACTTTTCCTAAAATTTCAAACTTACTTTATATTTCTAATGGAAATGAAATGCCGAATACGCTGTACGCATTAGAGATGTGAATATGTACTTAGTATAATGAGGACAATTATGGTACAGGCATGACAAATGCTCTTGTCCTGATAAAAGAATTGATTTGTTTAATGTGCGCATTAGTAACATCAGGACAGCCTACTACGCAACTCATTGATATATGAATATCTAATGATAGCACTTAGTGTGGTAGTGAATACAAATATAAAAATTTGTTTTAGAAAAAATATAAAGAAATAAAGAATGTTATTGGACAAATCAGAACATTTATTACTTAAAGTACAATTTATGATAATTTATGCACGACTGGGATGATGCAGTTTTGTCCCAAGTGACCGCTGCTGCAATTCGTCCCTGGTGGTGAGGGTAGGTGAATATGGTAGTTTGATTTTAGGGGTGGAATCACAAGTGTGTTGATTGCCCTGCTTGACTCTCTGATGTCTTCTAGGACTGTGTCTAACTTGGATGCAGTAATAGAAGACATCAGAAAGTCAGACAGGGCAATCAGGGCACTTGGGGATTGCAACAAATTTATTTGGACCAAATCAAATTGGACAGCCTCCAAGTTGCACAGACCCATGATATGGCACCCACAGACTTCTATGATGCCCTACTGTACTTTCATGTGCCTTTGATTTCATCCCAAAAAATTCTCAATTTTCCATCAGATACCATTAGAGATGAGCGAACTTATGAAAAGTTCGGTTCAGCTAGTTCGCCGAATTTCACGAAAAAGTTCGATTCGGACCGAACTAGTTCTGACCGAACCTGTAATTTCCGTGCGCCGAGCATGGTACTGTCCAGGGTGCTGAAAGAGTTAATGGGCTGCACTATCTCTTTCAGCAACCTTGACAGTACCATGCTCGGCGCACGGAAAATACAATTTTAATGTAATAAAAAAAAATAAAAAATACGTTCATACTTACATTCCTCCTGTCCGGCCTCCAACGATGACGTTTCATCCATGCTGCAGCCAATCACAGGCTGTAGTGGCGGTCACACACGTCACGTGACCGCCTCTGCAGCCAATCACAGGCTGTGGTGGCGGTCACGCAGGTCAGGATGACGTCAGAAGGCCGGCCTCCAGGGATGACGCCAATCACAGGCTGCAGCGGCCTCTGCAGCCAATCACAGGCTGCAGCGGCCTCTGCAGCCAATCACACGCTCCTCTCCTAAAATACTCTGTGCTGCCTTAAACTCTGTGGACAGGTCAGGATCCTGTTTCTTTTAAATGCTGCTGGGGAACCCGCTCGATCCACTATATAAGGCTGCGCTACAGTGCAGAATTTAAAAGAAACAGGATCCTGACCTGTCCACAGAGTTTAAGGCAGCACAGAGTATTTCAGGAGATGAGCGTGCAGATTCAGCGCTGCTGTGAACTCTGCTCTTACCATTACGTAGCTCTCAATCTGTTACCTCTCCTCCACTCCTGTCCTCAATAACACCTTCACATGATTGGCAAGTCACCACGTAATGGTAAGAGCAGAGTTCACAGCAGCACAGAGTATTTCAGGAGATGAGCGTGTGGATCTTGTGCGGGGTGGTGACTTGCCAATCATGTGAAGGTGTTATTGAGGACAGGAGTGGAGGAGAGGTAACAGACTGAGAGCTACGTAATGGTAAGAGCAGAGTTCACAGCAGCACAGAATCTGCACGCTCATCTCCTGAAATACTCTGTGCTGCTGTGAACTCTGCTCTTACCATTACGTAGCTCAGTCTGTTACCTCTCCTCTACTCCTGTCCTCAATAACACCTTCACATGATTGGCAAGTCACCACCCCGCACAAGATCTGCACGCTCATCTCCAGAAATACTCTGTGCTGCTGTGAACTCTGCTCTTACCATTACGTGGTGACTTGCCAATCGTGTGAAGGTGTTATTGAGGACAGGAGTGGAGGAGAGGTAACAGACTGAGAGCTACGTAATGGTAAGAGCAGAGTTCACAGCAGCACAGAATCTGCACGCTCCTCTCTTGAAATACTCTGTGCTGCTGTGAACTCTGCTCTTACCATTACGTAGCTCAGTCTGTTACCTCTCCTCCACTCCTGTCCTCAATAACACCTTCACATGATTGGCAAGTCACCACCCTGCACAAGATCAGCACGCTCATCTGCTGAAATACTCTGTGCTGCTGTGAACTCTGCTCTTACCATTACGTGGTGACTTGCCAATCATGTGAAGGTGTTATTGAGGACAGGAGTGGAGGAGAGGTAACAGACTGAGAGCTACATAATGGTAAGAGCAGAGTTCACAGCAGCACTGAATCTGCACGCTCATCTCCTGAAATACTCTGTGCTGCCTTAAACTCTGTGGACAGGTCAGGATCCTGTTTCTTTTAAATGCTGCACTGTAGCGCAGCCTTATATAGTGGATCGAGCGGGTTCCCCAGCAGCATTTAAAAGAAACAGGATCCTGACCTGTCCACAGAGTTTAAGGCAGCACAGAGTATTTCAGGAGATGAGCACGGCCGGCCACGGGCAGCCGGTCATTTTTCCGAGCCGTGCTCCCATTATAAAGTATAGGAGCACGGCCCGTTAAATAAAAAAATAGAACATGTTCTATCTTTTTAACGCCACGGGCACCTTCCCGTAAGAAAACGGGAAGGTACCCGTGGCTAACAGAAGTCTATGGGCCCGCTATTTCGGGTCGTAATTACGACCAGTAATAACGGGTGTTTTTACGGTCGTGTGCATGAGGCTCCGTAATGACGGGTGACTACGTGTGTGCACCCGTCATTACGGCAGCGTTGCTAGGCGACGTCAGTAAATAGTCACTGTCCAGGGTGCTGAAAGAGTTAACTGATCATCAGTAACTGTTTCAGCACCCTGGACAGTGAATTCCGATCAGAATATAGAGTAACCTGTCAAAAAAAAAGACGTTCATACTTACCGAGAACTTTCTGCTTCCTCCTGTCCGGTCTCCTGGCTGTTGCCTTGGTGACGCGTCCCTCTCGACATCCGGCCCGACATTCCTGGGTGACGTTACAGCCCATGTGACCGCTGCAGCCAATCACAGGCTGCAGAGGCCTCTGCAGCCAATCACAGGCTGCAGAGGCCTCTGCAGCCAATCACAGGCTGCCGCGTCAGAAAAGAAGGTCGGACTGGAGGAAGAAGAGGGACTCGTCACCAAGACAACTACCGGGTACGTATGAAATGCTTTTTAAATTATTTTTAATCAGGAGCCTCTTTTCTCTATCAGTTATTGATAGAGATAAGTGGCTGCCGATTTGTATAATATTTTTGACCGGGTTCGGTCAAAACGGGTTTGGCCGAACCCGGTGAAGTTCGGATTCGCTTCGAACTTTTCCTGATGTTCGGACCGAAACCGGGTTCGGTTGTCCCAGTTCGCTCATCTCTAGATACCATATTACGGACTTATATGGCACCATTTGGGATATCGTGGCACACATAGTCTTTATGCTCCAAAGTAAACATACGCAGGGCCTCTGTGGGCTCCGTGAAGCATTTCTTCTAGGGGAGAATACCTCTATAATACAGAACGTGTTGATAGTGTATTAAAAAATATTATGACGTACCTCATTATGGAACTCCGGGAGCAATCCACAATGTATCTTTAATTGTCACTATTCTGCCATTATTTCATGTTCTGCCATTATTTAATTTCATATTAATGGGCAATTCTTAGAACCTGAGTTTTATCTGCTATGTTCATATTTGTCATTACTAATGATTATATACAGATTCTTCTGTTTATGCAGTATATGTTTTGCTGTCCTCATAATCCTATCCTAAAGATATACTACAATGAATAACGCTGTCTTTAATTTACATATTTACAATTTACAAATGTTTTTTCAACTTAGATTTGTATGTGACTAGCAGAAAGAAATCCTGAAATGTCTTATTTCAGCAGCAAAAAAAGTTGAGAAAGAAGTTTAAAAAATAAATAAGTATATATATATATATATATATATATATATATATATATATATATATATATATATATATATGCATATATGTATATATATACAGTGAAGGAAATAAGTATTTGATCCCTTGCTGATTTTGTAACTTTGCCCACTGTCAAAGACATGAACAGTCTAGAATTTTTAGGCTAGATTACCAGTGAGAGATAGATTATATAAAAAAAAAAACAGACACTCACATAGTCAAAATTATATATATTTATTTGCATTGTGCACAGAGAAATAAGTGTTTGATCCCCTACCAACCATTAAGAGTTCAGCCTCCTCCAGACCAGTTACACGCTCCAAATCATCTTGGTGCCTGCATTAAAGACAGCTGTCTTACATGGTCACCTGTATAAAAGACTCCTGTCCACAGACTCAATTAATCAGTCTGACTCTAACCTCTACAACATGGGCAAGACCAAAGAGCTTTCTAAGGATGTCAGGGACAAGATCATAGACCTGCACAAGGCTGGAATGGGCTACAAAACCATAAGTAAGACGCTGGGTGAGAAGGAGACAACTGTTGGTGCAATAGTAAGAAAATGGAAGACATACAAAATGACTGTCAATCGACCTCGATCTGGGGCTCCATGCAAAATCTCACCTCGTGGGGTATCCTTGATCCTGAGGAAGGTGAGAGCTCAGCCGAAAACTACACGGGGGGAACTTGTTAATGATCTCAAGGCAGCTGGGACCACAGTCACCAAGAAAACCATTGGTAACACATTACGCCGTAATGGATTAAAATCCTGCAGTGCCCGCAAGGTCCCCCTGCTGAAGAAGGCACATGTACAGGCCCGTCTGAAGTTTGCAAATGAACATCTGGATGATTCTGAGAGTGATTGGGAGAAGGTGCTGTGGTCAGATGAGACTAAAATTGAGCTCTTTGGCATTAACAAAACTCGCTGTGTTTGGAGGAAGAGAAATGCTGCCTATGACCCAAAGAACACCGTCCCCACTGTCAAGCATGGAGGTGGAAACATTATGTTTTGGGGGTGTTTCTCTGCTAAGGGCACAGGACTACTTCACCGCATCAATGGGAGAATGGATGGAACCATGTACCGTCAAATCCTGAGTGACAACCTCCTTCCCTCCACCAGGACATTAAAAATGGCTCGTGGCTGGGTCTTCCAGCACGACAATGACCCGAAACATACAGAAAAGGCAAGAAAGGAGTGGCTCAAAAAGAAGCACATTAAGGTCATGGAGTGGCCTCGTCAGTCTCCAGACCTTAATCCCATCGAAAACTTATGGAGGGAGCTGAAGATCCGAGTTGCCAAGCGACAGCCTCGAAATCTTAATGATTTACAGATGATCTGCAAAGAGGAGTGGGCCAAAATTCCATCTAACATGTGTGCAAACCTCATCATCAACTACAAAAAAACGTCTGACTGCTTTGCTTGCCAACAAGGGTTTTGCCAACAAGTATTAAGTCTTGTTTGCCAAAGGGATCAAATACTTATTTCTCTGTGCACAATGCAAATAAATATATATAATTTTGACAATGTGATTTTCTGTTTTTTTTTTTTTTTTTATATATATATAATCTATCTCTCACTGGTAAAATTAACCTAGCCTAAAAATTCTAGACTGTTTATGTCTTTGACAGTGGGCAAACTTACAAAATCAGCAAGGGATCAAATACTTATTTCCTTCACTGTATATATATATATATATATATATATATATATATATATAAATGTGTGTGTGTGTGTGTGTGTGTGTGTGTGTGTGTGTGTGTGTGTGTGTTTGTGTGTGCAGTTAAGCATTAGAGTTTATTACCAAGTATCTAGAAATTACAACTGTTAGATTGGGTAAGAAGGCATGAATTGTCTTATTCTGAATTATATACCTGCAAAAGAAAAATTTGTTTTTGAAAAAGAACAACCTAAGGGCCATTTTCAAAAAGGCTTAAATTCTGTATCAGCTTCCACCATTGTGGTATCCCATGGCGGCTTAGTCTTGCTTCATTTAAATATTTTATTTACATAAGAGAAAGGAGCTTGATGCATCTAAGGATGGACCGGGAGAAAATCAGAGAACAGAATGCTCCTTCCAGAAGCTATGTGGGTGAAAACCAGAATTTTCCCATTACAGAAAATGATTCCATATCACTAGTGCACATTATAACCAACTGCTAGGACTCCCCACAATTCACTAAAACAAAGTGACAGCATCACAAGTAAGGCAAAATGGCCCCTTCAAATGTAATTATTTTCCCGATCCGGCATTGTGCTGCTTACTTTAATGGGGCCGTGATGCAGTTCTCTACATAATGGTTGGGGTATTGTTGTGTGGAGAAAAATACAAAAGGCACTTTCCCCGTTTCATTGTATGGAACAGTGGGGGGACCCAAGAGTTGCACCTCCACTGATCAGTCATTTATCACATATCCTAGCAATATTCTTTCACTACCTGCCATCAGAATACCCCTTTAGGCGCTCTTCTCTTTTATCTGGCGATCCAGTGTAGTTTCCCTTCAACGTGGTACAGAAATGTTAGAGGAAATCTAATGCCAGGACTTTCCTATGGGATCATTCCTGTCATCATTTGCATCCTTTTTATGCCCGATGTCTACCTTATCCGGACAAAAGAATCTTGCATGCAGTGTTTTTCTGTCCAGGTATAGTCTGGCTATGGACATCGCACTGGTGCACAATGTGCAGAAAATGTCATCAGTTGTGTCCAGCTCATGCTGAAAACAACTGGCCAGACACAACTGATTTATGTTAACCCAGCCTTAAAGTTTTTTTTCCCACATGTATAATGTCTTAATATATTTGGCCTGATTAACCAATTACCTGAAATTAACAAGTGCCTTAATGAGGAAAAAGGTGTAACATCCAAATGTGCAAACCTAAAAAAATAGTTTTACTGAGCGACTAGTATGTTAACATTGCCAGTTATAGTTACCTCTTTTAATCAAATAAATTTTCTCATTTATCTTTAGATATATTGTAAAATTTATGAAAGTTATAGCATGTGATACTATTTTTATTCTTTTTGCACACCTGACTTTTTGCTATTGGGTAAATATATTCCTAGAAATTTGTCTTGTTAAAAGCAATTGGAATAAATCTCAAATTCAAGCAGTCTATTGACCGTACAACAACTAAGGAAATGCAGACTGGTTAGACAAACCTCAAAGTTTAAAAGGAACTATTATTTTGCAAAACTACACAATTTGAGCAGGATGAGCCTACCCTAGTCCATAGTGTGGAAAGGAGTCTGTTTATTTTACCTCTGATGTAGACTTCAAGAAATAACACTTTCTGCTCTATTAAACTATTCTTCTCAGTGCTAATTAAGACAATTTGTGCAAAGTATTATCCAATTAATAATAATAATAATAATAATAATAATAATAATAATAATGGTGATACAATTATATGTGATGGACTAACATTTCTGTTATAAAATGGAAATCTCATACTTTCAGCTACTTACTTAATTTCATATAATTATGTCTTGGAGTTTTTGTTTTTTTACATGAGTATTCTTCCTTCTCATCCAATCTATGTAATTGTGGCTATCCAGAACATGAAAAACATCCAATTTAAATAATTTAAAAAGAGAGAATAAGAAGAGAAAATTGAACAATCTTCATTTAATGCACCTGTATTGGCTTCTTCAATATCTGGATATATAGAGCTGCTTTGGAAGTGTAAAGCGTGATTAGATGGAAAGGGAACATCATAAAGCGTGTACCTCAGAAGATGTGGGGATTATTCATTCTTTTGTCACCCCAGGTAAGTATCAAATATATATTTAGCAGTTTGGGTGGTTCTTAGTAAGAGACAGTTATTACCATACAGGACATGACAGCTGTTGCGTAGATCCAGCATGGCCACCTGTAATACAGTATTGTATAAGTCCAGTAAGCAGGTAGCAATACCAGCAATTCTGCCTAATTCTGACCCTTTATTGTGACGGAGGTGACTGCAGGTCTTCTGTTACATTAGATAAGTAAACTGTGTGATGTGAGCGCTATAGAGGAGGATATTAGCACACTTATCAGCATCTGCTCATTTTTGGGGTGCAGGTGTTTGTTTTTTATATCCCCCAGTACTACCCACAAGTCCCTGTTCCCCACACATCTCCTTGCTTCCCCAGTGCTGATTAGTGGCACACATCACTCATCAGTATCTGTATATTTGTGGGGGGGGGGGGGGTTCAGTGAGAGCTCTGAACGCTGATCAGTGACCGCCATCAGTGTTCAGCATTTGTGGTTGTTTTTTGCCGCAGGTTTTTTTTGGTTGCCTTTTTTTTATACCACACCACCTACCTTTGTGCATCCTCCTGCCGCTGAGCATTGATCAGTGACGCACATCACTGATCAGTATATGTGCTCATTTTAGGTAGCTTTCAGTAGGTATATATATATATATATGTATAATATATTTAGGTGTAGCTAGAACCTAGGGCGTTATGTTAGCGGATGTTCAGGTTAGCTGACGTCCGTTTTGTAAAAAAAAAATGTATAGCATTTTAGGAAGTTTTATTTATAATTTTTTTTCTACAGATTATTAGTGTAACTTTACTTTAGTCAATGTTTTTATACTACAGGTCTTTTTCGTTTTCTTTTACTAATATATAGCGTTAAAGTTAGTTTCCGT
Organism: Rhinoderma darwinii; assembly: GCF_050947455.1. NCBI lineage: Eukaryota > Metazoa > Chordata > Amphibia > Anura > Rhinodermatidae > Rhinoderma > Rhinoderma darwinii. Next base: position 89,652,199 of record NC_134691.1, read on the forward strand.
TAATGGAGGACAATAAGTTGTTTTTATTGAAAATTGTTTAGTAAGTTATAGATACACTCGTTTTACGCAATCGTAACATTTTTGCGTTATAATGATAATGCACAGTTCCTACCCCGTGATCACCCTACATAGGACCGCCTATTCAAAATCAGCCTAAACATGCACCCCCGAAATGAAAACATTGGAGCTAAAACTTAATTTTATTTTTAATGTAAAGCTACAATTCTAAAAACCTGCGGGGTGAAAATGCTCACTATACCCCTAAATGAATTCCTTAACCTCTTCCTGACTAGAAGCTTTACCCCCCTTCCTGACAAGGCCTTTTTAAGTTTTAGACATGTGCCGATTTAAAAGCAAATTCTTGTTATATTATTTTTACAACTTACGTGTATTTGGTCTTGTTTTTCTCAGAACATATTGTGCTTCCATATTGTGTAGAAAAATAATAGATATACTGTATTTAACTTTTTTTAAATATGGAAGGAAAAACTGAATTTAAAAAAAAAATAAAAAATGTGAATATGTGAGATTAGGTGATTTTTTTTTTTTACATCTGCTGCATGCCACTAGGTAAACACACCTGACTACATATGTGGCAACCTTAACGATACCAAATATGTGTGCATTTCTTACACGCTGGGCGCAACAGCGGAGCTTACAATGAATGGTGCAAACTGGCTTTTAGAGAGCAATTTTCCAAATCTGGTTCGCTGACACGATACGACCATTGTTGTGACGTTTCCAGTTAAAAAAACGTTATGGCCCATCCTCCCATTCAAGTGTATACTGTAATACTGTGAACCGCCGCTACAAGTGTGTCCGCGATTCAGTGTGAGCAGTAAAACAGCTTCAAAACAGCTGATCGGCAGGGCTGTGGGGAGACGGGCCACCACTGATCAGATATTGATGGCAATATAAAGGAAGGGAGGAAACCTCCAGCTCACCGGTTCTGCGTCTCCAGTTGTATCGCTCGGATCCCCGCGACGGCCCGCGGTGTGTAATGCAGAAGGAAAAGAAAGGATGATCCAGCGCTGATAGTAGTGTCGAAGAAACCCCTTCCAGGTAGCACCTTTTGGGATGGGTGCTCTAATGGGCTCCCTCTGCTTTGTCAGGTGGTATTCAAATATGGTAATTGAAGTATCAACAGTGCACCGGGAGATCAATAAAGACAATAGCAATCTGTCGTCTCAATCAATATTCTCATTTATTATCAAGATACATAGGTTAATATACCCTCAGGGCGTCCCCTCTGACCAGGGTGTTACCTCTCATGGAACAACCAATCATAACATTTTACACGTAGACTGAAAATACGTCATAGGGTACCTTCCCACTGAGGTCACGTGATCTTTCTAACATCTGCAAATCCTGGCCTACAAACAATAAAAAATGTAGGAGGTCTCCACAAGGCCATACGATGATTTCACATATGTGTATGAAATACTGAGATAAAGAATTAATTGGAAATATAATGATTATTTTAGGTCTAGGCGTTTTGCCAGACTCCTATCTACCAGTATTGAAGGCCATGAAGAAGAACACAAAGTAATAACTTATTCCCTTGTGATTCAAGCAGTAACAGAAAGAGATCATAACTGAATGGAGAATACATATCTTCATAATCCGGCATCCTGCTTGATAATTCATAGTGTAATTTAATACAGAGAACATAAGCAATTTGACCATCCATCACAAACCCCCCTTTTTCTCATATTAAAATACAGAGATTAAGAATTATCTGATTATAAACTTCAAACAAAATAGTGAATAGGGCCACTACCAATAATATAATGCGATCACCGAGTTCAGGTTTGGGTAAAGGGTCCCGTCAGTGCGTTGACAAGTCCCGTAGTTGCTTGTCTGCACGGCTGCTTGGATTTGTTGGACTCTACCTTTGTCAATATTTTTTATGGTGATAACAATAACAACATGCCCTGTATAAAAGTCCTAACATGTATATAAGATATAAATGGCAAAGCTTTAATAAATGAACACACTTAGTGTTACATGGTGGGGTGTTCACCCATTCACCAGGTTCTGGCCTTGTGCATAAAATCCCTGTGACATAGGGTATTGTTGATTTAAAGGTTTCGGCTTATGATAGACAATTTTCTTAGCCTTCTTACATAGCATAGGTATCAGACATGCTACTAATTTAACAAAAACGTATATAATCAATATTATGAGTAATATATGTAAAGCGCCTTGCATGAGTCCTGCAGCCCATCCTCCAATGCCTTTGAACCATGAGGCCGGGTTCAGCCATGACAACCAGTCTGGCCAATCTAGGTTCCAATCCTCTTCAGAATTGGCTTTCCTAAATTCCTCCTTTAATTGCTTTGCTTGTTCAATATCATGTTTAATCTGTACTGTCCCTTGGGGATCTATATAATGACAGCATGCAGGACCCACTATCTGGCACATACCCCCTTGACTTGCAGTTAAGTAATCTAGTACAAGTGTATGTTGGTTAGTAACAGTAATAAGCTGTCGGGTAAGTACTGAAGATACATTTAAAGCATCAAATATTAATTCGGTAATATTGTCAAACAACTCTGCTAGTTTTTCTATGTTATGTGCATTTCTAATTGGTCCTCCAAAGATGGATAGAGCATATCCTAACTTGGTGTGCCAAGGTAAGTGTACCAATGGGTGGGCTTTTTGCTTTCCCTCCCTTTTGTACAGCATATGTTTTGGTACTTTATCATAAGGAAGTGCATCCTTGTCCCATGTCCAGGTAGCAGACTGTAACCTAGCTAGGGTACAGGTACCTGTGGTAGTCTGCGGGATCCATTTATATGCATTGTGTCCGCACACTATATATATATCATGGGGAAGGTCAAACCATTGCATACTTCCTAGGGTTAACATGTGAGCAAAATGAACTAGGGGAAAAGACTGTTGTAATACACACCAAGGACAATTTGTTCCCAAAGACCCATGGTATACTCCTGTGCATCCACAATACATGGTTTCATTCCCTTGTAAGTCTGTTTCTTCCATATACCCTGGATAACGTTTACAATCAGTCTTACTTCCTGAAGGGAAGAAATGGCCGTATTCCCAACTACCATTATGTATGTACCGTTCTACCAGACTTGGTCTAAATACATCTGAGGTCTGTTGGGTTTTATTGAAGCTTATCTTTATACCTTTTATGGGGATCTCACCTAGTGTCAGTGTTTTAGTGACATTTTTAGAGACCCATTTTCCTTTTGTGTGAGAATCAGTGCCTTACCAGGTATCAGGGTTAGATTTACCTGCCACCAGGGATCCTCCATCCATCCTGCTATGGGTAAGGGCACACTGGTATTAGACCATGTATACCTTTTTGTGTTATCCTTTACCTTTGAGGGATCCCAACATGTAGTGTTAAGAAGTTCTTTCTCACTAAGGGGCACAGCCATGTATGGCATGGATTTTGAGCTTATGGGACTGTGTGTACATATCCAACAATCAGATAAGTTTGTTAATGCTGTTATAATTTGATGATGTTTTATGAATTTATTGTCCACTTCCTCCTTGAGAACTTGAGTCATCGTCCCCACGAGGGGCAACATCAACACCAACCCTGCCAAGGGCAACATCATCGATCGAGGCGACGTCATCTGGGCTGATAACCTTTTTGCAATGGCTTGCATGTATCCAATTGGCTCGTCCTTGGAGCTTCACTGATGTGGCGGTGACCAGCTGTACTTCTACTGGTTGGCTGTACCTTGGCTCCAGACTGCTCCTATTGTGTATCTTTGTTACCACCCAGTCTCCAGGTTGTAGTGAGTGGGTACCTGAAAGAAAGTTTGGATCTGGAATAGAAGAAAGGATTAGTTTGTGTGTCCTCTCCAGTTGTTTGTGTAGGGCAGCCAAGTACGTGGTCATATTGTCATAATGCTTTTGTAACTGCTGAGGAAAATACAGTCCAGTCTTTGGCATATTTCCAAACAATATTTCATAGGGAGAAAGTTTATCCTTCCCTCTTGGTGTGGTTCTTACAGAGTATAAAGCCAGGGGTAGACATTGTGTCCACGGTAAAGAAGTTTCATTCATGGCCTTCTGGATTTTTAATTTCAAAGTTCCATTTAGTCTTTCTACCTTACCACTGCTTTGTGGGTGATAGGGAGTGTGAAATGCTTGTTCTATCCCAAGGCTTTTTAATATGTTCCTCAATAGTTCTTGGGTAAAGTGAGTACCTCTGTCACTTTCAATTGTCTCTGGTACTCCATAGCGGCACACTACCTCCGCTATCAGTTTCTTTGCTGTGGTATCTGCATTTGCTTTAGCCACTGGAAAAGCTTCTGGCCATCCTGAAAATAAATCAGTGCAAACAAGTACATATTGATAAATTCCCACCTTAGGTAGTTGTATGTAGTCCACCTGTAATCGCTGAAAGGGGTAGTAGGACTTAGGAGTGTGTTTAGCTGGTGTTTTGGTGGTTTTACCAGGGTTGTGTTGTGCACATGTCATGCAGCCCTCTGTATATTTGGCTGCTGCATTTTGAAAACCAGGAGCATGCCATGTCTGTAACACTAGCTGGCTCATAGCTCCCTTTGAACAGTGTGTTTTCCCATGGGCTAGGGCACACATCATTGGATACAGTGCTCTTGGTAGGCAAACCTTAGAATTAAGATGCCTCAACAGTCCTAGACCTATTGCTGCACCTCTCTCCTCCCATTCTGCTTGCTCTTGAGGGGGTGCTTGGTCCTGGAAAGCACGCAACAGGGTCTCTGTGATGGGTTGTAAAACAGGCTTCACAATCATCAGAGGGAGAGCAGCAGCGTCCTTTGCCGCTGCATCCGCAGCCTCATTCCCTTTTGATAGGAGATCACTGTTATTAGTGTGTGCCTGTACTTTGACTATAGCTGCTTGGTCTGGCATGTGCAGTGATTCTAAAAGTTCTTCTACTGCTTTTGCATTCTTTATAGGTTTACCTGCCGAGGTCAAGAACCCTCTGGCTCTCCATATTGTCCCAAAGTCATGTGCAACTCCAAAGGCATATCTGGAGTCAGTGTATATGTTGACACGCTGTCCCTTACCCAATTTACACGCCTCAGCGAGTGCTTTTAGTTCTGCCTCCTGAGCTGAGCTGCTGGAGGGTAGGGACTGTTGTATGACGGCCTTACCATTGTGGACCACTGCATACCCGGTGAGGAAATGTCCTTTGTCTTCGCTCCAATATCGAGATCCATCTACAAAATACTCAGCATCAGGGTTAATCAGAGCAACATCAAATATACTGTTTATGCCGTTTGATTCCATATCCACTAGGCTTTGACAGTCATGTTCATGTTCAAAATTAAATAGTTCATCATCAGTGGATAGTTGAAAAATAAGGGGGTGTCCATGTCCCTGTCCCCCCACTCCTCCCTCCTTTTGTTCAGAATCTAGGGGCAGGAGTGTAGCTGGATTCAGAACAACACAACGTTTGATAGTCACATTAGGGGACAGAAGGGTAAGTTCAATTTTAGTAAGTCTTGCAACTGATAAGTGTTTTGTCTTGACTGTGTTCATCATTTCTTGCACTGCGTGTGGGACTTGCACAATAATGTCATGTTGAAGTACAATGTCTGTTGCTTTATCAACTAAAGCTGCTGCTGCTGAGACAGCGCGTATGCATGTCGGGGATCCTAGTACAATGGGATCCAGAGCAAGGGAGTAATAGGCAAGTGGTCGCATCTTGCCTCCATGATCTTGGGCTAATACTCCAGAGGCATGGCCTGCCTGTTCATGGCAGAACAGAGTAAATGGCTTATTGTAGTCAGGAAGTCCCAGTGCTGGCCTTGTAGTCAGTGACAGTTTCAGGGAGTGAAAATTGTCAATTGCCTCAGGTGACAGTACAAATGGGTCAGAGGTGAGACAGTCATATAATGGTTGCATCATAGCAGAGGCATCCCTGATCCAGGCTCTGCAGTACCCTATTAAACCCAGGAAAGTCCTCAATTGTTTAGGGTTTCTAGGGACTGGGTGTTTCTGTATGATTTCCAGCCTGTCAGGGGTTAAGTGTTTCATACCTTGGGAAATACAGTGGCCAAGGAAAACAACTGTTTTGGCACATAATTGCAGCTTGTGCTTGCTCGCTTTACAGCCAACTTCTTCTAGGAACATTAATAGTGATTTAGAATCTGTTTCACTGTTCTCCAGACTCTCACTACAAAGTAACAAATCATCTACATATTGTAGTAGAACTGAGGACTGATTGGGGGGCTGCCAGGTGTCCAGAATATCTTTCATGGTACGTGAGAAGATATCAGGGGAGTTTGCGGCACCCTGTGGCAGCACTACCCAAGCATACTGTCTTCCCCTATGTGTAAATGCAAAATACTGCTGGCACTCTTTATCCAGCGGGATGGAGAAGAAAGCATTGGCTAAGTCTATAACGGTGAAATAGACTGCAGTGCCGGGGACCTGGTTGAGCAATGTATGTGGGTTAGGCACTTGTGGTGTATTAATTATTGTCACAGCATTCACAGCCCGTAGGTCATGTACCATCCGGTACTGTACAGGTTGACCGGGCAGTGTCTTTTTCTTTACTGGGTAAAGAGGAGTGTTGAAAGGCGAGATTATGGGCACTATGAGATTGTTTTCCAGTAAGGAGTTAATATCCTTTTCTATAGCAGCGTCTTGCTGTGGACTCAGAGGATATTGCTTTATACATACAGGACGGTTCTGCATGTCTGGTTTTAAATTTACTTGTACAGGCGGCACATTTAAAACTCCTACATCCATCTTATCTTGTGCCCATAGTTTTTCTGGGATGTCTGCCAACCAAAGGGGAGGGGTACTGGGGGCTTTTTCAGTGTCCGGCATACTTGCCATACTAAGGAGTTTGCATAGCAGGGACTCTGGAATGGCAGAGGTTAATGTAGGTGTGCCAGAAGAAAAGTCCAATGCTGCTCCCAGGGCACTGAGTACATCTGTCCCCAATAAATTGTAGGGAGTGTGTGGTGACACTAACACACGGGAGACAATTGATTGTGTGTCATGTATATTCAGTCGCATTGGTTTTGTTAACTGTAACTGAAATGATGTTCCCTCCACCCCTTCACAATCTATATAGTCTGGTGATAACAACTCTGCCGGTACATATTTGGTTTGTAATACAGTTCTGGCTGCCCCTGTGTCTACTAGAAAAGAGGTATTTTCCCCTGTGGGTAAAGTAACAGGCACCATCAATGATGGACCTGTCGGGGGGAGCACTGGGCAGAGGGAGACATCAGGGTTGCCAGTTTCCTATGCAGCAATCAAAGAATTGGGAGGCTCAACTGGACGGGAGGGACATCGGGCTGAATAATGACCCTTCTTATCACAGTTCCAGCATGTAATCTGGCTAAGATCCCTTCTCTGGGTTCTCAAAGTGTCTTTTTGTTCCCTGCCTCTTCCTCCATAGCCCCCCTTTTGTTGCATCGGGGCGAGACGAGTTCTTTTAGGAGCTAAATCTAACTCTGCACCTTTTGCAATGCTCACTAAATCATTAAACTGGCATGTACGCCAGTCGGGGCGGGATCTTTTAACAGCTTCTTGTACTGCCGGCTTAAGACCGGACATAAAAGTTATTTTTAGTAGGCGCAAGTCTTTTGCATCACCTTCTTCATACCCGTGATCTAACCACTGCTGCTGTAAAGTTGTGGCATAATCAGGGACTGACTGTTTAACATCTTGGGAAAATGACATAAAACTATCAGTTCGATCCTGTTGAGTAGCATCTACCCAGGGCTGCATAGCGTTCAGGTATTCTAGTCCTGATTGCTCATTGGTTTTATTTGCTGGTACGGGATTTGTAATAGCAGCTTGAATTTGATTTTTGAGCACTTCCCCTCCCTTTGTTTCTACCAGGCTCTCCATATCTGACCATGTAGCACGGTAAGCTAGATGTACTGCTCGCAGCTTTCTATGGAAAGCGCTTGGTGTTTTACGTGGGTCTGGGAGTGTGTTACATACAGCTAGTAAATCAGCCGGGCTCCAGGGGCGATACACAGTGGCTTCATGTGACTGGATTTCCCCTACTGCCCCAGGTACTGGTTGCCCGTCTACATCTACTGGTTTTGGTCCCCTGTGTGTATGGATACTTGATACTAACGGAAACAATCTAGTGGGGCGCTGCGTACCACAACTGACACAATATCCTGCAGTGAGGGGGTTCTGCTGCCCACAGTGTGGACATGTCCAGCAGCTGCCTTTCTTGCTATTTTCAGGATAAGGAGATGGCGCAGTTGCTGCTGCGGGGCTGTTTGGCAGTTGTAAAGGGGTTAACACATTAGTGAGGAGCTTTTCACTTAAAGGGTCATATAAATCATACATTATTCCATGATTTGCTTCCATACTCTTATGTTCTGTGTTACTCACTCTCTGTGCTACCTCATACCACATTTGGGCTTTTTCCACCATGTTATTGTCTTTCAACCATCCAACACAATTTGTCATAAATCTTTTCCAATCACATTCTGCTAATGTGCCATAGGACCCAACTCCCATCATTTTAAACATTCTTTTACAATCCTTCACAGCCTCAGATCCTTTTGCTCTTTCTACTATTTTGATGGCAGAGACCCACGTCTCAGGGCTGTCCCGCATTTTTGTCTTACTATTTTCTGACCCCATGGTCAGAGGGCGTAGGGTAGTCTCCGGAAAACTCCCCAGCTCCAAACAGACAGGCCTTAGTCTGTTGACAGATATCTCAGACAATCTATCTTACAGTTTCAGAAAGACTATCAATATCAAAAGTCGTTCCTTCAGACTATTCTAGCAGTGGGATATCCTTTTCTCTGATCCCTCACTGTTTTGAACATCAAGAACAGACAAAATGCTGCCAATCCACAAATTGCAAGAGCAAATCCTTCAACACAATCTACATTCATGAACTTCCATTGATTCAAGCAGGAGTTGGTCACATTCATTTCAAACTTCTACAAACCCTTCGTCTCTTTCACTTATGCAGAACACTTGCTGCCGGGGTGTGTCTTTCAGTTCATACAGCCTGTGATGTAGCATATATCCCAAACGCTTTCCTCTAGCACTTTGCAATGGTTTCACATGCAAATTATATTTGGTAACATATATGTAATCCTCCCCCCTTAGCCGTTCTCTCTGTGGGTTGTAGTTTAGGGGCCTGTTATCTATGTTGGTGATGATTTCTTTAGGGGCTCTGTGTCTGAGCCAATACCGATGTTCTTCACTGTAATTAGTTTGGGTAGTTATATTACTACGACACAGGTGGCACCTGGGATAAGTGTCAGGGTCATTCAATGAATACAGGATGTTATATTACAACGGTATTCAATCCAGCGGTCTGATGTTATACTACTACAGACTTAATTACTTGGATGTTATTTTACATCAAAGTGTATATGCCGGATTATCATGTGCTAGAAATCAGTCTGTACTGATTCCCACCTTATACCAGTCTGGCAATGCATACAACTGGTTTATGGACCCTTACACACAATATCACTGTCTGGCAATGAATTTAGGAAAATATAAATGATTTTCTAATACAGTATTCAAAGTTTTCCCTATTGCACTGGGTAATGGTATTGAGTGCAAATTCAATATAGACACAATTGCTCCTCCTTGCACTGAGTGTATATCGTCTTCTATGAAGTGGATATTACTTCTGGGCTGGGAGCCATACAGTTTCAACAATTTGATATGTATGTCTTCTCACAGATGTATTCAACATCACACTACACACACATTTATCACACTTGTCACATACACCCCCATGTAAATCCATTTAACCACACTACCATCCTGACAAAGGACCTGATTATTACGGGACCCCTTTGTAGAGACTTACATATACAAAGTACGTTTCCAGGGACTTAACAGAGTGGCTGAAACAAATGGTGTAACATAAAGTCTGTTACTTACCGCGCGGTTTTGGTTTCAGTGACTCCCCAGGTCCTTCCAGATTAGTGGACTTTGCACAAAATTCTCATTAGGAGGTCCCGGGTTTCGGCACCATAACTGTCGAAGAAACCCCTTCCAGGTAGCACCTTTTGGGATGGGTGCTCTAATGGGCTCCCTCTGCTTTGTCAGGTGGTATTCAAATATGGTAATTGAAGTATCAACAGTGCACCGGGAGATCAATAAAGACAATAGCAATCTGTCGTCTCAATCAATATTCTCATTTATTATCAAGATACATAGGTTAATATACCCTCAGGGCGTCCCCTCTGACCAGGGTGTTACCTCTCATGGAACAACCAATCATAACATTTTACACGTAGACTGAAAATACGTCATAGGGTACCTTCCCACTGAGGTCACGTGATCTTTCTAACATCTGCAAATCCTGGCCTACAAACAATAAAAAATGTAGGAGGTCTCCACAAGGCCATACGATGATTTCACATATGTGTATGAAATACTGAGATAAAGAATTAATTGGAAATATAATGATTATTTTAGGTCTAGGCGTTTTGCCAGACTCCTATCTACCAGTATTGAAGGCCATGAAGAAGAACACAAAGTAATAACTTATTCCCTTGTGATTCAAGCAGTAACAGAAAGAGATCATAACTGAATGGAGAATACATATCTTCATAATCCGGCATCCTGCTTGATAATTCATAGTGTAATTTAATACAGAGAACATAAGCAATTTGACCATCCATCACAGTAGTTAAAAGGGAAGGATGGTTCCCACTTTTATTAGCAAAATCATTAAAATTGGAAAGGAGACGCAGTCTCAAGGCAGGAGTAATAAGGGTATATACCCAAGCCTGAGGATAGGCCATCAATATTTGTGGACTGGAAAACCCCTTTGACACCCCCAAAATTACACTTTTATGGAAATTAGACCCCCTAAGGTATTAATTTAACGACATATCAAAGATTTAAAAATCTGCCGTGTACAATGTCTGCAGCATGCGTATGAGATTTGTAAAATCTCATCTACTTGCCTTATACTGTAATCCGCTGTAGACTTTGCCTGCGTAAATCCTCAGGTAAAATCTGCAGTAAATCCGCCACATCTATCGTCACCCTAAGGCCCAGTTCACACAGAGTTTTTTGGCGCTGATCTTGAGGTGGAAACTGCATCGGAATCAGCGCCAAAAAACTTCCTAAATAGTTTTTTTTTCCCCCCAGGAGGCTGGGAGACAAAATTTATTTTTTTTTTCGCTGCATTTTTTGACCGTGGGCAGAAAACGCAGCGAAAAACACGGCAAAAAAGTGCAGGAAGGTCAAAATTTGCCTCAAAATTCCTTCAAGAATTTTGAGGCAGATTTTTTCTGCCTGCAAAATACTCCCTGTGTACAGGGCCTAAGGCTGGGGTTATATGGTGACTTTGGACACGACACAGGTCGCCCGGCCAAAGATCGCTATGTTCCATAGCCTACATCGCAAGCAATGAAAGTCAATGTGGTCGCATTGCGACCTGCAAGTAACTGAAACATGACAGCTTGTATTTCTTGCAACTGTCATGTCGAGGTAACGTTCCACATTGAATTTTGCCACAACCACATTGACGTTTATTACATGCAATGTAGGCTACGGGACATACCAATCTTTGGCCGGGCGACCTGTGTCGCGCGTGGCAAAAGTCGCCGTGTAGCAGATAGACAGATATATAGATAGACAGACAAATTTATTTAATGAAAAATATCTTTATTGAAGAAAAAAGAAAAAAAAGTGTGTGTGTTTGTTTTTTTTACATTACATTGTTCTTCTCCCAGCCTGCCAGAGAGGGAGAAGATGCAACTGGTGTTCCCTGTGACAGTGATCACCTGACCAGAGACCATACTGAGTGGTCTCTGGATGAAGCTTCGTGATACAGTGGTCTATAGACAGCTGTATCATTGAGCTCCTTACCGTCCGCTCGCAAGCGCTGCTGGGAGGAGCAATGTGATCGCTGTGACAGCCTGTCACAGCGATCACATGAACGGAGACCACACTGAGTGGTCTCCGGGTGAAAGCTCTGTGATACAGCTGTCTCTAGACATCTGTATCACAGAGCTCCTCACAGTCGGCGCATAAGCGCTGCTGTTAGGAGCAATGTGATCGCTGTGACAGGTTGTTAAAAAAAAAATCACATGATGTTTAACCACGCTGAGACCACTTGTGGTGTAGGCTATGGAACATAGCAATCTTTGGCTGGGTGACCTGTGTCGTGGCCAAAGTCACCATGTAATCCAAGCCTGAAGAAATTTTGAGACAGCTGTATCACGCCGCCTCAAAAAAATCTGCCTCAAAATTCTGGAAGGAATTTTGAGACAGCTGTATCACACAGCTAAATGCCGCCCGGGAGCGGCAAACCTGCTAACTCTGCAGGACGTTCTGGAACGTCCTTGCAGAGGTAATTATGGACCGCCCGGACGTTTATAGTCTATGGGTGGTCCACAAGTGGTTAAGGAGTGTAGTTTGCAAAATGAGGTAACTTCTGGGGGTTTATTTTATTATTTTCTAAATGGGATCACTTCTTGTGGGTTTCTTTTATTATTCCACATGACAGCCTCTGTAATTGTGGACAAATGCTGTGTAAATCATCAAATTAAGCCCCAAATATGCATGGTACTCTTCTGGGACTTGAGTTGTATTTCCAGGGATTCATGTGCGGTGTTACTAAAACCAAGAAACACAACATAATAATAATAATAATAAGCCTCTACATAAATTTCTTGACGGGTAGAGTTTCCAATATGAAGTCACTTTTGGGTGATTTCCACTGTTTTGGTACATCAGGGCTTTCACAAATGTGACATGCAGGGCTGTATTTGCCACTAGGCACTGGAGGTGCCTAGTTCGAATTCTTGTAACCTGACCGACTAGCGGTGAAGTCACTCACAGGGCAGGGGGAGGGTGTTTGCTTCACCAGCGTTCCTCAGTCTCTAACACATGCCCTTTGTTATTGGATTGGCCAGAACAGCTGTGGCCAATCCAAGAACAGTGGGCATGTTGTAGGCTTATAGTCTGTGGGGAACAGACGGCAGAGCAGGAGGGCGCCGAACACGGTCCAGGGCAGGTGTGTATATATCATGTATTGTCTAATGCAGTGGCTCCCAACCGGGGTGCCGCGGCACCCTGGGGTGCCATGAGAACCCTGCAGGGGTGCCACAACACTCCCCTGAACCACTGCTATGGCTGTGTTTTTTCTCCTCATCACATAGCGAAGTGCATGTGTGGAAGAGATTTTTTGCAGCCCCCTTGTAGATAGCACCACCCCTTCCTCTACATAGCGCCACCCCTTCCTCTACATAGCACCACTCCCTGAAGGAGCGGAATCCCCCTGTGGCCAGGGATTCCGCTCCTGGACGGAGCGCTTGATGTCTCTGACCATATATGGACAGTGACATCAGGGGCAACTCCTGAAGTGGAATCCCTGTCCACAATGTTGCCGGCATGGTGGCCGGTGATTCGGCTCCAGGAGAAGCCCCTGACGTCTCGGTCCATAAATGGACCGAGATGCCAGGGGCTTCTCCTGGAGTGGAATCCCCGTTAACAGCGTCGGCAATGGGGGATTCCACTACTTCAGGGAGCTACAGTGGCGCTATGTACAGGAAGGGGGGAGTTACTATGTACAGGAACGGGGGTGCTATCTACAAGGGGGCTGTGTGGCACTACCTACAATGGGGCAGTGTGGCAGTACCTACAAGGGGGCTGTGTGGCAGTACCTACAAGGGGGCTGTGTGGCAGTACATACAAGGAGGCTGTGTGGCACTACCTACAAGGGTCTGTGTGGCACTACATAGAGGGGGCTGTGTGGCACTACCTACAGGGGGCTGTGCGGCACTATCTACAGGGGGCTGTCTAGGGTAGCCCATCGGAATTACTAATGGGAAGAACCTCTTGTTTATTTGATCATCCCCAAAACTTTATTAGTGTTTGGGTGGGAGGATCTGATACTATCTTGATTGTCTGTATACCAGCGATTTAGTGGTTTTCCATCCCCCCTTCCTTATACGTATCTGACTAATGATATATATCCCTTCTGGGTTTAGATAATTAGAATGAGACATGAATTGCTCTTCCTTGGTCTCGGTGCCGCTTGGAGCCTCCTTCTACCCCCATCTAGATGTTCTGTGCGGGTTTGGGGTCTTTCTGTGGGGGGTGGGGACCCGGCCAATGACCTTATTAGGTTCTTTGCTGGCTCCCTGTCCCCCTCTGACTGACCTTAGTAACCATGTACAGATACACACAATTATGGTGTCTTAGCATAATTCCATTTTTCTATTCCTTATCATTTATTTATTTATTTATTTTTTATTTTATTTTTTGTTATTATTATTATTTTCCCCCTTTTTATTTTATTTAATTATTTTTTATATTTATTTAATTATTAATTTTATTATTTATTATTAATTTTTTTTTATTTATTCTTTTTATATTTATAATTATTTTTATATTTATTTTTATTTATAATTTTTGTATTTATTTTGTTCTTGATTTTTTTCCTTTAATTATGTTTATTTCTATTATTTTCATTTATTTACTTTCCTTTTGGGAGAGGGATGCCTCCCTCTATGGATTACAATCTTTGTATTGTTAGCTGAATTTATGTGCAATGAAATGAGGACTATATTATGCCTTATTTGTTATATAATAATCTTGGTCATATTTTGATTACCAAAAAAGTAAATAACAATTCTTTTCGGATAATGATTGTTACTTTCCTTAATAATGTCTGTGTATTATATACATATTTCAACTTAATGGACCGAGACGCCAGGGGCTTCTCCTGGAGTGGAATCCCCGTTAACAGCGTCGGCAATGGGGGGATTCCACTACTTCAGGGAGCTACAGTGGCGCTATGTACAGGAAGGGGGGAGTTGCTATGTACAGGAACTGGGGTGCTATCTACAAGGGGGCTGTGTGGCACTACCTACAATGGGGCAGTGTGGCAGTACCTACAAGGGGGCTGTGTGGCAGTACCTACAAGGGGGCTGTATGGCAGTACATACAAGGAGGCTGTGTGGCACTACCTACAAGGGTCTGTGTGGCACTACCTAGAGGGGGCTGTGTGGCACTACCTACAGGGGGCTGTGCGGCACTATCTACAGGGGGCTGTCTAGGGTAGCCCATCGGAATTACTAATGGGAAGAACCTCTTGTTTATTTGATCATCCCCAAAACTTTATTAGTGTTTGGGTGGGAGGATCTGATACTATCTTGATTGTCTGTATACCAGCGATTTAGTGGTTTTCCATCCCCCCTTCCTTATACGTATCTGACTCATGATATATATCCCTTCTGGGTTTAGATAATTAGAATTAGACTTGAATTGCAATTCCTTGGTCTCGGTGCCGCTTGGAGCCTCCTTCTACCCCCATCTAGATGTTCTGTGCGGGTTTGGGGTCTTTCTGTGGGGGGTGGGGACCCGGCCAATGACCTTATTAGGTTCTTTGCTGGCTCCCTGTCCCCATCTGACTGACCTTAGTAACCATGTACAGATACACACAATTATGGTGTCTTAGCATAATTCCATTTTTCTATTCCTTATAATTTCTTTATTTATTTATTTTTTATTTTATTTTTTGTTATTATTATTTCCCCCCTTTTTATTTTATTTAATTATTTTTTATATTTATTTAATTCTTAATTTTATTATTTATTATTTTTTTATTTTATTTATTATTTTTATATTTATAATTATTTTTATATTTATTTTTATTTATAATTTTTGTATTTATTTTGTTCTTGATTTTTTTCCTTTAATTATGTTTATTTCTATTATTTTCATTTATTTACTTTCCTTTAGTGAGAGGGATGCCTCCCTCTATGGATTACAATCTTTGTATTGTTAGCTGAATTTATGTGCAAAGAAATGAGGACTATATTATGCCTTATTTGTTACATAATAATCTTGGTCATATTTTGATTACCAAAAAAGTAAATAACAATTCTTTTCGGATAATGATTGTTACTTTCCTTAATAATGTCTGTGTATTATATACATATTTCAACTTAATGGACCGAGACGCCAGGGGCTTCTCCTGGAGTGGAATCCCCGTTAACAGCGTCGGCAATGGGGGGATTCCACTACTTCAGGGAGCTACAGTGGCGCTATGTACAGGAAGGGGGGAGTTGCTATGTACAGGAACGGGGGTGCTATCTACAAGGGGGCTGTGTGGCACTACCTACAATGGGGCAGTGTGGCAGTACCTACAAGGGGGCTGTGTGGCAGTACCTACAAGGGGGCTGTGTGGCAGTACATACAAGGAGGCTGTGTGGCACTACCTACAAGGGTCTGTGTGGCACTACATAGAGGGGGCTGTGTGGCACTACCTACAGGGGGCTGTGCGGCACTATCTACAGGGGGCTGTCTAGGGTAGCCCATTGGAATTACTAATGGGAAGAACCTCTTGTTTATTTGATCATCCCCAAAACTTTATTAGTGTTTGGGTGGGAGGATCTGATACTATCTTGATTGTCTGTATACCAGCGATTTAGTGGTTTTCCATCCCCCCTTCCTTATACGTATCTGACTAATGATATATATCCCTTCTGGGTTTAGATAATTAAAATGAGACTTGAATTGCTCTTCCTTGGTCTCTGTGCCGCTTGGAGCCTCCTTCTACCCCCATCTATATGTTCTGTGCGGGTTTGGGGTCTTTCTGTGGGGGGTGGGGACCCGGCCAATGACCTTATTAGGTTCTTTGCTGGCTCCCTGTCCCCCTCTGACTGACCTTAGTAACCATGTACAGATACACACAATTATGGTGTCTTAGCATAATTCCATTTTTCTATTCCTTATAATTTATTTATTTATTTATTTTTTATTTTATTTTTTGTTATTATTATTATTTCCCCCCTTTTTATTTTATTTAATTATTTTTTATATTTATTTAATTATTAATTTTATTATTTATTATTATTTTTTTTTATTTATTATTTTTATATTTATAATTATTTTTATATTTATTTTTATTTATAATTTTTGTATTTATTTTGTTCTTGATTTTTTTCCTTTAATTATGTTTATTTCTATTATTTTCATTTATTTACTTTCCTTTTGGGAGAGGGATGCCTCCCTCTATGGATTACAATCTTTGTATTGTTAGCTGAATTTATGTGCAAAGAAATGAGGACTATATTTTGCCTTATTTGTTACATAATAATCTTGGTCATATTTTGATTACCAAAAAAGTAAATAACAATTCTTTTCGAATAATGATTGTTACTTTCCTTAATAATGTCTGTGTATTATATACATATTTCAACTTAGCTTAAATGCTTATATAATTCTAAATACTTTTCAGTATGTAACTGATTAAAATATTTAACACAGGTAACGTACCCCTTAAATGCCTATAATATAAATATAGGTACTTTTGAGAACATGTCTGATTGTCTCTGATGAAGTCCCAGCTGGGATGAAACGCGTTAGACAGACTGTTGCACGGTGGTGAGAGACGTCATCACACCGTTTACATCTGATGTGGCTGCTTGCAGTGCCATATCACAAACCATGTTGGTTTGTTAGAGTCAAGCTACCTCTGCATGCTGACTTTTTCTATCATTGAACCTGAGGGAAAAAAAGCCTTGATACTATATAAAACAAATAAATGAGACATCATAACAAGAAGGGTATTAACTTGTGATCCCTATCTGAGAGAACGGCCTTGCCTGCATGTGGTAACTACAACCTTGCCCAGCTGTCTCCTGAGCTCTGGAGCTGATTCACTTTGTTACAAAGTTGATGTGAGGAGGGAGACTTACTCCCAAACAACTGGGAGCCCTGCCATGGGTCAGGAAACCCTATTGAAGATACTTGTCTTCACGTAGTCACAGCAAGTTTTTGTGAGTGATAAACAGATGCAGGGGCGTAGCTAAAGGCTCATGGGCCCCGATGCAAAAATTCTTACTGGGCCCCCCCCCCGCAAACTTCTCATGGCCGACGGTCCGCAGCTTTCAGCTGCATCGCTGGGTCTCCTAAGTGACCCAACAATGCAGCACTAGCGGCCGGGGCGTCACTAAGGCTGGATTCACACACACTATTTACGGACGTAATTCGGGCGTTTTAGCATTGAATTACGTCCGAAAATGCGGCTCAAAAGCGTTGGCAAACATCTGCCCATTCATTTGAATGGGTCTTACGATGTTCTGTGCCGACGGTAATTTTTTTTTACGCGCCGCTGTCAAAAGGCGGCACGTAAAAGAGATGCCCACGTCAAAGAAGTGCCTTTCACTTCTTCAGACGTAAATGGAGCCGTTTTCCATGGACTCCATAGAAAAACAGCTCCAATTACGTCCGTAATGGACGCAGCGAAAGACGCCTGCACATGCCATTACGGCTGAAATTACGGAGCACCGTAATTTCAGCCGTAACAGACGCTGCCGTGTGAACATACCCTCAGGGCTTAAAATGTCAGGGAAATAGCCCCAATACACATGTGTCCGCCCAAAAAAAGTGTGTATATGAGACAGCATAGCATATCTATAGCACTACGACCCTATAAACTATGGATAGGATTAGATACAGTGGCTCAGAAGGCAGTATCACACATGATAGGATTAGCTACAGTGGCCCAGCAGACAGTATCACACATGATAGGATTAGATACAGTGGCTCAGCAGACAGTACCACACATGATAGGATTAGATACAGTAGCTCAGCAGACAGTACCACACATGATAGGATTAGATACAGTGGCTCAGAAGGCAGTATCACAAATGATAGGATTAGATACAATGGCTCAGCAGACAGTATCACACATGATCGGATTAGATATAGGGCCCAGCAGACAGTATCACACAAGATACGATTAGATACAGGGCCCAGCAGACAGTATCACACATGATTGGATTAGATACACAGCTCAGCAGACAGTATCACACATGATTGGATTAGATACACAGCTCAGCAGACAGTATCACACATGATTGGATTAGATACACAGCTCAGCAGACAGTATCACACATGATTGGATTAGATACAGGGCCCAGCTCGCTGACATTGCGTCTCCAGCGCTGGACCCAGGATAGGTAAGAATAATAATTTTGCTTCTTTATGTGTTACTGATTATTTTTGTGTGTTTGTGTTTTTTTTACAGGTTCGGTTGTTGGACTTCGGATTTGAGGACTTCAATGACGGCGTTTTTTTTATTCTCAATAAAATGGTTAATGAGGGTTGTGTTTTTTTATTCCAATAAAATATTTTTTCTATGTGCTTGTATCTTTTTAAACTTTATTATCACCGCCTTAGTAATGGCCGCTGGCTGATTGACAACCTCCATTACTAAGGCGAGGCTTAATGTTAGCCGGTGCAGAGGCTACACTAACCCCCTTTATTACCCCGATACCCACCGCCACCAGGGGTGCTGAGAAGAGCCGGGTACGAACCAGTACCCGACCATCTGTAGTGACGGGCAGGCACCGGGGTGGCCGCAAGCTGGTAGTATTAGGCTGGGGAAGGCCAAAAACAGTGGCCCTTCCCACCCTTATAATTCTGCCTGCTGCTGCTGTGTTGTATCTGGCTGGTTATGAAAATTGGGGGGGACCCCACATCGTTCTTTCCAATTATTTTTTATTTGATTTTTTTTTAAATGACGTGGGGTCCCCCCATTTTTCATAACCAGCCAGATACAATAAAGCAGCAGCAGCCTAGCATTACCAGGGTAGGAAGGGCCACTGTTTTTGGCCTTTCCCCTCCTGATAATACCAGCCTGCGGCCACCCCAGTGGCCGACCATCACTACAGATGGTCGGGTACTGGATGGTACCCGGCTCTTCCCAGCACCCCTGGTGGCGGTGGGTATCGGGGTAATAAAGGGGGTTAGTGTTAGCCTCTGCATCGGCTAACACTAAGCCCCGCCTTAGCAATGGATGCTGTCAATCAGCCGGCGGCCATTACTAAGGCGTTAGTAATATAGTTTAAAAAAAAACACAAAGACATAGAAAAAAATATTTTATTGAAATAAAAAAAAAACCCACACAGCCCTCATTAACCATTTTATTGATAATAAAAAAAAAAGCTGTCATCGAAGTAGTCCTGGAATCCGCTGTAGTCCAGCGACCGAACCTGTAAGAAAACACACAAAAAATGATTAGTAACACGTGTGTTAGGCTTAGATACAGGGCCCATGTGTGATACTGTCTGTGGGACCCTGTATCTAAGCGTACCACAACATAGGCTTAGATACAGGGTCCAGCAGACAGTAATTTTATACAGTATAAGATTACTGTGTGCTGGGGCCCTGTATCTAAACCTACAATGTGGTAGGCTTATATACAGGGCCCATCAGACAGGATCACACATGGGCCATGTATCTAAGCCTGCCATGTGATTGGCTTAGATACAGGGCCAAGCAGACAGGATCACGCATGGACCATGTATCTAAGCCTACCATGTGATTGGCTTAGATACAGGGCTCAGCAGACAGGATCACGCATGGGTCATGTATCTAAGCCTACCATGTGATTGGCTTAGATACAGGGCCCAGCAGACAGGATCACACAATCTATGATCCTGTCTCATGGGCCCCCTAAGCCTGCTACATCGTAGGCTTAGGGGTTGTACAGTCCCTAAACATTGATGGCCTATCCTCAGGATAGGCCATCAATAGCTGATGTGTCTCTCGGGACCCGCAAATCAGCTGTTTTGAAGGGGCCGCAGCACTCGTACGAGAGCTGCTTCCCCTTCATTTCACTACTCGCCCACACTGTGGATCGCCGACACGGATTCACAGTGTGACCGGAATGAAGTGACAGGAATGAAGGGGAGCAGCTCTCGTACGAGTGCTGCGGCCCCTTCAAAACAGCTGATTGGCGGGTCCCAGGAGTCGGACTAACCTTACCTTCCTCTTTGGCCGCGGCGGGAGTTCTGTCGTCTCGATGCTGTGCGCGGCGCATAGCGCTGTGACGTCATGCGCTGCGCACAGCGCTTGACGTCAGGACCTCCGCTGCGATCCGGAACCAGGAAGGTAAGTAAAGTATGTTACTATAGTAACAGGGGCCCGCGGCCCGAGTTACTATAGTAACTTTTTATTGATGTGGTGCGGGGGGCCGTGGGCCCCCCTGGCTTCGGGGCCCGGTCGCAATTGCGACCGCTGCGACCCCTATAGCTACGCCAGTGAACAGATGGACTCTGGACTGACGATCTCCTAACCAGATGAGTATATTATACGCTTATCTTCAACTCCTGCCTGCTGGCTATAACCTGGCTCCTCTACTTCATTAACCCTCCACATGTCAGACAGGCTTAGTGTGCTTACGTCCTCCTTGTTCTAAAAGGGTGATATTTACTCTTCAATTGTGCACTGCATATATGTTGTCATTGGATATGTTTATATTAATTATGTGACCTTGTTTCCATGTATTTTTGGGTGATTACATTTACTGGTCACATTTGCATGAATTGTTATAATTTGTAATATCAATGTACTCTTGTGCTTTATAGAATATTTTTCCTGGTCAGGTAGCTTGCTTATTGTGTCTTCTTAATCTAACTTTTTGGTATTTCCTCATGGGTATTGGTCAGTGACATGACTTTACTTCCCTTTTTTAACTACTTAATTAATAAAATTATTTATTTTTACTATATACCCATGTGAGTGCTGATATATCCTGGACGGTTTTTTTGTTTTTTCTTTTCGGCTGTTTGGCACTATATACAGGGGCTGTGTGGCACTATCTACAGGGGGCATCTGTGAGTGGGGTGCTGATGGTCATTTTACTGTGAGTGGTGGCTGATGGTTATTTTACTGTGAGTGGGGGGCTGATGGTCATTTTACTGTGAGTGGTGGCTGATGGTTATTTTACTGTGAGTGGGGGGCTGATGGTCATTTTACTGGGAGTGGCGGGCTCATGGTTATTTTACTGTGAGGGGGGGGCTGATGGTCTTCATGTGGTTTCCACCTCTAAGCTCCAATTGAAATTAATAGGCAGAAAATACCTGCGGTGCTAGTTTGGAGTGTTTTTCAATATTCCTGAAATCAATGGGAGGCGGAGGCTTTCTTTTCTGCGAGCGGAAAAAATTCTAGTGGGAAGAAGAAGCGTCATGCCCTTTCTTCAGGCGTTTCAGTCTCTAACCACTTTTGGCAGAGAAAGTGGTTTTCGCAGCATTTTTTGCCTTCAATGGCCATGGCCGAAAAAAACGCGGCAAAGAGAGTGCAGGCAGGTCAAAATATGCCTCAAAATTCCTTCAGGAATTTTGAGGCAGATTTTTCTGCCTGCATAAAACTCTGTGTGAACATAACCTTTATAATGGTTTTGCTTCTTTAGATATTAGTGTTACAAAATATTTTTTTTTGTGTGTTTTTTTTACAGGTTCGGTCATTGAACTACGTCGGATTTGAGGACTACTTCGATGACAGAATTTTTCAATAAATTTGTTAACGAGGATTTTTTTGTGTGTGTCTGTGGGTTTTTTAACTTTTTTACTACTGCCTTAGTGATGGCGGCTATCTGATAGACAGCGTCCATTACTAAGATGGGGCTTAGTGTTAACTGGTGAAGAGGCTAACACTAACCCCCTATTATTACCTCGGTACCCACCACCACCAGGGCTGCCGGGAAGAGCCGGGTATAATCCAGTACCCGACCATCTGAAGTGATGGACTTTTCATATCCAGCCAAATACAATAAAGCAGCCGCAGCCTAGCTTTACCTGGGTTGGAAGGCCCATTGTTTTTGGGCTTTCCCAGACTAATAATACCAGCCTGCGGCCACCCCAGTTCCCGACCATCACTTCGGATGGTCCGGTACTGGATTGTACCTGGCTCTTCCTGGCACGCCTGATGGTGGTGGGTACCTGGGTAATAATGGAGGGGGTTAGTGTTAGCCTCTTCACCGGCTAACACTAATGCCCGCCATAGTAATGGACACTGTTTATCAGACAGCCGCCATTACTTGGGCAGTAGGAATGAAGTTAAACAAGACACAAACACAGAAAAAACTAATTAGTGACAGCTCTAAGCTGTCCATTGGTTAGTTTACATCACGCGATCCAAGGTTACCTCAGTTCATTGGCCTACTTTTCAAAGTAGGACAATGTACTGATGTAACCTGCGGGGCGTAATTTGCTCCAGTTGGGAAGGGAGTGTTTTTAAAAAAAATAAAAACAAAATAAACTGTGACCTAATCAATAATAGGGGAAATGGGCCCCAGTTTTAATGTGGGGAGCAGGGGAGGGAATGTTAACAGGGTAGCACTGAGCATTTTTTTTAGTCAGTTCACACGTTGTGTAAATACTGCAGATTTTCCGCAACGGATTTAATTGCAAAAAATATACAGCATAATACAGTAGCAGCAGAGTGGATGAGATTTGAACAAATCTCATCCACACGCAGCATGAAAAACCCAACGAAAAGGCGTTCATAAATTGACCTTCGGTGCGTTTTTTTAAATCCGCAAGCATGTCAATTTATGCTGTGAGATCGCTGGTTTTCTGTTGCATTGAATTCATTGGGGAGGTAAAACCTGCAACAATTAGCACATTTTGCGATTTTTGCGGCGGAAAAGCTGTGTTATCAGGAGCGCCAGCACTAAAAGTGCCTAGGGCAGCACCAACTCCAAATACGGCCCTGGAGACATGGCCTCCTCAAATCATTTCAGCAAAATCTGCCCTCCAAAAGCCAAATGGCGCTCCCTGCCATGTGCCCAAAACAGTAGTATATGACTACTTATGGAGTATTTCAGTACTCGGGAAAAACTGCTTTGCAAATGTTGGGGTGCTTTTTCTCCTTTATTCATTGTCAAAAGGAGACATTTTGTGCTAAAACGACATCTTATTGGAAAAAAATAATAATTTTGTTTTCAAGGCCCACTTCAACACCCCAACAACCTGTGGTATCAAAATGCTCACTATACACTATATGAATTCTGTGTTGTTTCCCAAATGGAGTCACTTGTCAGGGTGGTTATGGTCTTCTAATTACCCCCACTGTCGCTCTTACTCCCTCTTATTTAACTGGGAAAGGGATCTGGGCATGTCTTTAACTTCCAAACAGAAGGACCGCTTATACACACTAGTAGTACTTACTAGCAGGATACAGGAAGCAGGTTTTCAGAATTTTTCACGCTGGTTCATAGTGCCTTCTAGATTGCATACTCTCATACCCGCTGTTTCTCCTTTATAAAGGAGATGCAGAGATCATGTATGCTTTTTATTACATGTTTTTTGAAATATCCAACATTGTCTGACTTTTGGTCGGACATTTGGCCTAAAATTTCCAAATTCACGGATTTTGTATTGTCCTAATCTCTGACCATTTTCTTGCTATATCTCTGCAACATTCATCTATCAACCTATAAACGCTTTGTGCTGCTTTAACGTGACTAGGGTTTCTATAGGTGCACACGCCAAATTCCGTAAATCCGGGCATTGCTGTATGTTTATAAAGCCTTGCTGAATTCAGATCCCTTTCCTACTCGTAGTCTCAATTATTCGTTATTTGTTTCCCTCTCCACCTTTTATTTCTAACTTCTTCCCTCTTCTCTGTGTTCTTTCTCTTCCTCTTTCTTTCTCTTTGTTCAATGGGAGATTTACTTTCTCTTTCTTTCTTTTGTGCATGTTTGCTTTCTACAATTGTTTTTTATAAATATTGCATAGCCTATTATGTTGGCTTTTACCATGTTTGATTTTTATTTTCTTTGTTGCGGCCTATGAGTGAAAAATTGTGTTGTTTCTTTCCATGTTAAACATTTTCAAAAATAAAAGTATTAAAAAACAAAAACATAAAGTACAATGTGTCATAAGAAAACAATTTCATAATCTCTTGGATTAGTAAAAGCACTCCAAACCTATTACCACTCAAAGTGACACAAGTCAGATTTGAGAAACGGGGCTGTTTGCACAAGGCCAAACTGTCTGCGGTGCCAAGGGGTTAAAAGCTTAAGCCTTACATGGACTGTTCCCCAGTCGTTCTCGCCTCCTAAAAGCTCATCATAGTTACTGATGATAATTAGGCAGAAGAAGATTTCAGCTCAGCCTCCACGGGACAGATTTACTACTGAGTCTGGGTCTAGAAAGTGTACAATAATGTGCCAAACAGGCGCAAATTGGCAACATTTAGTGCAGTTTGGCTTAATTTTGATGTTGGCACCTCACTAGACACTTTATAAAGTGTTCTAAAAAGCATGTGTCTTAGAGGGAAAGAGGTGAAAATCAAAAGTGGTATAAAGAAGAGAAAAGTGTCTAACAGGTCATATAAGATGTGCCAAAATTATCATCCAGCATGCACCACTGTCATAAATTTGGTGCATTTTGTGAATGTCTAGTCTAAGTTTACACTGTCTAACTATTAGACAGTATTAGTAAATGTGGGCCCCTGTCTCTATACTTTTCATCTCATATCTTTATTTATGAGAATGTTGAGGGATTGATAACCACACTGTCCTCCCCAGCAGGCAGAGATAACACTGGCTCCACCTGCTCACATGATGCTGTGCTGAGCATAGCATAGAGGAACAAAAAACTGTCGGAAATCTAGAAATCAAGATGGTGTCGGTTTTGAATAAGCCAGAATGCTGAATTGCAGGATAGCAAGTAAAATATTCATGTACAATGCAGAATTTGATACACAATTAGGTGGGGGAATTGCGATAAAAATAAAATTATGTTTCTGCAGGAGATCTTCCTTATAGAGGCTCTGTCACCACATTATAAGTGCCCTATCTTCTACATTATGTGATCGGTGCTGTAATGTAGATTACAGCACTGTTTTTTATTTAGAAAAAAACGTTCAATTTTGACAATTTTGAGTTCTGACCTATTTTAGATTTATGCTAATGACTTTCTTAATAGACAACTGGGCGTGTTTTTACTTTTGACCAAGTAGGCGTTGTGGAGAGAAGTGTATGACGCTGACCAATAAGCGTCATACACTTCTCTCCATTCATTTATTCAGCACATAGTGATCTTGCTAGATCATGATGTGCAGTCACATACACACACACTAACGTTACTGAAGTGTCTTGAGAGTTAATGGACATCGCTTCCAGCCAGGACGCGATGTCTATTCACAATCCCGACACTTCGGTAACGTTTGTGTGGGACTTACAGCACAGCAAGCGTAATCTCGCAAGATCACGCTTTCTGTCATTAAGTCCCACACAAACGTTACCGAAGTGTCGTGATTGTGAATAGACATTGCGTCCTGGCTGGAGGTGATGTCTATTAACTCTCAAGACACTTCAGTAACGTCAATGTGTGAGTAAGTGACAGCACATAGTGAACAACACAGGATCACTATGTGATGAATAAATGAATGGGGACAAGTGTATGACGCTGATTGGTCAGTGTCATACACTTTTCTCCACAACGCGCACTTGATCAAAAAGTAAAAACATGCCCAGTTGTCTATTAAGAAAGTCATTAGCATAAATCTAAAATAGGTCATAACTTGGTCAAAATTGATCATTTTTAAAAAAAACAAAAAAACACTGCTGTAATCTACATTACGGCGCCGATCACATTATGTAGGAGATTGGGCACTTATAATGTGGTGACAGAGCCTCTTTAAGTCAAGTTCCTTCTTCTACCTGATTTTGGTTTATCAGAGCAATGAAAAGGCAGCCTTGTGATAGATCAAAGGTAAATGTGGAAGTGCTTCATCTTGTCTCTCTCAAGATATACTATACCATTGTAAATGATAATAAAAGCTGTGCTCTTCTTTTGGGTAATCTAAAGACTTCTAAATCACTGTTGTGTTGATTTTAAGGAAAATATGTTTTGCATATTTTGTAGTTAAGAAACAAAAATTTTGGACATAGTAAACAAGAGACACATCAGCGAAAATATTTTATTCTCTCTTATACTTTACACAGCAATGAATAACCCTTTTCTCAGGGTAAGTACATCATTTTGATTTGTATATATCCTAATTAGGTGGAAATTCGATGATCTCTACATTTCTGAAACCATCTACCGTATTTTTCGGACTATAAGACACAGTTTTTAGCAAGAATAAATTCTGCTAAAAAGTCCCTGCATCTTATAGTCGGCAGCCAAGGGACCCGGCTGCGCCGGGCCCCCTCACCGCTTCCTACTAAACCCCTTCCCGACCCATGACATGCCGGCACATCATGGAGCGAGGAAGTTGATGTTTCGAGCAGGCTCACACGCTGAGCCCGCTCGATACACTGCAGGTGTCAGCTGTGTTTTACAGCGGACACACTGCTCTAACAGCCAGGAACAGCGATCACGCGGTTTCTGGCCGTTTAATTAATTAAATGCCACTGTCAATAGCAACCGCGGCATTTATAGAGGTTTTTCCATGAAGTAATTTATGACAGATCCACAGGATGTGGATCTGTCATAAATGTCATATAGATGCGGGTTCCACCTCTGGGACCCGCAACTATCTCTAGAACGAGGCCCCCTAAACCCAGTTCTAGTGTGCTCTCCCGGCCACTTAATCATTATATGTCGCGTTACAAAATCAGCATAACTCGCTGAGCTACGCTGTTTCCGTTACTCCCATAGAACTGAATAGTAGTTACGGAAACAGAGTAGCTTGCATGCTACGCTGCTTCCGTAACTACCATTCACTACTATAGGAGTTACGGAAACAGCTTAGCTCAGCGAATTACGCTGTTTCCGTAGCTCATCCATGTACTGCAGTGTACCAGCAATCTAATGATCTCTGGTTCAAGTCCCTTAGAGAAACTAATAAAATATGTAAAAAAAAAAAGTTAGATACATTTTCAAGAGTGTAAAAAAAATTCAAAAATATTAAAAGTTAAAAAAAACACTTTTCCCATTTTTCCCAAGCACAATGTAAAAATAGCAAAAAAAAAAACAATTGGTATCGGTGCATTCGTAAAAGTCCGAACTATTACAATATACCATTATTTAACTCACACGGTGAACGGCGTAAAAAAATACATTTAAAACACCAGAATCGTTGTTTTTTTGGTCACCTTAGCACTAACAAAAATGAAATAAAAAGTGATCAAAAAATCGTATATACCAAAAAATGGTGCCCATAAAAACTACAGCTCGTCCCGCAAAAAATAAGCCCTCACACCGCTCAATCGATGAAAAAATATAAAAGTTATGGCTCTCAGAATGTGGTGAAACAGAACAAATTTTTTTTTAACAAATAATTTTTTCCTATTTGTGTTGTCTAAATTCTGGGTGCATCTTATAGTCAGGTGCGTCTTATAGTTCGAAAAATACGGTATATATTTCTAATCACATAATCATTTAAAAAAATAAAAATGGATTCCCATTTCTTTACATTGGGTCTATTCACTTATTCAACATTTCTTTAATCTCGCAAAAATAACAGTGTAATATACTGATATTTAAGTTTATAATGATAGTCGCTCTCAATATTGCTTTATTCTGCAGTATGGGTTACTGCTTCAGACTGTATCACTAAAACTGGGTTCACACGAGCATGTTACGTGCGTAATGGACAGAACGTATTTCGGCCGCAAGTCCCGGACCGAACACACTGCAGGGAGCCGGGCTCCTAGCATCATAGTTATGTACGATGCTGGGAGTCCCTGCCTCTCCGTGGAACTACTGTCCCGTACTAAAAACATGATTACAGTACGGGACAGTTGTCCGGCAGCGAGGCAGGGACTCTTAGCATCGTAAATAACTATGATGCTAGGAGCCCGGCTCCCTGCAGTGTGTTCGGTCCGGGACTTGCGGCCGAAATACGTTCCGTCCATTACGGACGTAACATGCTCGTGTGAACCCAGCCTAAAAGTTTGTATTAGTTCTATTAATGTCAAGATGTTAAAAATAGTATTTACATTTTTTTCTTTGGAAATACATCAATTCATTACTTTACACCAATCATTTGTATTATTTATAAAGCGCATATTCTATAGGTCTGTACAGTTGGGAGACAATAAATATACAGTTGGTATTTATAGAAACACATATGGTGGAAAGGATCTTGTTCCTGAGAACATACAATCTATAATAGGGAAAAGAAGAGGAAAATATATTGTAGAGAAATTGTTGAGTTAACAATAATTTTCAGTGATGCCACAGGATGAGAGATTAACACGTTGTTAGGGTATGGTCTCACATAGTGGCCACTGCGTGGCCGTGATGTGGCTGAAAACCACGCGGTCAAGCTGTTTTGCATGGTTTTCAAATAGATTATTGATGACTGTGCGGTGGATAACGGTCTATCTATTAATGGCAGCATGATTTTGCGGGTAAACAGCAATATTACTTGCAAAATTGTGCCGCTATTTTGCTAAACAGCAGGTCTCTGTGGTTTTCAGTGGCATCGTGACCATGCCATGAATATATAATTGTGAATTGAAATGAATGGAATAAATAGATGTCAATGAGGATGTAGTATAGAAGAATAAAAGTAAGACATTTGTAGAGTTGCAAAAGTTTTTGATGGTTAATAAACGGCTTGGTGATCTTTTTATTTTGAAACGTCCCTTTTTACCTCAATTAGAGAAGGAACCAAAACTTCATGGATCAAATCAATCTTATGTATTTAATACATATATTTTTAATCTGTATCAACCGCTTGTCTTGTATGCTTTCCTTGTCAATAATAAAGCAGAATATCATTTACAGGGACTTATAGTTATTATAGTGGGAGTTATACAGGGACTCCAGATGCTAGCCAAGGTTGTAGGATTTATATACTGGAAGGAACTGTGCATTCAAATTGTAACTGACATAAACAGGATTTGGTTTACCAGGGCCATAGTCACACAACAGTGATTCCCTGTCGTGTGACGGCCATTCAAAAAACAGCAGTCACACGGCTGCAGTAGGAACAATAAACCCCAAATGGGGCTATTCACACGACCGATTTTTTGACTGTTTTGGGCTGTTCTCCCGGCCGCACAGCTCCCATAGAAGTCTATGGGGCCGAGTAAAGCACGGCTGCCACTTGGATGTGATCCGAGTGATGGCCGTGCTTTCTGCCGCTCGTTCACTCTCTTCTCCTCCTCACAGTGCGAAGTGCATGTGAGGAGGAGGAGGAGACTTTTTTTCTCCCTGCAGAAGCGGAATCCAAATCCACGGCCACAGCGTTGGACATATATATGGACAGTGACGTCAGGGACTTCTCCTGGAATGGTCCCCTAATTCTGAAGAGGAATCCCCGGCCAGTGATTCCGCTCCAGGAGAAGTTCCTGACATCACTGTCCTTATATAGACAGTGACGTCAGGGACGTGAAGCGAAATCCCCTGCCACAGCAGCGGACGCTGTGGCCGGTGATTCCGCTCCCTTAGAAGTCCCTGACTTCACTGTCCATATATGGACAGTCACGTTAGGGATTTCTCCTGAATTGCAATCCCCAGTCACAGCCGTCACTGACACAGCTGTGGCCGGTAATTCAACTCCAGGAGAAGTCACTGTCCATATATAGACAGTGAAGTCTGGGACTTCTAAGGGAGCGGAATCACCGGCCGATGGGCCACTGTGGGTGGGGATTCCGCTTCAGGAGCAGGGGACCACTTCAGGAGAAGTCCATGATGTCACTGTCCATATATGGACTTCTCCTGGAGCAGTCTCCTATAGTGGCGTTATATGCAGGAAAGGTGGTGCCATCTACGGGATGTGGGCATCTACTGGGGTTCTATGTACAAGGGGGCTATGTGCTACATACAGAGGGGCTGTGTGGCACTACCCAGGGGAGGGCTGTGTGGCTCTACCTACAGTGAGGCTGTGGCAGTATCTACAGGGGGCTGTGTGGCATTATCTGCAGAGGGCAGTCTGTGGCATTATCTGCAGGGGGGCAGTGGCAGTATCTACAGGGGCTGTGTGGCATCATCTACAGGGGGCTGTGGCATTATCTACAAGGGCTGTGTGGCATTATCTACAGTGGGCTGTGTATGGCATTATCTACAGGGACTGTGTGGCATTATCTACAGAGGGAAGTGTGTGGCAAGAAAAATTGACAAATTAAATTCATCTGTTTTTAAAACGGACAGGGGAAAAAACAGATGCAAAACTAGTCAAAATCGGCCATTAAAAACAGGAACACGGCCTGGAATAGAAAAGGAACAAACGCAAAACGGCCATTTTTATCGGGTGACACTCGGACCCTGTCATGTGAATAGGGCCATAACGGGTTGTACAAGATTAGAAAAAAGGGTTTGTTTTTTTTACAAAAATATTACCACTCCTGTCCATGGGCTGTGTCTGATATTGCTGCTCAGCCCCACCCACTTTAAAGAAAATATTAGCAATAGTCAAGGTACACCAGGAAATAAAGATGCACGATTATGATAATATACATTATAAATGTAAAAAATGAAAAAGGTATCTGTGTTACATATATACTATTCAGACGCTTGTGTTTATGCTATTGACTTGATCAGGATTTCCAGTCTTGAACAGAACAAGATGGATTTCTTGTGCAAACAGATAAGTACACTATCACATATGGTCAATACAAAGACCTAGCACATGAATTATTAATTCCCAGAACTTTACAAAGAACCGGGGACATTTATTACGTGCGGAGGAAAGGTGATTCAGACATCAATATAGGAAAGGGTTCTTTACAGTTAGAGTAGTTAAAGTATGGAATGCCCTACCCCAAGAGATATTAATGGCAGATACTATGTCAGCTTTCAAAAAAGGGCTAATGACAGATGACATTGAGTGTTATAAATAATTTAGTATTGAATGGTGCATAATTGATATGAACTAGATGGACATATCTTTTTTTGACCTATGTAACTATATAATATGTGAAATATTTAAGTTGATGATACATATTGAGAAATTACCTTTTTAAAAATCTTTATGTGCACGAATTCTACACATAAAGTACTTGATATACGTACTTAGAGGCATAAAATACAGCAGTGGAATAAAAAACATAAAAGTGGGATAAATACGTCAAAGATTTTATTATGGAAATTGAACTGATGCTAATTGGGGCAGAAATATCTTTGCCATATTTTAAAACAATAGGTACCACACATTTGCAATAAAGAAGGTCACATTGATTTGTTAGGTTCCAGTCTTGCAACTAATCGGGCTAGTTTGTATCTTGGAGAACTGACAGAGAAGAAAATTTGCTTACATGCTATTATCTATAGAGAATGGAAGAATATATTTGTCAGATTTTAAATTCTTTGTGAATTTGGCATAACTGCATCATGCTCTTTAAGGAAAAGGTTAATATGTCACTTATCTGTGACTACAACACATATTATTTTTTATAAAGTCTATGAAACATTTTGATGGCCTTCAGTAATAATGAGCTACAGAACCAGTCCAAGCAGTCCACCATACTTGGTTTCCTTTGTTGCTAAAGAAGTACAGTTCAGCGCGTCTGTCCAGGGGTTGGGCAGTTAGGACAACACCTTTAATTCAACTCATAATTTATGGCTAGACAAAAGCTGCTCCTTCATGAGAGAACACAAACAATTGTGCAAAGTGCAACGCTACAACCTTAACTTTAAATGTATTTATGTAGGATTATGGTGGCTTAAAACATTAAAGTTGATTTGCAACAGCATATTATTTCTTGTTCACCATAATGTAGACACTGTATAAAAATAGGGAAGAATTACAGTGCCTACAAAAAAGTAATCTGTTCCCTGTTCGACATTTTTTATTTTATGTGGTAGCAACATTAAATCCTCAATATTTTTTTATTCATCAGGCTTTGTTTATTTATATATATATATATATATATATATATATATATATATATATATATATATATATATATATATATATATATAATAAAGAAATATATATATATACACTACCGTTCAAAAGTTTAGGGTCACTTAGAAAATTCTTTATTTTTTAAAGAAAAGCACAGTGTTTTTCAATGAAGATAACATTAAATTAATCAGAAATACAGTCTATACATTGTTAATGTGCTAAATGACTATTCTAGCTGCAAATGTCTGGTTTTTAATGCAATATCTACAAAAGTGTATAGAGGCCCATTTCCAGCAACCAACACTCTAATGGTACATAGTGTTTGCTAACTGTGTTAGAAGGCTAATGGATGATTAGAAAACACTTGAAAACCCTTGTGCAATTATGTTAGCACTGCTGTAAACAGTTTTGCTGTTTAGAGGAGCTATAAAACTGACCTTCCTTTGAGCTAGTTGAGAATCTGGAGAATTACATTTGTGAGTTCGATAAAACTCTCAAAATGGCTAGAAAAAGAGAGCTTTCAGGTGAAACTCGACAGTCTATTCTTGTTCTTAGAAATGAAGGCTATTCCATGCGAGAAATTGCCAAGAAACTGAAGATTTCCTACAACGGTGTGTACTACTCCCTTCAGAAGACAGCACAAACAGGCTCTAACCAGAGTAGAAAGAGAAGTGGGAGGCCCCGCTGCACAACTGAGCAACAAGACAAGTACATTAGAGTCTCTAGTTTGAGAAATAGACGCCTCACAGGTCCTCAACTGGCAGCTTCATTAAATAGTACGCGCAAAACGCCAGTGTCAACGTCTACAGTGAAGAGGCGACTCCGGGATGCTGGCCTTCAGGGCAGAGTGGCAAAGAAAAAGCCATATCTGAGACTGGCTAATAAAAGGAAAAGATTAATATGGGCAAAAGCACACAGACATTGGACAGAGGAAGATTGGAAAAAAGTGTTATGGACAAACGAATCGAAGTTTGAGGTGTTTGGATCACACAGAAGAACATTTGTGAGACGCAGAACAACTGAAAAGATGCTGGAAGAGTGCCTGACACCATCTGTCAAGCATGGTGGAGGTAATGTGATGGTCTGGGGTTTCTTTGGTGCTGGTAAAGTGGGAGATTTGTACAAGGTAAAAGGGATTTTAAATAAGGAAGGCTATCACTCCATATTGCAACGCCATGCCATACCCTGTGGACAGCGCTTGATTGGAGCCAATTTCATCCTACAACAGGACAATAACCCAAAGCACACCTCCAAATTATGCAAGAACTATTTAGGGATGAAGCAGGCAGCTGGTATTCTATCTGTAATGGAGTGGCCAGCGCAGTCACCGGATCTCAACCCCATAGAGCTGTTGTGGGAGCAGCTTGACCGTATGGTACGCAAGAATTGCCCATCAAGCCAATCCAACTTGTGGGAGGGGCTTCTGGAAGCATGGGGTGAAATTTCTCCCGATTACCTCAGCAAATTAACAGCTAGAATGCCAAAGGTCTGCAATGCTGTAATTGATGCAAATGGAGCATTCTTTGACGAAAGCAAAGTTTGAAGGAGAAAATTATTATTTGAAATAAAAATCATTATTTCTAACCTTGTCAATGTCTTGACTATATTTTCTAGTCATTTTGCAACTCATTTGATAAATATAAGTGTGAGTTTTCATGGAAAACACAAAATTGTCTGGGTGACCCCAAACTTTTGAACGGTAGTGTATGTATATATATATATATATATATATATATATATATATTCACACCAACTATCAGGAACATTGCCGTTGGTTTCTATAGTCAAGCAGCCTGAAGTGAGTTTAGTTAAAATAAACCAGTATATGGCAGGGCCAACTGCTAAATAGTTTCCTAATACAATCAACACTATGAAGACAAAATATCCTACAAGTAACTCAGGAGATGGATACAAGAAAAGTCATTGAATATATCTTTGTGCTGAGCTATGTCAGCTGTAAATCTGTGAGATCATTATGATCTGACCCTGTTTGTTCAAACCGGTATACACATCATGTGTTCGGCAAGATTTGTAGTGAACCAAAGCCACAGCGGGATGGTGCCTTTGCTATTAGGCCTGGTGAATCAAACATAGAAAAATAAAGGTATATATAACTAGAAAATAAAGCTTACGGTTCATCTTTGCCCTAAAGAAAAAGGGGCACTATATGGAGAAATATCCTGGTACAATGTAGATCATAAGAAAATGATGGGGAAAAAAATGAGCAAGAATATAATACTCTTCCACATGTCTCTTATATTGAATTGTGTCCTATATAGATAGCCACTCTGATAACAAGAGACACTAACATGTCTTATCTTTAATGTGCCTAATGTCATCTTGTATGAAAGACAATTATAACAAGATGAAAAAGACATATATGCATTGTCTATTACTATAGATGTTGACTACAGTTACTTTTTATTTTTTTGAGCAGATGTTGGGAATTGTGATTTACTGAATGTTCTGCATCTGATATCTGACTGTTTGTAGATAGCTGTATTTGAACTGGGTTTCACATCTGGATAGTTCATATTTACTGCTGTGGGTGATTGAGGTCAAATTAATATCAAATATCTGTTTTCCGAATTAAATTAGGACTTTATATACAATAGTACAGTGTTTCAACTGGTATATCAGTGCTGATAACTAGGAAATTGGTTTATTGTGAGGATTAATAAAATAGATTATTTTCTTTTTGCCAATAATATTCTTCTGATTTACATTGTACCAGGATTTATCATACATACTGACCTTGAGGGCAGCGTTGTGAACAGCTATGCAATAAGGTATGTTAAATTAATAAATTGCAATAAATTGTTTTGACATTGAAGAGTCTTTTCTTTGATCCCTATCAAACAATCTAAATAAAACCCACTGTGATAAAATGTTGCTATGCAACAAAACATGAAAAATCCCAAGAGAGATAAGTACTTTTTGTAGGCACTGTAAACACTGGAAACTACACAATGGTGAATACATAGAGTATTAAAGTGTAACTAAACGTTTGACAAACTTCTGTCTGTTTGGCTATTTCCGGAAATAAATGTATCGTGACAGAATCAATAGAAAGTCTGATACTTTCCGGAAAAAGCCGAACAGAAATGAAGCGGCTGAGCACTCACACGAGCGCTTCAGCTTCTTCATTTTAGCGATTGGTGGGGGTCTTAGTGCTCGGACCCCCACCAATCCAAACTTCTGACATGTCACTATGACATGTCAGAAGTTTGTCAATCGTTTGGCTACACTTTAAATGTGACAATTTATTGTAATAATGGTCAAGGTATATAGTATTAAGAGTGATCCTTAAAAATAATTTCCATACACAAAAAATAAAATAGCCATACTATATATTAGTAATTCTATAAAGTTACAGCAGTAGCTAGATATTTTTGTTTTACGTACCTAGATTTTGCCATTTTCTGTCTGGTTTTGCAACTGTATTTTTCTGTCTACTCTGTTATATAACTCAATAATTATAGACCTTGAAGGGATTTTCTTATTTTATGTAAAATAAGCATAATCACTGTATAAATGAAGTGCTACATCTTTCATATATACTTTGTGTTTCAATTCCTTATCATTTTCAAGATTTTTTTTTGCTGTAAGTGAGTGAGATTCACATATGTACATTCAGAGTCTGCAAACCCCTACATACCTAGTCCTGCTCTCAGCTAGGAAGAGGATCCAGTTGGATCCACTCCAGGTAATATTCTGTGAACTGAACAGCCTGGACTTTAGACTGATATATTGTAGCCAACTACAAGAGAGATTTGTGTGGCAGCTGCAATTTATCTCATGTATTTAACTTAAAAGGTAACAAAACTTTAAAAAAAACTTTGATATGTCATAGCGACATGTCAGAAGTTTTGATTGGTGGGTGTTCGAGCACTGAGACCCAAACCGATCGCTAAAACAAAGTGGCAGAAGCGCTCGGGGGAGTGCTGTGCCACTTTGTTTCATATCGGCTTTCCTTTGAGAGCCGAGCAATTAGTGTGTGGGCTCATAGTCTATTCAGCCTGTACATGGCTCTTCGAGGAAAGACGATCAGAAAGGAAGCAGCACGGCGCTCACCCAAGTGCTTCTGCTGTTTGGTTTTAAAAATCAGTGACATCTAAATCAAAATCAAAACATCTGACATCTCACTATGACATGTCAAAAGTTTTTTAAAAGTTTAGTTACCTTTTAAGAAAAGTGACTACAGGGAGGACAGTCATATTGTTTGTGATCTTTTTTTTTGGCCAGTTGATAAATTTGTTATACCTTAAACATGCTGGCAAAATAAAAGTTTGCTGTCAGCTTATGAGAAGTTAATTCTAAAGTCACAATATGTCTGCACTTCCTGTTGTCACTTTTGTAAAAATGGTTGCCACAACAAAACATTATTATCATAATTACAATAATTTTAGATATAAATATATATTTTTGGATGAAGACAGTCTAAGGATGGTGGAATAATGTCTAAATATGTGAAAACAATTATTAAGCTAGTATTGTATTTACTATGTACATGGACTTCAGGTGACAAAAGCTATTACAAGACTTTATCTTTGTGATGAAATCTTATGTTAGGGGTAATGCTATATATTATATTTTTGCTAACATGTACCTGAGTAATCAGATCAATGATCAAATGAACAAAGAATAGACTATGAATGTGTTTCAAAAAGGAACACAGAAAGGCCAAATAAAACTTCATTGTATGACAAAAAGATGAATATTGAAATCAACGTTTTACAAAATGTACAATAATTGTGATAATAAACACACAGAAGTTGGGACTATAAACAAGATCTCAAATAATAACTTAAAACCAACACAAACTGCCCAACATTAGAACATCTTCCTTTAGTTACAATTATAAACTAGAACAGCAACAACTGTATTAGATCACATATGATCAGACAAGTCTGATGTGGTTATTGTAGTGCAATTTAGGTTTTTTGCACCAAGATATAAGAGGAGGACCACGTTGTAAGCAATCTTACACATTAACTTTTTGTAACATTTCAAATAATATTGAAGGTGAACTCAATATTTGATACTGAATCACTCTTCCAGAAGATAAGACTCTCGGTGAAGATGGAAAACTCAGTTTTTGCTTTAGGTAAGGATTATCTTTTACCCATGTGCTGTTGAGATAGCTTGGCCTGCTATCTCCAGATCCTGACACTTAGATCGGATTCCCATGATCTGCTCGATCCTCTGATTATATATTTATACTGCTACATATCACTAAATCAAGCAGAGGTATGTCTTTATACACATGACCGAGTAGATTATAACATCACTTGGTGTAGATGTATCAATGGACCTCAAGTTACACTTTACATAACGAATGCCAGCATGTACATACCCATCTTGTTGGTGACTTCAGTGGATGCTTCTTCATAGAAGAAAATGTAAAACCTATATACAGAAGTGTTGAGTGGGGCTACTCAAAGTTGTGGAGAACTACGAGAAGATTTATATTAAGCCTCTTTAGTATGTCTTAAATCACTGTTCAGACTACATATAGAATATTAAACACAGTTTTTAGCATCTTTGTTTGCGAGACATATAGCTTCATATGAGCTGGTTCAGGGGAGAATGGTTAAAGTAATAAAGGGAATACATGGCTGACAGTACCAAGAATGATTGTCAAACCTGGGGTTATTTAATTTGGAAAAAGAAAAGGTTGGGAGTGACCAAATCACTATATAAAAATATATTAATGGTGGAGACAGAGATCTATGTAATGATATTTTTATATACAGACTTTTAGAAGTTTTCATCTACTATATCTACAGGAAAGAAGGTTTCACCATCATAGGGGGTTTATTTTCTGTAAGAGAAGTGAGACTACGCAACTCTCCGCCTTAGGAAGTAGGGATGTTACATTTATTGAATATGTTTACACCGGATCTGGAAAACGTCCCCGAAAGACATAATATTACAAGCTGTAGTAGACTTCTTGAGATGTGTCGTTGATTCATTGATGTAATATGATTGCCCTCTTGGAGTTGGGAAGGATTTTGCCCCTAATAAAGGGCAATTGGCAATTGCCTCACATGGGGTTTACTGTCTCCAGGATCAAAACCATAGGATGACACATTTAAAGAGGCTCTGTCACCAGATTTTGCAGCCCCTATCTGCTATTGCAGCAGATAGGCGCTGCAATGTAGATTACAGTAACGTTTTTATTTTTAAAAAACGAGCATTTTTGGCCAAGTTATGACCATTTTCGTATTTATGCAAATGAGGCTCGCAAAAGTACAACTGGGCGTGTTGAAAAGTAAAAGTACAACTGGGCGTGTATTATGTGCGTACATCGGGGCGTGTTTACTACTATTACTAGCTGGGCGTTGTGTATAGAAGTGTCATCCACTTCTCTTCACAACGCCCAGCTTCTGGCAGTGCAGCACTGTGACGTCACTCACAGGTCCTGCATCGTGTCGGCACCAGAGGCTACACTTGATTCTGCAGCAGCATCAGCATTTGCAGGTAAGTAGCTACATCGACTTACCTGCAAACGCCGATGCTGCTGCAGAATCATCTGTAGCCTCTGGTGCCGACACGATGCAGGACCTGTGAGTGACGTCACAGTGCTGCACTGCCAGAAGCTGGGCGTTGTGAAGAGAAGTGGATGACACTTCTATACACAACGCCCAGCTAGTAATAGTAGTAAACACGCCCCGATGTACGCACATAATACACGCCCAGTTGTACTTTTACTTTTCAACACGCCCAGTTGTACTTTTGCGAGCCTCATTTGCATAAATACGAAAATGGTCATAACTTGGCCAAAAATGCTCGTTTTTAAAAAATAAAAACGTTACTGTAATCTACATTGCAGCGCCGATCTGCTGCAATAGCAGATAGGGGCTGCAAAATCTGGTGACAGAGCCTCTTTAATGGATTTATGTATTTTTCAACCTTATTACTGTATGTTACCTTGTTACTATGAAGTGAGCCTGATAAAAAATCATAGATTGGGATAGATTTTTAT
Organism: Rhinoderma darwinii; assembly: GCF_050947455.1. Taxonomy (NCBI): domain Eukaryota; kingdom Metazoa; phylum Chordata; class Amphibia; order Anura; family Rhinodermatidae; genus Rhinoderma; species Rhinoderma darwinii. The sequence continues at coordinate 89,691,680 of NC_134691.1, forward strand.
GTTATAGTTCAGACAAAATAGCTCTGAGCTGTTATACAGAACCAAAGAGCGTTATCATAAAAAAATGACAAGTGAAACTTTTCTAAGAGGACATCAATAACCCTAATAATTAACAATATAATTTAAATGTTCACATTTTGGAAATCACGCTAAAGGGGCTTTATGCTTTATACTTCCTCTGGTAGTTCTCCTATAAGAGGACTGTCAGTGACAAGATAGAAGGGCCACATGTAAAATTCATCCATTTCTATGTAGTAGTACAGAAAGATGAGTTTTGCAAAATCTACATCTCAGCACCCCAAATGGGTTTATTTCATTCCTAATATTTAGCTGCTAATATACTGTAATAGTATAAAACATTTTTGTCACTCACACTATGTCTCTCCACAAGAAGTTATGTGCATTTTATAAGGAGTTAAGCTACATAAAGGTTAGGCTTCAACGTTAGAACAAATAATAAAAACAATACAAGTAATAAATTGAGAATTTGTACAAAAAAAATTTGTTTGCAGGATTTCAAAAGAGCACACATGGATCAATCAGTATTACTCATCCTTTAGTTAAACCATGCAAGTTGATTATGAAGGGCTTTGTAAGCAGCTTACCAAGTAAATAAGTACTTCAATTGAGAATCACTGAACATATGTTACATTTTTGTGTAAACCAGTTGATCATTGTACACTTTATCTAGAGTTTGTATGGCTTTTATGTCTCAAGTACAGTTGAAATGAAACATAACAGTGAGAAATATTAACTGCTGAAACATTATGCAGGACCTCAATGGTAATACGGCCAGATTTAGTATTCCCCGCCCTTATTCTATGATCATGACATGAAATGATAGCTATACAAAATGCTCTAGTGTCAGAATAACGATGCAGCAATGATATAGGCATTGTTTGTTTCCTATAATTAAGTTTTACCAATTAGTCTTTTAGATAGTTGCCTTTACAGTTGGTTGAATATTTTTTGTTAACAACATAAATCCCATCCACAAAAAACATGAGGAAATATTTCAATTTTGGCACTTTTTGAAACTTTAGAAAATAAGTGCTTACTTCATGTTGTCATATTTTTATTATTTTTATATATATTTTTTTAATTTTATTTTTGAAGACAAATGTTAAAATACATAAAATAAAAAAGCGTCCTTGTTGCCAGAGCTATTGTAGTGAATGTCCTCTCTTTTCCAGCAAATGCTTTGATATGATATGTTAGGGACTGTACAGTAGGTCATAATCTTAAACCATAAAACTTTTTTCTGCTTAAAAAAATAAATCAGTAACCATTTAATTTTTCTCTGATTCCCAGTTCCAAAATGTCAGGCTTTCCTGCATTCAATAAATATTCATTCACAGTTTGCGTAGTCTCAGAAGATGAGTACATTTCTTTAGGACATATCAAGTTGAATACTTCATTTTACAAACACCTGCTGTGGTAGAAGTGGCTGATGCAGAGGCAGAAGCAGCTCCCAGGCTGTCTACAAAAAGAGGGTCCAAACAAGCCACTTTAGCCGCAAAAAATGAATGGATACAGTGAAGAACTGCAAATAGATTGGAGAACTCAAGTTCCTGAGAATAAAACATATAAAAATACAATATTATTGTATGCTAAATCTTAAAGTCCAGTTATAACTTCTAGAATAAAAACAGTGCAATGTAAATCTTGGACTTAGGATAGATCTACATATACTGTATCTCAGACATTTTTAAATAGCAAATGGTCCCAATTTCGGACATGATTCAATTCAGCAAATCACAAATGTAAACATCTTTAAGCCTGGGTGGGCCTTCTGTCCGTGCTTGGACCCAATACACCTTCACTGCTGTGTGGATGAAACAAAGGGACAACCACTGAAGCTAAGTCACAATGTATGTTTTCATCATCATTAAGTCATACTACTCTATTCCACGTTTTGAAACTAAAGAATTAGATGCACTTCCATATTAAATCCATATATGTACATAATGGCCATAACAAGGCCATGATGAAAAATGTATATTCCAAATTCAGTGTATTTAACTGTTTGCAAAAAAAATAATCTTTTGAAGGTTCTACACCTGCAGAAATCGAAGGTGCTGCCAGTCAACAACATACTTCTAATAGGCCAGCTCTCTAGGGCTATAGGTTAGATGACACGTAGAGGGATGACTGCTATAGGTCATTGGTTTCCATAATTAACAGAGCTTGAATGGAGGTGCTTAGGCTCAAATTAGCTTTAGTGGTACGTGTGGAACGCAAAATAGTCCCCTTGGCTTTTCATTTGCTATAAGGGCCATAAAGAAGGCCACAGTACATTAAAATGTCATGCCATTGAAGGCCAAGATTGGAAGTTGAATTGTCAGTGAGTTTAAGCAGTGAAGTCTGCCGGGTGTAAGGCTCATGTTCATATACACTTTATTTTATATTTCCACAGTATTATTGACTAAATTCCAATATTCGACTTATAATGTCCACACAACCAAAACCAAAAATGAGTGAAATTGTTTACCTTTGCTTCAATTTGTTTTGTATCTTGATTCTGGAACAAAAACTTTATTTTACTTTTTCCATCATCTGAAGATCCTTTTAGCTGAGAAAACTTATACCTCCATAGTATAGCCTTGGAAATAAAACAAGAAAGATAAAACTCAGAAGCTAATATCGGTACAATGTTCTCCCAAGTATATGCACATTTACACAAAAGCTCATCAAATGTGAAATGAAACATTACAATGAAATTGTTTTATAATCCATGTAGCATCCGGCTGTCATGGTCTATTATTGCATTGTGGATTCTAGTTAAAAGTTAGCTATTTAGACAGTTAGCTATTTGTACAAAATGTATTGAAAATCAGGAAACTATCTTTTAGTTATTGTGTCTTAGAATCTCAAAGTTATTGTGTATTTTGTGTGGCCTTACAAGTACTGTCAGTCTCTACAAAAACTCTTTGTTAAAAAATTGCTTTAAAATCTTTTTCATTTTCTTATCTAAAGAATCACTGGAATAATGATAGAGCTTTATAAAATATAACTTTTACTTCATATTGTTTAAAATAATGTGCAAAACATACAAGTAAAAGTTATATTTTATAAAGCTCTATCATTATTCCAGTGATTCTTTACTAATTCTAAATAGAGTATTTATGCTATAAAAAACCTTTGGTGGAAGGAATAAAAATACCACCTGACATCTATTCATTTTCTTATCTAACCATGTTGTATTGTATACTTTAACATATAATAGGAAAAACTAGAAGTACTTTACCACTTGAGATTTTACATATTATTTTATACATACAAACTGTACAGATTGATAGCTTTTTCTTCCAAATCAATAGTGAAGGATATTTTAAAGATAATTTATATTTCTCTTTGAGTACACCTTTAAAGAGGCTCTGTCACCAGATTCTCAAATTTCTATCTCCTATTGCATGTGATCGTCACTGCAATGTAGATAACAGTAAAAAAAAAATATTTTTTTAAAACGTTCATTTTTGGCCAAGTTATGAGCTATTTTATATATATATATATATATATATATATATATATATATATATATGCAAATGAGCTTTGAAATGGACAACTGGGCATGTTTGTATTCATATGTCCAACTGGGCGTGTATTGTGTTTTTAACTGGGCGTGTTTACTTGTTTTACTAACTGGGCGTTGTGGAGAGAAGTGTATGATGCTGACGAATCAGTGACCAATCAGCATCATGCACTCCTCTCCATTCATTTACACAGCAGCATCGTTCTTACTAGAACGATGTGCAGCCACATACACAAGTGTCCTGATAATGAATACACATGACCTCCAGCCTGGACGTCATGTGTACTCAGAATTCTGACACTTCTGAAACCTTTCTGTGAGATTTCCAGCAAGGGAAACTAAATCTCGTTTACCTCGTAATCTCGCGAGATTACGCGCGGCTTGCTGAAATCTCACAGAAAGGATTCAGAAGTGTCAGAATTCTGAGTACACATGACGTCCAGGCTGGATGTCATGTGTATTCATTATCAGGACACTTGTGTATGTGGCTGCACATCGTTCTAGTAAGAACACTATGTGCTGTGTAAATGAATGGAGAGGAGTGCATGATGCTGATTGGTCACTGATTCGTCAGCATCATACACTTCTCTCCACAACGCCCAGTTAGTAAAACAAGTAAACACGCCCAGTTAAAAACACAATACACGCCCAGTTGGACATACGAATAAAAACACGCCCAGTTGTCCATTTCAAAGCTCATTTGCATATATATATAAAATAGCTCATAACTAAAAATGAACGTTTTTTAAAAAAAAAAAAGGTTACTGTTATCTACATTGCAGCGCCGATCAGATGCAATAGGAGATAGGGATTTGAGAATCTGGTGACAGAGCCTCTTTAAGTGAATGTCCACTTTTTAACAATATGTCATTTTTAGACCGGAGCTCCATATTTTTTTTTCCAGGGCTTCAAATTCTGTGCATAGAGATAGAGCTAAATAATACATAGTTCAATGTATAACCAGTAGGCAGTAAGCGTCTTGGTTTCCTCTAGTCGTGGGTGCAGGCAGTCACATAGTAAAATATAACTATCTCTATGCTTCGGATTTAAAGCGCTATATAAAAAATGGAGTTCCAAACACTTTAAATATACATTAAGAAATAAATATGCACAACAATTTGGAACTATTTACATAAGAAATGGTTCAAATACACTCACTTACCTTTAAAAGCATTGATTTAATAAAAAAAAAAATTCAAAGTATGGCTAGGTTAGCATTTAATTGTGAGCTATGATGATGTTGATAGAAGATGGCTATGCAATTTTGGGTATTTGGTGCTTGGGTACTTTGGGGTAATGTCACTGTTTGTGTTTAATAGACTTGATATCTATGTACTGTAAGTATTATTTCTAGCATAGTATGTGTACATGTAGCTATTACATGATAAATTTTCTCACGATAGAAGGTGAGATCACGCTGTGCAGGGAAGGGGAGAATCTGTGTGACGTTCATAGGAGAGCGTCATACAGAAAACACAGACACCGCTCCCAGTGAAACCTCAGCGTTACCGCCTATTTGGTTAGTATAGCCTAATTAGCATAATAAGATAATGGCTCATAACTCAGAAAGTAAAAAACAAATTGGGATACAAATGACACTGACATCATTAGCGTGGCAGCGCCTATGGCATGAGGTAAATGAGGAAATTGGGCTTTCCTGAACTGGTGACAAGTCCTCTTTAAAAGACCATTTGTGTAAATTCTTCATTGTATGCAATATAGATTGACCTACGTGGTCAGAGAAATTAACCTTCCTAATTGCAGAGAAATGGGAAAAACATAGAATAATTAACTTTTTCTTATTATTGGTATTATTATTAATTTCAGTTCTATTCATTGCCTGATATACAACATCACTCCTAATTGTACAGATGGTTTACCTTTGTTGCAGCATCAAAGCAGATGAATCCCATGCCAAAGTCAATGGTAAGACCCATTAGATGACTTTCAATTACACAAGCATAAGTCTTACACTGAAAGGGGATAATATACCATCAGTTATTAATATTATCATTATAAGACAATGAAGTAATAATAACACTTAGGTACTATGACCTTCTTAAAATAATACATGATATATGGTAGATACCAAACAATCAAATATACTATTGTACAGTGTATTTCGTCCTATAAGTTTATATCCGCTAATGTATCAAGGGTTTCACAAATTTATGTTCGCGGAATGTATTTTAATTGTAATATCAGGACAAGCCAGCAACTTTGAAAGTCGTAGAAAATAGTCACAGATTTACGCCAACATGACTGCCAGCTGATCGCAACAAGCACTGTGTAGACCTACTAAGAACTAAGAATGTATCTACATGCTGATGATAAGGAAATCTTAAACAAACTCAATTGTCTCAGGGTGAAAGTAAATGAAAGCTTTATTAAGAAAGAAAAGTTACAATAATGAGAGAGAGATACAGAAGTAAGAAATAAGAATGGCCATGGAGATCCTCTCAAGAGAGATAGGCAGAAAACCTTAAGGTTGAATTTTAGATTAAACGTTTAAAGGTCTTTTCTGGCTAACTGCCATCAAGGAACCGCCTTACAAGTTATTGACCACAGAAGAAATACGTTCTAATAACACGTCATTCTATGTACAAACTTGATGTTGTCCGAATATCATGTCTGTCTCCAGTAAACTTGGCAGTCTTATATTAGAACAGCCTTGAATGCCTGGCTACGATGCCAACAGTCTGATGACATTCAGAGAATACTGTTTTGGAACAAACCTGAGCTGGCAAGATTATATAAAATAAATTTCAGACGCCAAGTATTCATAGCCAGAGTATACATATATGTAGCATAAGCATATAATATTGGCTATTGATTATTAGCAAAAGCTATACTGATTATATTTCTTTATCACTGAAGAGGTATACAACCTGCTGAGCCAACCACCACTTCCCCCGGGTTAATCTACCGCTATTCACAAACCCTATTTTTTTTCCATCCAATCCCTACTCATCAGCCTCAGTTTTGATAATCCATCTTAAAGGGGTTTTCCCATGAAGGACATTTATGACATATTCACAAGATATGTCATAAATGTCAGATAGATGCAGTCCCACCTCTGGGACCCGCAGCTATCTCTAGAACGGGGTCCACTAAACCCTGTTTTAGCTTTGTCTGATCTCGCTGCCTCCTGGCCACTTCCTGGTTAGGTAGTCGGGAGTTACGAAAGCAGCGTAGCCCACTGAGCTACGCTGTTTCCGTAACTCCCATAGTAGTGAATGGCAGTTATGGAAGCAGCGTAGCATGCAAGCTACGCCATTTCCGTAACTACAATTCAGCTCTATCGAATTTACGGAAACATTATAGCTCAGCGAGCTACGCTGCTTTCGTAACTCGTGACCATATAACCTCTCTCTGGTCGGAATTCACATCATTCAGCAGCAAAACAGAGAGCGGTTGAACAGAGTTTAGGGGGCCCCTTTCTGGAGATAGGTGCGGGTCTCAGAGGTGGGACCCACATTTATCTGAGATTTATTACATATCCTGTGGATATCACATAAACACAGCAAAAATTTGAACAGCATATTCCAACTAAATGATACAAAACGTGTATACAAGTTCCTACCTTCCCCAGATAGATATATATATATATATATATATATATATATATATATATATATATATATATATATATATATATATATATATATATATATATATATATGTAGGCTTAGTCCCAGATCTGGGTGTATGTGCAGAGTAGGTTCCCACCTTACAGAGGTTGCCTTGTCATGGCATGTGGGCAAACACTTTTTGATCAAAATGTGCACTAAGAACCTCCCTATTTGTAAGTAGATTTAGCAGTAATGCATATTTATTTATATTAAGTGGTTTAGGTGGCATTAGTGTTTGCAGTGTGCTGTTGCCATTTCTTTTTCTGCTATATCTTGTGGATATGTCATAAATGTCTCTCATGGGAAAACCCCATTAATTCATCCAATATCTGCAATTTGTTATTAACAAAACCTAGGTTCTTCAGGATTATAAAATGTTCTGGTTTATTAGACTCATAAAAAGTATATGAACTTTACTTGACAGAGTAGAGAACAACTATGAAGAAAGAGGTTCTGTTTTTCACACTGAGTAATGTCACGTATCTCTGATCAGTGATCTTGTAAAATTCCTGATTATCTTGCGATTTTGTGTTGAAACTATGGGCTGGATTATTTTGGATTATTGGTATTATTGGGATATCAAATGGTAGATTAATGGAATATCATTGTATTGATAAACTAATAGGGCACATGTAGTGCCTTAACATCTGATAAAGTTTCATAAAAAAGCCTCAGAAAACGAAACACCACAGATGGACTGGCGCAATATTGTATCTGTGTTCTGAATTCTAAATTGACATAAAAATGATTAAGTCTTTTTAATTTCTGGTCTACTTTGATATCACTTATGTGTCAATTTAAGTTAGGTTTTCCGAATGCATAATACATTATATGGAGAAAATAATTGGGACACCTACAGGAGCTTTTAGGACATCCCATTCTAAATCCTTAGGCATTTATATCGAGTTGGTCCCACTTTGCAGCTAAAATAGCTTCCACTCTTCTGGGAAGGCTTTCTACAAGAATCTGGAGTGTGTCTGTGGGAATTTTTGCTCATTCATCTAGAACATATTAATTTGTGAGGTCAGACACTGATGTTGGAGGAGAGGTCCTGATTCACAGGAAAAGAAGAGAGGATCGCCAGCAGGCGACAAGCCCAATTTCCCAACTACCAAATAAATTAGAATATACTTTATTAGGCTACGTATAGCAAGACAGACCACATAAACACATTTTAAAATTCTCACTACCCAGGACCAGACAAATAGTAGTGTACCTGTAAAGGTACAGGCATACAGTAGGTATTGGTAAGGAACGTATTCCTAAGTTTGGCAAGTTAGATTGTTAAATTGGCTAGTAGAATAGTGAGTCCGGTCAATGGTAGGTATTAAAATATAATTAGAAGCCCCCCCCCCCCCGACATGTTTCGCTACCAAGTAGCGTCCTCAGGGGTACACGGGGCTAATTATTACACTACTATTTGTCCGGTCCTGGGTAGTGAGAATTTTAAAATGTGTTTATGTGGTCTGTCTTGCTATACGTAGCCTAATAAAGTATATTCTAATTTATTTGGTAGTTGGGAAATTGGGCTTGTCGCCTGCTGGTGATCCTCTCTTCTTTTCCTGTGAATCATATATTGTGCCTGCCAATTACCTGGGGTCTCCCCTATCTGCTTTGTGTCTGGAGGAGAGGTCCTGGCTCGCAATTTCCATTCTAGTTCATCCCAAAAGGGCTTAATGAGGTTGAGGTCAGGGCTCTGTGCAGGCCAGTCAAGATCTTACAGACTAAACCTTGCTTTGTGCATTGGGGCACAGTCATTCTGGAACAGAAAAAGGCCTTCCCGAAACCGTTCCTACAAAGCTGGAAACATACAATTCTCCAAAATGTCTTGAACAAGGTATGCTGAAGTATTAAGATTTCCCTTCATTGGCACTAGGAGGTCTAGGCCAACCACTAAAAAAACATCCTCATACCATCCTCCACCAAACTTTACAGTTGGCACAATGCAGTCAGGCAGGTAACATTCTCCTGGCATACAACAAACCCAGACTCGTCCATCAGACTGACAGATGGGGAAGGGTAATTCATCTCTCCACAGAACACATTTCTACTGCTCCAGAGTCCAGTGGTGGCGAGCTTTACACCACTCCATACGATGCTTGGCATTGTGCTTGGTGATATAAGACTTGCATGCAGATGCTTGGCCATGGAAACCCACAACATAAAGCTACCGATGCAGTTTTTAAGCGGATGATAATGCCAGAGGCGGCTTGGAGCTCTGTAGTTATTGAGCCAGCAGAGCGTTGGTGACTTTTATGCACTATGTGCCTTAGTACTCGGTGACCCCATTCTGTAACTTCATGTGGTCTGCCACTTCATACCATGCTGGAATTCAGTGAGTTCTTTAGAATGACCCATTCTTTCGTAAATGTTAGTAAAAGCAGACTACATGGCTAGTGCTGGATTTTAAATACTTGTGGTAATGGAACTAAATGAAACACCTGAGTTTAATGATTAAGAGGTGTGTCCCAATACTTTTGTCCATATAGTGGTTGTAATACAATAAATAGAAAAAATGATAAAACTAAATGATAAACCTATTATAAATGTGTTATGTAACGTTTTATTGATCTTCTCAGGAACTCAAGTGCCAGGAAGGTAAGCATTGGAACCATGTACAGGACCTGTCATGAATACAAAGGCAGATCATGCTGGCAGCTAGAATTAAATAATGACTGAAGAGACACAGGATGCCCACCACTCAAGTAATGCACAAGGATGAGTGGCAAATTGCTCTTTTGAGCACAAAAATTGGCTTAATTTTTTATTTTTGTAAAATAACAGGCCATATTAAACAATACAAAGATATTATTCTTTTCCTTGTATTTTCTTTTTGTTATAGTCAGCTGAATCTCAGCTTGAAAATATAATTTTGGAATATTTATTTTTAGTTGAATGGACACGGTCATATTTATTGTATTTGTACTTTTGAACTCTCTTAGGGTGCCATTCTCCATCGAAAAAACAGCGTGTGATATAATTATCTAGACTAAAATTTTAATTTTTAGTATTCTGACATACTGTGAAACTATTTTTCCATAGGCATACCAGCTGTTCCTTTCATTAAAACATATCCTATAACAGGAAGGCTGACAGTGATAAATACATATTAATTATTTTATTCTATGATCAGAATTAAGCAAAAGGCTTTACAATCTAATTTAGCTGCTTGTGGGTGTTCTCGAATGATGCTAAAAATAAAAATAAGAATCATTTTCATACATATTGCTAGACATAACCTGACAAGAACTTTACATGACTGATTTGGTTTCTTAAAGCGTTCCACTCTTGTAGGACAAGAGCTTATACGCTATTAACTTATAGGGCCGCAATCAGAAATATCTGCCATACAGACAAATGGTCCAGGCACCTGAACTCCCTATGATGTCCATCAACCTCCAACTTGTACCCTATTACATACATTTGCAGGCCATCTAAGGGAAACTGTTATACTCAAGTACAGTGACCCAATGATTTTTAAATTAAGGGGAATAATATTACCTTTATGCAGTCTCTCAGACATGAACCATATATTTAGTGGGCCCATGAGGATGAGAGAACAGAAAAAAATTGGACCTGTGCATTTACACTTATATAAAATGAAGGGTACCCTGTTAAAACCATGTTTGCCCACCATTGTATATTAAATAGGGTCATTTAATTGTATTAGGGAAACTTTATAGCTCCCATTCAGAGATGGGGCTAGGGAGCGGGTGCTTGGCAGCCTACAGATGATTTTGGGCACTTTTTGTGTTTAAGCCCCTGACAGCAGTACCGCCTGCAATGCCCTGACTCATGCACAAGTAATATAGACTGGAGGCATATGGAGGCCTACTGTACCTCCATATGCCTTCAATTTCTTATGGAGTCATACAAAAGTTTTTTTGTCAGATTCAAATGGAATATGCTTTACTGGATGCCATGTTACAGATATATTCCCACCTAGAAGCATTGCTAGAGTCACTTGCGCAAGGAATAGGTACTAAATTGTATCATTGAAAACTTGTCCAGAATTCTCAATCTATGACTAGTATTTTACAGATAAAGTGTAATATATAAACTGATGGACGACTTCTGGTAAGTACTAACCACTACATATTGGTAGCAACCCACAAGATCTGCTATCTTGGAGATGCTGAGACTGGGTCATCTAGCCATCACAATTTGGCCTTTGTCAGAGTTGCTCAGATCCTTACACTTGCACATTTTTCCTGCTTCCAACACATAGACATCATCAAGAACTGACTGTTCACTTGCTGCCTGATATATCTCACCCTGTGACCGGTGTCATTGTAACAAAATAATCAATGTTATTCACTTCACCTGTCAGTGGGTTTAATGTTATGGATGAACGGTGTATGTTCTGCACAAATAAAAGCATTAGAAACAAGTGTTGTCTGATACTCTGTAAAGAAGACTAATTCAATTATTCATTTGCATTATACTGTACAATACATTCACAATTTAGATCTTGAAAAAGTGCTCAGAAACAAATGATTTTAAAAATAATTTCTTGCCTGGATCCTTTCAACTTCTAAAAAAGTTGCTGTCTGGAATGCTTTTTCCCAATGCACGAGCTCAGTCTCCAACTCCACAGAAAAGTACAAGTCCTCCCCAGATTCCGACTGAACACCATAGCAGTGTTTTCGGCGGTCCAGAAGATCACTGTCCTGATGAAAACCTGAAGTTATACAATCTGGCATACATCAAGTAATATTTCTTACATTACACTGCTTAAATAGATACACAAGCCATGATAGTACAAGTCAAATACAACCGCAACATAAACACTTTAAGCCCTTCCCACTGCAGCCACTTTTGTTTTGGACTTCCTGACAGAGCCTCATTTTTTAAATCTGACATGTGTCACCTTATGTGGTAATAACTTTGGAATGCTTTTACCTATCCAAGCGATTCTGAGATTGTTTTCTCATGACACATTGGACTTTTTGTTACTGGTAAAATTTTATTGATACATTCAGTATTTAATTGTGAAAAACACCAAAATGTAGCGAAAAAATTGCAAAAATTATAATTTTTAAGAATTTAAATGTATCTGCTTGTAAGACGGATAGTTATACGACACAAAATAGTTGGTATTTAACATTTCCGATATCTCTACTTCAGATTGGCATTATTTTTTTAACATCTTTTTATTTTTCTAAGACGTTACAAGGCTTAGAACTTTAGCAGAAATGTCTCACATTTTCAAGAAAATGTCAAAATGCTATTTTTACAGGGACTAGTTCAGCTGTAAAGTGGCTTTGAGGGCCTTATATATTAGAAATCCCCCATAAATCACCCCATTTTAAAAACTGCACCCCTCAAAGTATTTAAAACAGCATTTACAAAGTTTTTTTTAACCTTTTAGGCGTTTCACAAGAATTAAAGCAAAGTAGAGGTGAAATTGACACATTTCAATTTTTGTTGCAGAAATTCATTTTTAATCCATTTTCCCGAGAAATGCAAATCAATATTTATTGCCGTTTTTAGAAATATCCCACATGTGGCTCTAGTGTGCTAATGGACTGTAGCACAGGCCTCAGAAGCAAATGAGCACCTAGTGGGTTTTGGGGCCTTCTTTTTATTAGATTATATTTTAGGCACCATGTCAGGATTGAAGAGGGCTTATGATAGGTGGTTGCCATGGCTGCCTAGGGGCCTAATGAAGGCCCCCGGGACTGCCTTCACTCTGCCTCTGCTGCATTAACGGAAGCCTGTAAAAATGACAATATACTGCAATACATTAGTATTGCAGTGTATTGTACCAGCGATCTAACTATCGCTGGTTCAAGTCCTCTAGGGGAACTAATAAAATGTGTAAAAAAAAAAGTTTAATAAAGTTTTTAGTAGTGAAAAAAAATATAAAAAAATTAAAAGTAAAAAAAAAACCTTTTCCTCTAAAGTAATGTAAAAAATAGAAAAGGTAAACAAAATTGGTATTGCTGCGTCGTAAAAGTCTGAACTATTACAACATATAGCGTTATTTAACGCACAAGGTGAACGCCGTAAAAAAATAAAAAATGTAAACTGCCCAAATCGCTGTTTTTTGGTCAACTAAGCTTCCAAAACAAATGTAATAAAAAGTGATCAAAAAGTCGTATGTACAAATAAATAGTACCAATAAAAACTACAGCTCGTCCTTCAAAAAATAAGCCATCACACCGCTCAATTCACGGAAAAATAAAAAATTATGGCTCTTAAAATATGGTGAAACAAAACTATTTATTTTTTTAACAAAAACATTTTTTTTTTAAAAGTAGTAAAATATAAAAAATATATAAATTTGATATCACCGTAATTGTATTGAGCCACAGAATAAAGTTAAGTTGTTGTTTTTACCACACGGTGAAAGCCATAAAACAAAACCCAAAAAACAATAGAGGAATCACAGGTTTTTTCATTTCAGCCCGCAAATAATTTTTTTGCAGCTTCCCAGTACATTTTATAGTAAATGGTGCCATTACAAACTGCAACTCACGCCACTCTATTGACGGAAAAATAAAGGAGTTATGACGCTTGGAAGGTGGGGAGTGAAAAACTAAAATGAAAAATAAAAAAATGGCTCAGAACTTAAGGGGTTAAGTGCTGTAGTGAGCATTTTCACCCCACAGGTCTTTTCCATAAATGATTGCACTGCGGATGGTGCAAAGTAAAAATTTAATTTTTTCCCTAGATATGCCATTTCAGTGGTAATTATGTTGTGCCCAGCTTGTGCCACTGGAGACACACACCCAAAAAATCATTCAAAGGCTTCTCCTGGGTATGGTGATGCCATATATGTGGAAGTAAACTGCTGTTTTGGCACAGTTTAGGGCTCAGAAGTGGGCAGTGCCATTTGGATTTTGAAGCGTGACTTTTGTTTGGTAGTAGTTTTACTGGATTTTAACTTTATAATGTGGTGGCATATGTAATCTGGGCAGAGTACATCAGGGCATAATAAGAGGGTACAATAATGGGGTAAAAAAAAACATAAAATAATCCATATATGTGTGGTACACTGTAAAGCAATCCTTTATGCACAGGCCAGTGTCGCACTGATAAATTATGTCCTTTTATCCCCCTCTTGGTACACACTCTGCAACTTTGCAGTTTGGAGAATTTTGTTTGGAAAGTGTTGTCCTGGTATAATACAGGCACCCTCGCTTCCACCAGATACATTTCTAGTTCCCTAATTTTAGGGCCTTGATAAATCGCCTCTTGAAACAGAAGAAATGTTCCCCTCGGGCCTGCACAACTGCATATTTTTTGTTTCCTGACCTATGGAAGCCTTAACTTACTTTATTTTTTCTTGGATGTTGTATGAGGGCTGTTTATTTGTGGGATGAGCGGTCATTTTTATTGGTACCATTTTGGGGTACATGCAAATTTTTGACCACTTTTTATCCTATTGTTTGAGAGGCAAGGTGACCAAAAAACAGCAATTCTGGCATACTTTTATAGGTTTTTTTATACAGCGTTCACCGTGCATTATAAATTACATGTTAACTTTATTTTGCGGGTCAGTACGATTCCGGCGATACCTAATTTATAGCAATTTTTTATGTTTTACAACTTTTTGCACAGTAAAATTACTTTCGTAAAAAGAATGTATTTTTTCTGTCTCCATGTTGTGAGAACCATAACATTTAAATTATTTTGTCGACGGAGGTGTATGAGGGCTTGTTTTTTGCAAGACGAGCTATAGTTTTTATAGATACCATTTTTGGATACATGGGACTTTTTGATCACTTTTTATTCCAATTTTTGGAAGGCAAAGTGTCCAAAAAACAGCAATTCTGGCATAGTTTTTTCTTCCGTCTGGAATTTTGAGGCAGATTTTGACTCGCTGGCACGCCGTTTGCCGCATTTTTCGCTGCATTTTTTGCGTCGTTTTTCGGCCGCGGCCATTGAGTTCCGCAGGCAAGAAACACCACGAAAAACGCTTTCTCTGCCTCCCATTGATGTCAAGGGAAGGTCAGAGATGTAAACGCCCGAAGATAGGGCATGTCGCTTCCGTCTCCCATTTAAATCAATGGGAGACGTTTTCGGACATTTTTTGGCTTGTTTTCAGACGCAATTTTCGCGTAAAAAAACTTGCCAAAAAACTCAGAGTGAACTCCCCGCAAAGCTACCAAGAATAATAATAATAATAATAATAATAATAATATAAAATAAGTGCCATGGTGACTCATGATAACACTGTTTCATACTAGCTGCACTAGCCCATGGGGTTGCCTTCCAAACCTTGGAAACATACTTTTGCAGCTCACTTCTTATGTAACTAGCTCTAGAATTAGGATATGCCTAATATAATGATAATATAATATACTAGTATGTGACCAACCTGCATGGTTATATTCTCTGAATAAAGCTGCAGAACAGGTTGAAACTATATAAATATTATATGGATAAATATGGATGATAAATACATTAATAAATAAAGGCTTATATGGGTAAAACTGCCACTGAAAGGGACTTTGGGATCTTGGTGGACAGTAAACTTAAAGGCTATGTGCCGTACACCTGGAAGGATATTTTTTAAAATTATTATTGTTAAATCAATTTATTATGTGTTTATAAGCAATTTTCAAATTGACTTTTATTAAAAAAAAGTGTTAAACTTTTTGAGATACAGCTTATATATATATACTGTATACACAGAAGCTGTATCGTTCGCTCTCAGTCTAATCCGTCAGTTCAGCTAAATTGATGGCTTGGCTGAAAGCGGGTCCTGCGTGTCTCTGACAAACAGGCTATAGCTAATATTGATCACATCTAAGTTATTCCAGCTAATATCGATCAAATTCTTCTTTGTCCCCACTGATCAGACATAAAATTATAAAAATTAACCACCTCACTGCTCAGTCCCCCCCCCCCCCCGGTCCCCTCAAGCTCTCACAGCAGGCAGCGGCGCATTCAAGGTTCTGACGGCGTGCAGCTTCAAGGCCTTATATGCTACTCAGTACTCAATATCCTGAGTGCTGCGTCACATGCAATGTCCTGATGCTGCCCGTTGTCAGTACCCTGTATGCACTGTAGTCTGCTGTAAGAACCTGAGGGAATGTTGGGGCGAGAAGCGAGGTAAGTACATATTTTTTTAGAATTCCTTATATTATTTGACCCCCTAGTCTGATCAAGGGGGTGGGGTATGGTGCCTGACTCGGGCCTTTACCTTGTTACGCCCCACTACGCCAGCTATAGTAAATTTGTCGTTGGCCCTGCCCTTTCCGCTAAGCCTTGCCCACTTCTTTTCAAAAGTCCCGTGAGCTGTGTTAGCTGCACTAAGTTAAATGTCTTTCTCGCAAATTTTTAATTTTGAACCTTTTGCAGATTTTCTATGTAGAAAGGTTAATAAATTCCGCCTAGATTTTTTTTATTATTTTCCTGCAATAAAGTACTGATTTGTCTTATTTTTGACTTGGATTTGAGGAATTAATTTGTTAATTAGGATCATTAAGAGCCCTCAGTGTTACAGCGACCAAGGTAATTAGGCGACCAAGGGAATGGGTGGATTGCAGTACCAAGAAAGATAACAGAAAATGAGCAAATATACTATATACTACAAGCCATGGAAAAGCAATTCCAAAACATTTCCATTCTACATTCACATCCTCCTTACCTTAAAAATTTTAAACATAATTTCATATACTGTAAACTTTTTTTCTGCTCGCATCCAGTCCCATGTTGTTACCTTAGTTACAAACAGAAACATAATGAAAGGAATAATACAACCACGTTTATAATATTAATATATTTATTACTATAATCTTTAAAAACTATGCATGCTGTATGTCCAGATTTATGGTACTTACAGGAGGTGAATTGAATTTATAAAGTGATGGTCCTCTAAGGGCCAGAAACTTTGGTGTGTACATATGGTCTTGAAGATTATCTTGCTCCCGTTCCTCAACCCAGCCCATGTATATTATCTGTCAGTAATAAAAAATAAACTGGTCCTTTAATTGGTTCTTACTGTATCATGGATATGAAAAACTTTAGTTAATTACCTAAAAATATGACACTGAATAAGCCCCAAATTTTGTAACAATGATCTTTAAAGCGACCCTCCAGTCTCAGGACAAAATTATGTGATGGTGTATATGGAGTAATGTTATCTGGTGCTCTCCAGTTGTCCCCCTCTGCTGTGGAATCCGTCCATCCTCTCTGTGTTGTCACCAAATGACCGCAGCGCTTCTCAGACTGAGTCTAAGACACTCCCTCTGTTCATGGATTGGAAGGAACTGTTCACGTGAGCATCTCTGGCCAATCCGAGGACAGTGGAAGTTTCTCAGACTCGTAGTCTAAGAAGTGATGCGGCCATTTTGGGACAGCCCAGAGGAGACCCTAAAATTGCAGATCCACGGCAGAGAGGCAAAAGTGGAGGGCATCAGATATTCTTACTCCATATACACCATCATATTTAAAATGTTGTCCCGGGACCAGAGGGTCGCTTTAAGGTGATTATTCAAGAAAAGTCATCGGTATCTTTACTAAGTATATAAACATGAAGACAATAACAGTAGTGTTGCCCAAATGCTTTCTTTGACCACATGATACCCATTGTATATATATACTCTGTAAGTTTATATACATTTCTCATTGGAATATATTTTTTAGTGTTAGTCAATTTTAGTCATGTCAACAGAACATTGTATTTTATATTTTTATAGTCTAATATAGAAATAAATGGGTGTTTACTGAGAGACTGAGAGTTATACTGATTTTTATACCACCTCCTTGACCTGCTATTGCAAAAACATATAGGAAAATTGGCAGTTCATGCGAATGACCTTCTCCTTTAAGGTCTATGGTAGCCAGCAGCTCCTTGAGACTTCAAGGTAGAGACATACACACATGCCTGGCCATCTCTCCATCACCGAATGGCCATCAGGAGACCCTGAGAGGTGAAGGTCCCAGAGATTAAGAATGTATAAAATACCCATTTAAATAGTGATTACGAGACCTAGGTGGAAAGGGGACACATGGTAGGCTGCATGCTAGAATTAGCCTGTAAGGTGTATGTCGGGGCAGGGATCTAAAGGCACCCCTGCAATCACTGAACAACCAGTTATGATCTGGATTTGATTTTTACAACGGGTTAGGAAGAATTAACCTAAGCCGGGAGGCTGGGTGGAGTAGTTTGACAATGAGCTTACTACAACTTCAAAATTGCTAACATCCTTGAGATCAGGATGTGAAAAAAAGGTTGAAAAAGAGCAAAAGGGCAGAATAGAGCTAGGAACAATTGAGTAAATATAACACTTTCTTTATTTTGCTTGTATAACGTATTACACTATGAATCTTATTAAAATGCCTGTTTAAAACAAAATAAATTATTTTATCAGTATCATCAAAAACAGTTAAGGAAAAAATCTTGGTGGTCTGTAACACCCCTGTGCTGAAACGTATTTTACAACTACTGTCTCAGGAGGACTATTATGCAATAATTTGCTATTGATTTTACAGCTCTAGAATAATAAGCGCATACTCCCGTCATATTCGGCTACAGATCTGACTTTGTGGTTGACCAAAGAGACAACATACGTGTTGGATTAAAGTCATCATTGTCATTTTTGTCTCATTTGTGACAAGTGCCCTAGCTGTATAGATGTGTATTGACAGGATTTGACTTACATATCGTGCAGAGTGATGGGTCATGAGAAGGATAGAAGACATCTCACTGCTAACATTACACTTTATATATAGATATTTAAAAGAACATCTGTATAATTTTACCTTGGTTAATCTTTTACGATGATTTCATTTAATTTAAAAATGCTATTCTGCACTTAACCTAGGTAAAACGACACAGATTATATTGCTTAGCAACCTGTTTTTACTTTGTAATGCCTTCAGTATAAAGCAACAATAGCTTGAGCCAAGTGAAAATAGATAATTGCAGAGGAAGACATCTATTTCTTCACAAAACAAGAAACATCTTTAGAAATCACAGCACACAACATACTATAGATTGACTTAGAAAAGAATGGGCTTTTCAGTGTTGAGTGTTATGACAGCTGGCCCTCCGTCCACCTACTAACCATTATGCAAAGGGCTATACTTTGAACATTGAAAGCAAAATGCAAAGTGTCTGTTATGATTCATGTTTGCCACAATACTGTTTAAAATGTTATGTAAGTTACATTACCAGCACTAGACCTCTATTTACTGAACTTTACTGCCAAAAGCAATTCAGTACTGGATTTCCAAGTAAAGCTTTACTCCACCAACATCATTTTCCAGACAAAATAAAATCTACTCGTAACTTTGCAAACACTTTGCTTTATATATATTTCTCTGGATTGAGTTATGTCATGTCTTAGTCTTCATCCACAGCTGAAGCTTTATATATATATATATATATATATATATATATATATACATATATATATATATATATATATATATATATATATAAAATATATCTTCACAGTAGTTCTATTCTGTTGCAAGGTGCCTAAAGGAGTTGTCTCATGAAGACCACCCCTGTCTGCATGCCCTGCTAGCGCATATGGACATCATAAGGAGGAGTCCCCCACTTTGAATCCCTTCTAGAAGCTCAAGTAGGCCCCACCTATCAATGCATTACATAGCTGGATCTTTATAATACTACATTTCCTCTGCAGTGGACACAAATATAGTCACGTTACAAAATCAGTAGAAGATGAATAATTTCAGAAGTTTTTCCACCTTTTAATGTCACCTATAATCTGTACAATTGTATTGAAAAAAAACCTAAAAGCTTTTAGGATTGAAAAATAGAAATAAAGAACAAAAATAATGTGGTTGCATAAATATGCACACCAGGGGCATAACTAGGAAAGACTGGGCCCCATAGCAAACTTTTGACTGGGGCCCCCCCTCCCCTGGGTGTCACACAACCCCCTCTTGTAGATAGTGCCTTTTTTACAGCCCCCCCTGTAGATAACGCCATACAGCCCCCCTGTAGATAACGCCATACAGCCCCCCTATAGATAACTCCATATAGCCCCCCTGTAGATAACGGCATACAGCCCCCCTGTAGATAACGCCATACAGCCCCTGTAGATAACGCCATACAGCCCCCTGTAGATAACGCAGTACAGCCCCCCTGTAGATAACGCCATACAGCCCCCCTGTAGATAAAGACATACAGCCCCCCTGTAGATAACGCCATACAGCCCCCCTGTAGATAACGGCATACAGCCCCCCTGTAGATAACGCCATACAGCCTCCCCTGTAGATAACGCCATACAGCCCCTGTAGATAACGCCATACAGCCCCCTGTAGATAACGGCATACAGCCCCCCTGTAGATAACGCCATACAGCCCCCCCTGTAGATAATGCCATACAGCCCCTGTAGATAACGCCATACAGCCCCCTGTAAATAACGCAGTACAGCCCCCCTGTAGATAACGCCATACAGCCCCCCTGTAGATAAAGACATACAGCCCCCCTGTAGATAACGCCATACAGCCCCCCCTGTAGGTAACGCCATACAGCCTCCCTGTAGATAACGCCATACAGCCCCCCTGTAGATAACGCCATACAGCCCCCCTGTAGGTAACGCCATACAGCCCCCTGTAGATAACGCCATACAGCCCCCACTGTAGAGAACGCCATACAGCCCCCCTTGTAGAGAACGCCATACAGACCCCCTGTAGATAACGCCATACTGCCCCCCTTGTAGAGAATGCCATACAGACCCCCTGTAGATAACGCCATACAGCCCCCCCTGTAGATATCTACAGAGGGAGCTGTATGGCGTTATCTACAAAGGGGGCTGTATGGCGTTATCTACAGAAGGGGCTGTATGGAGTTCTCTACAGGGGGGCAGTATGGCGTTATCTACAGGGGGGCTGTATGGTGTTATCTACAGGGGGGGTGTATGGCGTTATCTACAGGGGGCTGTTTGGCGTTATCTACAGGGGGGCTGTATGGCTTTATCTACAGGGGGGCTGTATGGCGTTACCTACAGGGGGGCTGTATGGCGTTATCTACAGGGGGGCTATATGTCTTTATCTACAGGGGGCTGTATGGCGTTCTCTACAGGGGGGGCTGTATGGCGTTATCTACGGGGGGTCTGTATGGCGTTATCTACAAAGGGGGCTGTATGTCTTTATCTACAGGGGGCTGTATGGCGTTATCTACAGGGGGGCTTATAGCATTACCTACAGGGGCGGCTGTATAGCGTTACCTACAGGGGGGATGTATAGCGTTACCTACAGTGGGGACTCTGTATGGCGTTCTCTACAGTGGGGGCTGTATGGCGTTATCTACAGAGGGGGCTGTATGGTGCTAACGCCATACAGCCCCCTGTAGGTAACGCTATACAGCCCCCCGTAGGTAACGCTATATAGCCCCCCTGTAGGTAACGCTATACAGCCCCCCTGTAGGTAATGCCATGCAGCCCCAGCCCCCAAAAACATCCAACCTACAGTGTGTCCTACAAAAGACATGTATCCCCTATCCACAGGACAGGGGATACATGTGTGATCGCTGGCAGCGATAGGGAGAACGGGGGACCGAAAGTCCCCCGAAGTTCTCCATGACTAACCTCTGACTTCCGGCGTCTGCGCAGCTCAATAAAAATGAAAGGAGCGCTGGTCATACATGCGCACAAGCGCGACCGGCGCTCCATTCATTTCTACGGAGCTGCCGACACAGATCCCTGAAGTCTGAGGTGTGTGATGGAGAACTTCAGGGGACTTTCGGTCCCCCGTTCTCCTTATCACTGCCAGCGATCACACATGTATCCCCTATCCTGTGGATAGGGGATACATGTCTTTTGTTTAATGGCAGAGCGGGGAGATACCTCCCTGCTCTGTCGTAGTGTTCAGTGGCGTCGCGCTGTAGCAGCCATAGCGGCAACTAGCGGAGCCTCCGGCCATGGTGGGGGCCCGTGCCTGCGGGCGACACGGGCCCCTTCATGCCGCGGGCCCCATAGCAGCCGCTACGACTGCTACGGCGTTAGTTACGCCACTGATGCCCACCCTTACACTAATACTTTGTTGAATTATCCTTTGACTTTATGACAGAATTCAGTCTTTTTAGGTAGAAGTCTATCAGCATGGCACATCTTGACTTGGCAATTGTTGCCCACTCTTACTTGCAAAAGCGCTCCAAATCTGTCAGACTGCGAGGGCATCTCCTGTGTACAGCCCTCTTCAGGTTACCCCTCAGATTTTCAATGGGATTCAGATCTGAACTCCGGCTGGGCCATTCCAAAACTTAGATCTTTTTCTGGTCAAGCCATTCTTTTGTTTAATTTGGAGGTATGCTTTGGGTCGTTGTTGTGCTGAAAGGAGAAATTCCTCTTCATCTTTTTAGCAGAGGCCTGCAGGTTTTGTGCCAATATGGACTGATATTTGGAACTGTTCATAATTACCCCACCTTGACTTAAGCCCCAGTTCCAGCTGTAGAAAAATAGCCCCAAAGCAAAATGCTACCTCCACCATGCTTCACTGTGTGGATGGTGTCCTTTTGGTGATGTGCAGTTTTGGCATTGCACCAAACATACCTTTTGGAATTATGGCCAAAAAGTTCAACCTTGGTCTCATATGACCATAACACATTTTTCCCACATGCTTTTGGTAGACTTGATGTAGGTCTTTGCAAAACATAGCCAGGCGTGGGTGTTTTTCTTTGTTAGATAAGGCTTCCGTCTTGCGACCCTACCCCACAGCCCAGACATGTGAAGAATACGGGAGCTTGTTGTCACATGCACTACACAACCAGTACCTGCCAGAAAGTCCTGCATCTGTAGACGTCTTTTTAGCCTCCCGGACAAATTCTCGTCTTGTCTTTTCATCAAGTTTTGAGGAATGTCCAGTTCTTGGTAATGTCACTGTTGTGCCAAATGTAATCCACTTCTTGATCACCGTCTTCATTGTATTCCATGGTATATTTAATGCCTTGGAATTTCTTTGGTACCTTTCTCCTGACTGATGCCTTTCAACAATCAGATCCCTTTGATGTGTTGTGAGCTCTTTACGGACCATGGCTTTTGCGGTCACATGCAACAAAGAAAACGTCAGGAAAATCCAAATAGAACAGCTGAATTTTATATGGGGTTACTCAGAATCATTTTAAATAATGGCAGTGTACTGACTACTATTTAACATGAGTTTAAATGTGATTGGCTAATTCTGAACACAACCAAATCCTCAATTATAACGAGGGTGTTCACACTTATGTAACCACATTATTGTAGTTTTGTTATTTTTATTTTTCCCCTGTAAATGACTTCAGTTTGTTTTTCAATGGAATTGTACAGATTATGGGACACGTTAAGGGTGGAAAAAGTTCTGAAATTATTCATGTTGTACTGATTTATTTACATGACAAAAACCTGGTATTTTGACAGGGTTGTGTAGACTTTTTATGTCCACTGTATATGTATATGTATATATATATATATATATATATATATATATATATATATATATATATATACACTCCTCAATATTGAAATTGCAACACCAAGAGGGGCAATGTGTAAGGTTATGCAGATCGTGGAAGTAGCAGGTGTTGCTAAGATCTGCTAAATGATAACATTTTCAAGCACCTAGCTCCAATCTGTGGCATGTGGGAGGGGCATAAAAGCCAGATTGAAAGCAAAGTTTTTTTAGCCACATGAAACGTCAAAAATCATATCAAATAGTGCGGGATAATTGTGCATTGCCTCCTGTTCGTTGACGTTCCAGTTATCGCCACTTGTCACAATCTGGGAGGGACAGAATCCTTGAACTAGGAAACCTTGGTTTATTAAAGCAGCACTCCACAAGTCTGGGCTTTATGGCAGAGTGGTCAGAAATAAGCCTCTCCTCAGTATGAGTCACATGAAAGCCCACCTGGAGAACTCTCAGACTGTGAGAAACAAGATTCTGTGTTCTGATGAAACCACACATTTTTACCTCAATTCTAAGCATCATGCCTGGAGGAAACCAGGCACTGTTTATCACCTGCCCAATACCATTCTTACAGTGAAGCATGCTGGTGGCAGCATCATGCTGTGGGGGTGTTTTTCAGTGGCTGGGACAGGGAGACTGGTCAGGGTTGAGGGAAAGGTGAATGGAGCAAAGTACAGAGATTTTCTTAATGAGTGCTGGACCTAGACTGGGCCGAAGCTTCACCTTAAAACAAGACGTTGACCAATGGAACACGTCCAAGACAACACAGGAGTGGTTTAGGGACAACTCTGTGAATGTCCTTGAGTGGCCCAGCCAGAGCTCTGACTTGAACCCAATCGAATATATCTGGAGAGACATGAAAATGTCTGTTCACCGACGGTGCCCATCCAATCTGACAGGCCTTGATATATATACACACACTACCGGTCAAAGGTTTTAGAAAACCTAAATTTTTCCAGTTTTTATTGATATTTACACAGTTTAATGTCTCAAATGTACTTTGAAATGAAAGAATAGAAGAAATAAACAAGTTAAGATGAATAAAAAGAATGTATTAACTTTGCTTCAATAAATTAAATCTAGATTTTTGACTCTTCAAAGTAGCCACCTATAGCTGATATAACAGTTTTCCACAATCGAGGCGTTCTTTCTACCATTGCAATCAGATATTGTTCGGGAATTTATTCCCAACATTGTTGCAGAATTCCCCACAAATGTGCTGCACCTGTAGGTTGCTTTGCTTTCACCCTTCTGTCCAGTTCATCCCAAACAAGCTCATAGGGTTTTGAGTCTGGAGACTGTGCAGGCCTTTCCCTTCTTTGAAGCCTACTGGCTTCTTCTTTTTTTCTTCGGTAGTTCTGACATAACCTAAGCATGTTTTGGATCATTGTCTTGCTGTAATATGAACCCCTGACCAAGTAGGCGTACACCAGAGGATATTGCATGGCGCATCATCAAAATGCTGTGGTAGCCCTTTTTGTCCAGTGTGCCCGTAAGTTGCCAATGTAACGTCCGTGGTCGCTGACCACAAACTCCTTACATCCAGTCGACGCAGTTCTCTCCAGAGATGACTGAACATATGCCCGTCCTGTTCAACAGTGACCACCAGGGTGTGCTCGCGAGCTCAGACCAGACTTAAGAGGCCAAAGCGCACACAGGTGGGAGATTGAGCTGATTGCTCCCAGAGCACCCTGGGCTATAAGAAGGGCCCAGACCCTTCCTCCCATGCCTGAGCGTCGTTGTCGTACCCAAAGTTTGTCTATGCAAATGGTCTCCTAGTGTCTTCCAGTTCCCAGTGTTTCCCGTACCTGTATCCTGTATCCCGTGCTATCCTGGTCAAGTGCCATGCTGAGCTGTAGTCGTGCTGTGCTGCATACCATGCCTGTCCTGCTACACCACGCCTGACGTCTGCCTGCTGCCTAGTCCCAGCCGAGCCTGCCTTGCTACTGTTCGAGCTGCCACAAGTACCCTATACGAACTATAGACTGTTACCTGCGCCCTGTTGGCCAGCTGCCATACTTGCCAAGGCGGTACGGCCCAGTGGGTTCACGAACCCAACGTGACGCCAACTTTAGATCCAGTAAAAGAGCCCCAGACCATCACGCTTCCTCCTTTGTGTTTAACAGTTGGTGTCACTCACTGAGGAAGCATCAATTCACGTACTCAACGAGGTACAAAAACCCTGCATGATGTACCAAAGATGTAAGATGAATCGTCCATAAGACCTTCTTCCACTCTTCAGTAGACCACTGGAGGTGATGCTTGGCTTAGGTAAGTCTTTTTTTTTTATTTTGCAATCTTATCAGTGGCTTTCTTACTGATACTTGACCTGTCAAACCTGCAGATAGAAGTCTTCTCTTCACAGTTGAGATGGAAACTTGTTTCTTTCTTGCTGCATTCAGCTGGGATTGAAGATTTTTTTCTGTGATACGCAAGCTGTTGACTCTCAAAAACTTGTCATGTGATTTTGTAAAGGCCGTTGGTCTGCCAGACCGGTTCCTGTCAGAATTTCCACTAGTTTCCAGGTGCCTTTTGATGGTATGTACTGTCTACCACATTGGCTTTCTTTGAAATCTCTCTGTAGGACAGACCTACACTTCTAAGGGTTATAATTGTCTGTCTTTCTTCTTTTGTTAATTGCCTTTTCCTTCCATTGTGATAGCAATGTGCTCTGTCCTGAAGAGGAAAACTGTCCAAATCCTGCCCTACATGGTGTTGTAATGCAGTCTGTTCCAACACTAGTTACATAGAATCAAAGAGTTTTAAAGTAATCTCCAAAAGTTCAGACATCTGTAGGGATATAATGATATATATATATATATATATATTTATACATATATATATATATATATATATATATATATATATATATATATATATATATATATATATATATGTATGTATAGATATGTATAGAAAAACTATAGAACAAAGTAACGGCACTGGACTTCAGAGTAGATGAAACAGGGTGGATTTATTCACCTCAAGTGAGCGACGTTTCAGTTTGTTAAAGAAACTTTCTCAAGCTACTAAATGCTACACAAGTATGGTTAGGCAGTACATACAATAATTGTTCAAAGCCTAATTAATATACAATATGTAAAAAACAGTTGTATAAACACAAATTCCACAAATTCCATCACATATCAAAGGACCAATATTTAAAGTGCACTGTTTGTATAATAGATACATATACCCATCTCATAATAAAAGTGAACATATCTCTTAAAAGTGGTACATAATGAATTAATAAGCAACTAGGGCTAAATCAGAGCAGGGCAGAGGCCAATCAAATTCAATACATAAATATAATTCCTATAAAAAGAAAAATGTGTACAATACCAGAACCACATGCATCCTGGGTTCAGCGTCTGCGCGTCTCTACTGCGCATGTTCAAAATGGCACCCAACTTCGGTCAAATGGAACACAGATGTCAAGGACATCGCTGTTGCGCATGCGCACACACGGAACTTGCGTCCCAGCAGTTGTGTGCATGCGTGGACTACGGAACTGATGTAAGTATAATATTTTAAATAGACAAAGAGATTTTTTAGAAAAAAATGGGAATGGAACTCAGATGGACCACGTCCACTAATGCAACATATAGATGCTATAGGAGGACATGGAATATAAGAGCTAGCACATAGATGACCTTAGTCATAATTTAAACCACATGAATGCCTAATAATCTCATCGATTTAATCAATGATACAGATAAATTCACTGGCAAATCGAAATTTAAATGCAAAGAGACTTACACATTAGCTGGGTGAACTCTCATCACCACTTGTGATGTCATGATACACCCATACTCATACCCTCAATAAGCAGATGTACTGCGAGTACTATCAGTAGGTATAATAGATTTTGATTGGAAAAAGGAAGAATTTACATTCAGCATGCATGTGGGGAATGATTTATATTAAAACGAAAATTCTGTTGTGCAATCCATGACCATTTTATAACATATTTCAGTATTATAGAAAAAAGTTAAAGAATCAATAAATATCCATTATTAAAATAAATCTTTACGACCTAGAAAAGACGTGCCTTTGCTACCCTCCAACAGCCATCAAAATTGCTTCACAGAAAAAATGTGTATCTAAAAGAATACAAAAAAGACAAGGTTAATATACAGTATTCAAAAGCGAAAAATACCATAAAAATGAAGTAATAGATAAGAAAAAGTGTATAAAGACCAAGGTCCAAATCAGACTCAAAGTCACATATATACATGTACTAACTATACCATCAAGGAAGTCTAACCACAGCACCCCCATTGACCACGGCAAGTTGCCCCCCACTGCTCTAAATATGTGGACCATAAGGATATTCCACATTCAACTCCTTGGGAGACATAGTCTCCAACCTGTATATCCATTCTAACTCCTTCCTTTTAAGGGCCAGCTCTCTATCGCCGCCACGTCTCATTGGGGGTACTGAATCAATGATTCTAAACTTTAGTTGTGACACCCCATGTCTATTCTCCAGAAAATGTCTTGATACTGGTAGATCCTGTCTTTTTGTATTTATATTAGAGCTGTGATTTCTCATCCTGAGTTGATCAGAGTCAAGAGGGTAGTGAGCCAAGAGGACAAGCTATCCTCACGGCTTGATGAAATGTGCTCAAAATTTTTTGATAGGTGTTATCCCAAAAATATCCTTGAGATAAATAAAGGAAAAGTACCGATGTTGGATATAAATGTCCTATTACGTGGGAATGTAACCAAGAAAGGGAAGACACGTGTACCCTTCGTCTCTAACTTCTCCGTGATTAGTTCACAAATTAGTAACATTTTGAGGAGGGATTGGAGTGTATTGTGCAGGGTTTTCCCTAAAATTGTTGAATTCCAAGACAAACCTATGATGGCCCATAGAAGGGGTAAAACAATCAAAGATTATATAGTCAAGGCTGATATTGGGTCTAAACGCAATGGACAGACCTTTCTGGCTCCTCCTAAACAGGGTTGCTATCCATGCCTTGGGTGTAATATTTGTAGTAACATGATCAAAGGTAGCACCTTTAACCATCCACAAACTGTCAGATCAATGAATATTAAAGGTTTTTTCACATGTCAAACATCTTTTGCCATTTACCTGTTGAGCTGCCCTTGTGGTCTTTACTATGTTGGTGAGACCACAACGGAAGTGACTTTCAGGATGAGAAATCACAGATCTAATATAAATACAAAAAGACGGGGTCTACCAGTATCAAGACATTTTCTGGAGAATAGACATGGGGTGTCACAACTAAAGTTTAGAGTCATTGATTCAGTACCCCCAATGAGACGTGGCGGCGATAGAGAGCTGGCCCTTAAAAGGAAGGAGTTAGAATGGATATACAGTTTGGAGACTATGTCTCCCACGGGGTTGAATGTGGAATATCCTTATGGTCCACATATTTAAAGCAGGGGGGGGGGGAACTAGCCATGGTCAATGGGGGTGCTGTGGTTAGACTTCCTTGATGGTATAGTTAGTACATGTATATATGTGACTTTGAGTCTGATTTGGACCTTGGTCTTTATACACTTTTTCTTATCTATTACTTCATTTTTATGGTATTTTTCGCTTTTAAATACTGTATATTAACTTTGTCTTTTTTGTATTCTTTTAGATACACATTTTTTCTGTGAAGCAATTTTGATGGCTGTTGGAGGGTAGCAAAGGCCCAACTTTTCTAGGTCGTAAAGATTTATTTTAATAATGCATATTTATTGATTCTTTAACTTTTTTCTATAATACTGAAATATGATATAAAATGGTTATGAATTGCACAACATAATTTTTGTTTTCATCTAAATCATTCCCCACATGCATGCTGAATGTAAATTCTTCTTTTTTTTCCTATCAAAATCTATTATGCCTACTGATAGTACTCGCAGTACGTCTGCTTCTTGAGGGTTTGAGTATGGGTGTATCATGACATCACAAGTGGAGATGAGAGTACACCCAGCTAATGTGTAAGTCCCTGCATTTAAATTTAGATTTGCTTGTGAATTTATCTGTATCATTGATTGAATCGATGAGATTATTAGGCATGCATGTGGTTTAAATTATGGTTAAGGTCATCTATGTGCTAGCTCTTTATTCCATGTCTTCCTATAGCATCTATCTGATGCATTAGTGGACATGGTCCATCTGAGCTCCATTTCCATTTTTTTCTAAAAAATCTCTTTGTCTATTTAAAATATTATACTTACATCAGTTCCGTAGTCCACGCATGCGCACAACTGATGGAACGCAAGTTCTGTGTGTGCGCATGCGTAACAATGATTTCCTTGACATCTGCGTTCCATTTGACCGAACTTCCGGTTTGGGCGCCATTTTTGAACATGCGCAGTAGAGACGCGCGGATGCTGAACCCAGGATCAATGTGGGACTGGTATTGTACAAATTTCTCTTTTTGTAGGAATTATATTTATGCATTGAATTTGATTGGCCTCTGCCCTGCTCCGATTTAGCCCTAATTGCTTATTAATTGACTATGTACCACTTTTAAGAGATATGTTAACTTTTATTATGAGATGGGTATATGTATCTAATATACAAACAGTTAAATTCAAAAGCGGTTGCCTGCCGGCAAAAAGAAGCCCTGTTATCCAACTATTATGTAAAAATAAAAATAAAAAAGTCTTTATTAGATTTGCAAAAGGACAGACTACATAAAGTTTAAAAGTTAACGTCCATTTCTGACAACTGTCAGCATAGTGCCAGACGTAGAAGCTCTGTCTTAGAAAGCGTTAAGTGCCACAACCACAGAGCGCCACATTCAGTAGGTTTATAGTTAAATTCTAGAGTGTCAATAGGACAATGATTAAAATGAAGGTAGAAGCCCCCCCCCCCCCGACATGTTTCGCTACGATGTAGCGTCTTCAGGGGTATCGGGGCCAATGACAGCGAGCGGCGGAGTCGGCCTAATTATATATTCACTGCAAATCTCTACACATGTGTTTACAATCAGTCTATGACCTATCAGGAGAGGAGTGGAGGACCAAGCCACCAATGAGTATCACTCAGGCGCACACGCGCAGTGTAGCAATTAAAGGTAATACAGAAATCCCTATATACAGCACTATAGCATTGCCGTGATACAAAAAAGTTTCTAGATCGGTGCACAGGCGCACTAAGGAGAAACAGGGTGATAGAAAAATAATAACCAAGGTGATCACGGCAATATCACAGCGCTATCTATAGCAATTATTTACATCATGTCCAACTATCCCACTGCACCTGAGTGTAAAAACTCGGTTGTCTATCTATTACCTTGGTTATTATTTTTCTATCACCCTGTTTCTCCTTAGTGTGCCTGTGCACCGATCTAGAAACTTTTTTGTATCACGGCAACGCTATAGTTCTGTATATAGGGATTTCTATATTACCTTTATTTGCTACACTGCGCGTGTGCGCCTGAGTGATACTCATTGGTGGCTTTGCTGAGCCAGTGATTTGTGGTGCCGTCCGTCTATCAACGGAGGAGGAGGCTTGGTCCTCCACTCCTCTCCTGATAGGTTATAGACTGATTGTAAACACATGTGTAGAGATTTGCAGTGAATATATAATTAGGCCGACTCCGCCGCTCGCTGTCATTGGCCCCGATACCCCTGAAGACGCTACATCGTAGCAAAACATGTCGGGGGGGCTTCTACCTTCATTTTAATCATTGTCCTATTGACACTCTAGAATTTAACTATCAACCTACTGAATGTGGCGCTCTGTGGTTGTGGCACTTAACCCTTTCTAAGACAGAGCTTCTACGTCTGGCACTATGCTGGCAGTTGTCAGAAATGGACGTTAACTTTTAAACTTTATGTAGTCTGTCCTTTTGCAAATCTAATAAAGACTTTTTTATTTTTACATAATAGTTGGAAAACAGGGCTTCTTTTTGCCGGCAGGCAACCGCTTTTGAATTTAACTGTTTAACGCCCACCAACTATTGAGGTCTTTTTCTTTGTATCTATTAATATACAAACAGTGCACTTTAAATATTGGTCCTTTGATATGTGATGGAATTTATGTTTATACTACTGTTTTTTACATATTGTAGATAAATTAGGCTTTTAACAATTATTGTATGTACTGCCTATTTATACTTGACACTGTGTGCAGCATTTAGTAGCTTGAGAAAGGTTCTGTGACGAACTGAAACATCGCTCACTTGAGGTGAATAAATCCACCCTGTTTCATCTACTCTGAAGTCCTGGTGCCGTTACTCTGTTCTATGGTTTTTCTACATTCAAGTTGGGGAACTGATTCATCCTCTAGTAACGAGCACATGGCCTAATATATAAGAGTAGGTAAAAATTGTCGGGAGAAATCCGTTAACACCCCAATAATATACATAAGATTTTACAGATCAAACGGCAGTGAATAAGCAGTCCAACGTGTAGTCAGGACGAACACACTCTCCCAGTCTATATGCATTGGACAATCCACGATCCAGTGTGGGTGCAGATGGTTCTTCTTACACCTGTAGTTCCACATAAGCGCTACCGGTCTTCCGGCGTCCATTCTCCTGGCAAGATAAGAGCCTATATCTCTAGCATATAAAAAGAGAAATATAGTGCAACACCCTTCAACACTGTTCACTCCACGCTAGTTTTAGTCCATGCTCACAAAACAAAACAAGATGCTTAAAGGGAATGTGTCGCTAGAAAATAATATTTTTTTTTTAGTTAAACAATTAGTGTATGGGTGATTAAACATTGTTCTCATTTTTTTAATTTTTTCACGAGTCAGGAAATATTATAAATTAGAATCTAATTTATAATATTTCCTGACTTGTGAAAAAATGTAAAAAATTAGAACAATGTCTAATCAGCGCTGGTCACTAGATGGAGCAATTCCCAAAATTGCAGCATTGCATGTGGTAAAGCAACCACATTGCTTTATGCTGCAAAATTTGAGAAAACTCACTCGCTCTAGTGTGCTCTCAGAATCCCCCCTCCTTTATCCTAGCTAGTGCCGGGAGAAACGAGGGGATTGAACGGTCAAACCTCCTACACTGTGTGTCGCCATTTTTTGAGCTAACACACAGTGTAGTAGGTTAACATACAGTAGTAAACACACAGTAAAACATGTACATACACAGACCTAACTTACCTGCTCCTGCCACCGCCACTCCCTCCGGTCCGTCCGCTCCGTCTGCTTCCTCCACTCCAAGTGCACAAGTCCGGAAGCCACGACGGAAGTAGTAATCTTACTGTCCGGCCGCGACTTCCGGTCCACAAGAAAATGGCGCCGGACGTCGCACAGTTCAATTTGGACTGTGTGGGAGCGGCGCATGCGCCGTTCCCACACAGACGGCGTACAGCATAGTGGATGGAACGGGCCCCGTTCGCATTCACTATGGGACTGTAGCTGCCGTATTCCATGTCTGTATGTGTCGTTAATCGACGCATACAGAGATGGAAAAAAAAATGGCAGCCCCCATGGACAAGAAAAAGTGAAAAAATAAAAAAAAGTAAAACACAAACACACAAATAAATATATTTTTTTTTTAATAAAACACTAAAAGCAAATTGATCTAAAAAAATTTTTTTTCGTGACACTGGTCCTTTAAAGGACAGGCGTCGCGAAAAAATTTTTTTTATATCAATTTGCTTTTAGTGTGTGTTTAAAATAAATTTTATTTATTTGTGTGTTTGTGTTTTACTTTTTTATTTTTTCTAACTTTTACTTCACTATGGGGTCTGCCATTTTTTTTAAATCTCTGTATGTGTCGATTAATGACACATACAGAGATGGAATACAGCACATACATCCCCATACAGAATGCGAATGGGAGCCGTTCCATTCACTATGGTGTACGCCGTCTGTGTGAGAACGGCATATGCACCACTCCCACACAGTCCAAAAGGAAGGTCTTCGGCCGAGCGACATCCGGTGCCATTTTCTTGTGGACCGGAAGCCATGGCCGGACAGTAAGATGACTACTTCCGGTCGCGGCTTCCGGACATGTGTTCAGAAGCAAGGACTAGGAACGGACGGAGTGGAGGGAGAGGCGGCAGCGGCGGCAGGAACAGGTAAGTTATGTTTGTGTATCTTCGTGTTTTACTGTGTGATTACCACTGTATGTAAGCCTACTACACTGTGCATTCGCTCAAAAAATGGCGGCACACAGTGTAGGAGGTTTGAACATTCAACCCCCTCCTTTCTCCTGGCACTAGCCAGGATAAAGAAGGGGGATTAATTGAGCACACTAGAGCGAGTGTGTCTTCTCCAATTTTGCAGCATAAAGCAATGAGGTTGCTTTACCACATGCCAATGCTGCAATTTTGGAAATTGCTCCCTCTAGTGACCAGCACATGGAAATATTATAAATTAGAATCTAATTTATAATATTTCCTGACTTGTGAAAAAATGTAAAAAATTAGAACAATGTCTAATCATGTATATACTAACTGTTTAACTGAAAAAAAATTAAAAAAAATTCTAGCGGCACATTCCCTTTAAACACATCACAAAATTGATAAAAGGCATAAACGGCATGCCAAACACTCTCGCCAAGAGTGTTTGGCGTGCCGTTTATGCCTTTTATTTTATGCACTATATTTCTCTTTTTCCATTCTAGAGATATAGGTTCTTATCCTGCCAGGAGAATCGACGTCGGAAGACTGGTAGCGGTTCTGTGGAACTACAGGAGTAAGAACAACCATATGCACCCACACTGGACCGTGGCTTGTCCATTGCATACAGACTGGCAGAAAGTATTCTTACTGACTACACGTTGGACTGCTCATTCAGTGCCGTTTGAGTGGTAAAATGTTATGTGTATTTATACCTGTAGGAATAGCTTGCATCCAATCCAAACCATAACTTGCTTTCTGTGCTGATTATTGTTGCATTTGAGGTTAAAAATTCTTATTATTTTTATGCTTTTAACTTACCTTTGAACCTTTGAACCATTTCATTCTATTTGCTGTACCAGAACTGTGTTAATGTAAAAATAACTGGAAAAATTGAGGTGTTATAAAACGTTTGACCGGTAGTGTATATATATATATATATATATATATATATATATATATATATATATATATATATACTGCTACACTTATTATTGGAGTAATAAGGGAATGTTTGGAATTTGTTTTGTTGTGTCATTCATTCACATAAATTTCAGTAGTTACCTTAATAAGCTAGTGGCGTTAAAATTTACCTACTACGTTTGGAAGAGGGTTTAGTGCCTCTCTTAAAAGTGTGCTACCCTGAAACGCATATGAATATAACTGCACTGAAGTAAACACATGAGCAGTTAGTTGTGAACACATTACGTACCTGCTGATTTACTGGAAAGTTCCTGTTAATTTTTTTTATCTGTAAAAACAAAAAATATTAATTGAGTAATGTGCAATAAACATCCAATATATATATATATATATATACACGAAGAAGGATGTACATATCATCGATGTATCTAAAGGGCCAATCCCCTTTCCACATAAACAAGTACCAGAATGGGGCTCCATTTAGAGTTTTGATATTAAAGCCACACTACCCTGTGATTGCATATACCGCAATACTTGGATACTGAGCAAAAAAATATACACAAGAAACAAAACATTTTCCAAACCTGTTAACTAAAACGGCACAATTCTCCTTAGAATTTTACCCATTGGCACCAAACTCTTTACATTTAGGGTGCTGGAAGTGTGCTGTTAAGGATGAGTGCTATAAATGTACGGTATAGTGTTGACGCGGGCAAAGCTTCTGTGCCTGCACCATTACCCATGGGAAGACAGCTCCAGCCACAACTGTCAAAATGGGAAATATCTTAAATCTCATCCGTTTAACCCCTTAGATGAATCTGAGAGATCATAACAAAGGGCAGTCTCATTGCTTACACCAGTCACGTGAATTCGGGGGCAAACGGTTAAATATGGCAGACAAAAGCCTAAGAAGAAGCAACATAACTGTCATATGCAGTTGCCATTTAAGCTGCGCTATAGGCATGGCCTAATAGGTGCCTGTCAGATTTTTACTGACAGGCAATAATGCATTGGAATAAAAAGGTATGCCAATGCATTATTTGTTAGAATATAAATTCATAAGTAAATGTCCCCTAGTGGAACAAAAAAAAGTTTAAAGAAGTTGTTGAATATAACACAAATTAAGTAAAGGATAAACATGTTTTTTCTATAAAAATAGCATTTATTGAATAAGCATGATCAAACATATAAAAAGGTATACATATTTGGTATTTCCGTAACCATAACGACCCTCAGAATAAAGTTAACACATTATTTATACTGCAGCACAATAAATTTGAAAGAATTGCTTCTATTTTGCGTTATCCCCAATTTTTTTTTTTAAAGTTAAATACTAAGATATATGTACCCTAAAACGGTACGACTGGTCCTGCTAAAAACAAGCCCTCATGTATGTATGTGTAATGTCCGTGGCTGCCAGCTCCAATCCCCTCCTGACAGCCGCAGCCACGAGTCGGCAAGCGCTAGCCCCAGCCTCCTCAGATGGATCCCGCAGGGCGTGCGCGCGTTCATGCCCGCTCTTAAAGGGGCAGTGCGCGTACCGGACTTTTGTTGAACTTTGACCCGTGAGTACCCTGGACTATAAGAGGGGTCCAGCCCCCTGCTTCTATGCCTGAGCATTGTTGATGTTTCCTAGTTTGTCTATGTGATGGCCTCCTAGTGTGTTCCTGTTTCCTGTTTCCTGTTCCTGTACCTGTTCCAGTTCCTTTCATTCCACACCATCCTGGTCGAGCACTGTGCTGTGCCAAAGTCGTGTTGTATTCCACGTCTGACCTGCTTCACCTCGCCTGACGTCTACCTGCTGCCTAGTCCAAGCCGAGCCTGCCCTGCTGCTGTCTGAGCTGCCACAGGTACCTATATGAACTATAGACATTCACCTGTGCCCTGTTGGCCAGCTGCCTTACCGCCAAGGCGGTACGGCCCAGTGGGTCCACAGACCCTTCGTGACAGTGTGTAATGTCAGATTGCAGTGAGGCAAAAGTAAAAAAAACTCCCTGCATGCTCAAGGCCAAAATTAACTGTGTCCTTAAGGGATTACCTAAGCTTACTATTCAAACTGATTAATGCGGGGAAAAAAAACAACTATAAACAACATAATGAAAATTTATTTTTTCTCATTAGCATTTGAAACATGATTATACTTGAAGTACTGTTGTTATAGATACTTTTACTGGACATGAGCAGGTGGAGTTTGCTGCTGATTTTGCTTACTATCCTTTGCTACGCATAGCTAAGTATCAGTAGAGGGCCCATTAGTTTCCACGCCAGTTAAAGAGGACCTGTTTGGTCTCCTGACATGCATGTCTTAGTATAAAGTACATCTGAATGTCCATAATATAACAATTCTGCAACATTTTTTTCTTAAAACTCTGCATTAGGCCCTTCTTCTGTTATTCCTTCTGGAAATTTATAAATAAACTAACAACTGGGTTTTCCCATTCCCGTTGTAAATATGGTGTGCCCTTACACACTTTGCCAGCGCTGATTAGACAGTGTCAGAGTGTGTAGAAACATGTCCCAGGAATGGCACCACAAAGACTTCTAAGAAAAGATGCTCCAAAATTGTAATTTAATGGAGAATGCAATTACTTACTAAAACAGAAATGTTAGCTGAACACAGCCATGCAAAACATTTCCAAACCCACTGGTGAATTGCTGAGATACAGCCTAAAATTATAAGCCTTTTATTCTATCGGGCAGACCTATTTCCGACTTGTTAGCCCTGTGTATGAGCCATGTAAACCATTGGTGTTTAAAGTAGGGCTTGAAGAGAAACAAGGCATTATAACCAGTGAATTTATGGTGTGGTGGAATGGATCAAACTAAAATATCCACCAGTGAAAGACTAAAATGAAACATTGCCTTCTTGCAACATGAGGTCGTTTCAAATTCTCAAAATCAGTATGTTCCTCGTTTTAAGATGTGTGCATAGTCATGTAAACTATTGCTATGTGTCCCCTCAGCTATCTCTTCATTCAGAACTAATGGTGTATAACCGGGATACAGTTTATAATCACAGAGCCACCTCTCTGTGTTACATCTTATGTAGCTACATCCACAACTCCATTGGGAACATAACAGTGATGCAGAAGTGCTCCTCATGGATCTAGTTATCTAGCATGTAACCCAAATGTGCCTTATCTTTAATTGAGGCCGCCCTTTAAGAACCCACAACAGTAAAAACCTCTTCAAGGATTATTCCAGACCAAAGTGCACACATTCGGTTATGCTAAGAGAAAGATAATAAAAAAACACAACACTAAGTAAATGCTGTTCTTACAAAGCCTAAACATGTCATGGGGTGTGTGTGTGTGTGTGTGTGTGTGTGTGTGTGTGTGTGTGTGTGTGTGTGTGTGTGTGTGTGTGTGTGTGTGTGTGTGTGTATGTGTGTATGTATGTGTGTGTGGTGGGGGGTATTTCCTAGTACCTGGAATCCACCCTCTAAGCCATTTATGGGAAAACATGATCATCAAATTTCATGGAGGTGTTTAAATCCCTATGCTTGAACTCTCTCCAGTGACCGCTGTAAGCAGGAAGAGTTTCATCATTTATCTGGGTGACTGTGTGAAGGGAAGGGAACTAGGGGATTTATAGTAACGTTATTTAGATGAAATAATAGATAAACTTTCCTGCCCCAGACCCCCTTCACCATAATAAACCCAAAAAATGTTAGGTGTTAGCAGCTAAACCACCTAACACCACCAAAGATATAAGATATTTACCCTTAGCCACCTTAGACCACCAGAGATATTAGGTATTAAACACTAAAACACTCTAGACAACCAAGATGGGTACATAAATACTATCACTGACTTACCCCTATATAAACATGTGAGATGTAGTGTTTATTAGAAGTTGGCAATTAATAATGTATAAATAGTGGGCATTGTGCCATGTTGGTTGAGACCGTCAACAACCCTGCTTTAAAAATCCAGCTTTTGCCCCTGTCTCTGGTTGCCATTTATACCCATTTGTATAAGTGTCATGTTAGATAAGGTACAGTGGCCCACATTTGCCAAGACTGACATATCTGATGCCAGTCTGCGTAGAGGAGATACTGAAAATTGGAGTGATTTGCTACAAATTTACTAAAAGGCGCATGACTCTTAGTAACTTTGGCCCATTTTGCACGGCCTGAGAGGCAGAAAAACAAATCTACGCCTAAAATGAACAGGTATAGATTTGCGAAAATTTACCAAAATCTTTTAGGCTTTCTACGTAATAAATTTTACTTTAATTATGTCTCCTTGGAGACGATGCTCACTGTACTTGTCACTTTCCAAATTTTACCATAAACTCAACGCACATTGCAATTTTTAGATTTTTTTTATTGCCTTTTATGCCTAAATCTGGCCTAAGCTGCATGATACATGTGGGACTGTGCATATTATTTTTGTATTTTTATAAAGCAGTTCCACAAATTAGAAATGGAAAATATTTGCTTTGCTTAGTAGGTTTTTTGACATTTTAAAATGTGAAATGTATTCAAATGTTTATTTAAATGTGTGAACAGCTATAACATTGTACTAGGCTGTGTTACTTTATATTGGTTTATACTCCCTTTCTTCCTTTTAAAATATTCCCAGTCATATTGCAGATCAATATCTAAGTTTGCTATAAAGCATTAGAATTTGTATGCCTAGAACTGTGGTGAAGAGATGATCTTGATAAAGTGTGTCTTAAAATATGAATTGTTGAAATAAAAGGTTATCAGTAAAACCTATGATACTCATATTTCTAGAGAGTTGTTTTCAGCAAATCATTTCTCTAATATATTCTCTTTAACCGGGCTTACTTTGTATTTTACAAAATCCTTGCACATTATATAAGTGTACCTTAAAAATCACCTACAGTGTTCGGAGCTGCTTAAAAATATACTGTCATGTATATATTAATATAAAAAGAGATTGATATTTTTGAAGAGAAGGGGGAAGCTTGCCCTCCACCTATGATTGATTGATATGAAACACCCTCATCTCAGACTGAAGTAGCAGAGTTGTGTATTATGCTCTTCTGCAGCAGGGACATAAAGCTGTATAATATACTCTGCAGCTGCTGAATAACCTCTTTTTAAATGGGTTCTCTAAAAAAAGACAATCCCTTCTCTGAAGACAGCCACTCCATTGAGCTTCTGATTGCCGCACATGCAGTTCTCAAAAGCCCAGATGATCAGCGGTTATTACTGGGGAATGCGGCAGTAGGCCATGCGTGTTACCTGTAACAGTTGATGTAGGGGAAATATAGTTTTAGCTGTCAGACATTCAAATGAGCCCCCATCTGTCACATCTATAAGTCCTAATACAGCATATGGTAAGGGGCTGTTTTGAGAAGTGAATCCATTTAGAAAATGGAGGGAGTATTACATATCAGTCAATCAGTGATTACAGAGGCGTAGCTAGGCATTCCTTCACACAGAGGAAAATATACAGTTTGGTGCCCCCCAGCTCAAATTTAACTTTCCCAGATGCCCCCCAGAGTCAAATTGAAATAAAATTTCCCTGCACAGCAGGACTCAATGCCACCTCCTGTGCAGGGAACTGCAGAACAGTCCCATTCACTTGCACTGAGAGTGGCCTGGAGTGCCGCTATGGAGGGGAAAAACTGAAAACCTGAAGGTGCCGCAACAAAAAATGAAAAAAAAAAGTCAAATGTCCTGAAGGCTAAGATAAGCCACGTCATTAAGGGATTTAAAAAAAAGTAGAAAAGAAACAA
Organism: Rhinoderma darwinii; assembly: GCF_050947455.1. Classification (NCBI taxonomy): domain Eukaryota; kingdom Metazoa; phylum Chordata; class Amphibia; order Anura; family Rhinodermatidae; genus Rhinoderma; species Rhinoderma darwinii. The sequence continues at coordinate 89,731,919 of NC_134691.1, forward strand.
ATCATATACATATATATATATATATATATATATATATATATATATATATATATATATATACAGTATATGTGTGTATATATATATATATATATATATATATATATATATATGTATATTGTAAACAGTCAGTAGGAAGACTGGTAGAGGGTAGGTATGTGCCACTGAGATCTCTTATCTCAGTGGTGTAAATCTCTGGGAAGTTCGATGCTCAGCAAGGTTAGTTGATGAGCAGGAGTTTTTTAGGCTGGATTTCAGGGTCCGGGATTTAGGAATGGCTGTAGAGATTCTGGGTGGGATGGCCATTCCCATACCTCCACTCCAGGTTTTGGTTTCTAGAGGTTCTGAGTCTCAGCTGGTCCTGATTAAAAGGGAAGCTGACAGTGTGAAGAGAGAGAGAGAGTGAGGAGGAAGGAGGTTGTTATTCCTCCAGGGAGACTGCTATGACCGAAGCACCTAACAAAGGGGATTTGCACACTCAGGTGGTGGCTGCTACAGGGTGAGAACTTTAAAGATTGTTTTTCAACAAAGTTATATTGTTTTGTTTGTTGCTTTACCCAGTGGATGCAAACTCTGTACAAAAAGGATCTTTTTGTTTGGTGCAAATAAAAAGTACCCGCTGTGTCTGTTTTACCCTGTTTCCGTGTGCGTGACTGCCCAATACAGCAACCCAAGGGGGCCGCCAGCTCACAAATGATGGAGAATGCGGACATCGCGCTAAGGGTAAACGCACAGTTCCTTAATTTGATTGGACTTCCCGTATGTCCTGGGTAAAAGCAGCAACAGGATTGAAAAAAGAGACTGTTATGGAAGAGCTCGTAAAACAGATGGTGCAGGCAAACCTGCAACAGCAGCAAGCGATCGCACAGCAGCAGAGGGCTCATGCGGAGGCTATATAGGTTCAACAGGAGACCAACCGCCTGCTGTGTGAGCAAGTTTCCGCCCTAAGAGAGACGGCCGTGGCTCAATCACAGTTACCACGGGAAACAGCCACCACTCTGTTGGAGGTGCCAGCAGCCGGGTCACATTGCGGCCCCTGTCCCCAAAACACGGAACAGATGGATTGCAGTGCCACTCGACGATGCTCCCTGTTTTCCCATTTGGCATGCAGTGCTGGTACCCAACAGGATGAGGGACTACAGGAGCGACAAGTCCTTGTGAATGGGGCCGTTGTCACAGCCCTCCTGGACTCAGGGAGTCTGGTCACACTCTTGCGGGCCACCCTACCACATGTACTCGTTAACCCGGAAAGGCGGGTGGGGGTGATATGTGTACATGGGGACACCAAGGACTACCCGGTGGCCAACGTCACTATAGAGTCTGACTGTGGGTCTCAGGCCCATGAGGTCGCGGTTGTAAATAATTTGATTCATGCCTTTATCATTGGCCGTGACTTTCCCTTGTTCTGGGAGCTGTGGGACCACAGGTCGGCTAGGGGGGGCAGGAATAAGGTTGATATTTTGTCTTTGCACCCTGTTCCTTTAAATGAGGATGGGCCCACTGAGGCAGTAGCGGTAACAGAAAAGGGGGCAAAAAATTTTCCTCTGGCGGTTTTAGCAGGGGAAGAGGGTGAGCCTGCAGGTCCCGAGGCAAGTCCCCCTGATCTTGATGTATCCCGGGACAACTTTGGAACAGCTCAACTGAGAGACCCCATCCTAAAAAATGCCTTCGGAAATGTGACCGTCATTAATGGTGTTCCGCAGGGTCGTAATACGGATAAATGTTTTCCCCATTTTGCTCTTAATGGGGATCTACTGTATCTGGTCACGCAAATAAGGGAGACCCTAGTTGAACAGTTGCTGGTACCCGCCCCATATAGACGTATGGTACTGGACATGGCTCACACCCATGTGCTAGGTGGTCATTTAGGTACAGATAAGACCCAGGAAAGGAACCTACAAAGATTCTACTGGCCAGGCTATTATAAAGAGGTTGCAAACTATTGTAAATCATGCCCAACCTGTCAGTTAACTACTCCAGTAGCCCACTTTAGGAGCCCGTTAGTTCCCCTGCCTATAGTTGAGGTCCCGTTCGAACGAATCGCGATGGACCTAGTGGGATCGTTGGTTAAGTCTGCCCAGGGCCACCAGTATATTCTGGTGGTGTTGGACTATACCACCAGATACCCTGAGGCTATCCCCCTGCGAAACACCTCCTCTAAATGTATTGCTCGGGAGTTGGTGCACATATTTTCAAGAACTGGCCTGCCAAAGGAAATATTGACAGATCAGGGAACCCCTTTTATGTCTAAAATCATGAAAGAGTTATGTAGGATCTTGAATTTCAAACAAATAAGAACCTCTGTCTATCATCCTCAGACCGATGGACTGGTAGAGAGGTTCAACAAGACCCTGAAGGGAATGTTAAAAAGGGTTGTGGAGAAGGATGGTCGGGACTGGGATTGCTTATTGCCCTATTTGTTATTTTCTATCAGAGAGGTCCCTCAGGCCTCCACTGGGTTCTCTCCATTTGAGTTACTGTACGGCAGGCACCCCCGTGGTCTCCTCGATATTACCAAAGAAATATGGGAGAGTGAGGCGACACCTTATAGGAGCATAATAGAACATGTTGCACAAATGCAAGATCGGATAGCCAGGTTTATGCCCATAGTAAAGGACCACCTACATCGAGCTCAGGAGGCACAGAGCCAAATATATAACAGGGAGCCAAAGTGAGGCAGTTTAACCCGGGTGATCGCGTGTTGGTGTTAGTGCCCACAGTTGAAAGCAAATTTTTGGCCAGGTGGCAAGGCCCCTATGAAATTGTGGAAAAGGTTAGTGAGGTAACTTACAAGGTACATCAGCCGGGGAAAAGGAAGCCGATCCAGCTCTATCACATAAATTTAATTAAACCCTGGCAGGATAGGGACTCCTTGCTAACTTTCTCAAAAATATCTGAAGATCTTGATGTGCAGATTAGAAAGGTTAAGATTGCTGAAACTTTGTCACCGCCACAAAAACAAGAGACAAGTGAATTTTTACAGCATAATAGGGACCTGTTTTCAAATCTCCCAGGGGTTACTGATGTGATCGAACATGATATTATTACTGACCCGAAAGTCAAAGTAAGCATTAAGCTCTATAGAATCCCAGAAGCCAGGAGACAGGCCATCTCAGAGGAAGTGAAACGCATGTTAGAACTGGGGGTGATTGAGGAGTCTAATAGTGGGTGGTCCAGCCCCATAGTATTAGTTCCAAAACCCGACGGAACATGGAGGTTCTGCAATGACTTTCGTAAGCTGAACGAGGTTTCCAAATTTTAGGCCTACCCTATGCCTAGGGTAGATGAGTTAATTGAGCAATTGGGGCCAGCCAAATATATTACAACCCTAGATCTCACAAAAGGGTACTGGCAAATTCCGTTGTCAAAGGAAGCCAAGGAGAAAACTGCCTTCTCCACCCCAGAGGGGCTGTTTCAGTATGTAACCATGCCCTTTGGGTTACAGGGTGCACCGGCCACCTTTCAAAGGGCGATGGATCAGGTTTTGAGTCCACACAAAAGATATGCGGCAGCCTACCTAGATGATATAGTCATCTTCAGCAGTAACTGGGAGACCCATTTGAATAAAGTTCAGTCTGTGTTAGATTCCCTCAGAAAATCAGGGTTTACTGCTAACCCAGAAAAGTGTGCCATTGGGTTAGAGGAGGCCAGGTATTTGGGCTATTTGGTAGGAAGAGGTGTGATAAAACCTCAAGTGAACAAAATTGAGGCAATACAAAATTGGCCACAGCCCCTTACAAAAAACAGGTGAGGGCATTCTTAGGTATTGTGGGATACTATCGAAGGTTCGTCCCAAACTTTGCTTCCATTGTAGCACCCTTAGCAGATCTAACGAAAGGGAAGAAGTACGTTATGGTTCAGTGGTCCCCAGAAGCAGAAAGGGCATTTCAGGGGCTTAAGAAAACCTTGTGCAGTCAGCCGAGCCGGTGTTGATAGCACCAGACTTTTCGAAAGAATTTGTTGTTCAAACCGATGCCTCCAATGTTGGTTTAGGGACAGTCCTATCGCAAGAAGTGAATGGGGAGGAGCATCCCATAGTGTACCTAAGTAGGAAACTCACTTCTTGTGAGAGGAATTATTCAATAGTGGAAAAGGAATGTTTGACCATAAAGTGGGCACTAGAGACGCTGAGATACTATCTACTAGGCAGAAAGTTCCGGTTAGTTTCGGACCATGCCCCCTTGAAGTGGATGTGTCACAACAAAGGAAATAATGCAAGGGTAACTAGGTTTCTGGAAATATTAGGAAAGGGGAAAAGAGGAAAAGGAGCGTGGAGGGTTAAATGTCGCCTTCAATTGTATTGATACCGACTGCAATAGGGACAGAAAGATTATATTATGTAATGTCCCCTTTTAATATTGCCACATTGTAAAATTATCAGTGTTACAATGTATAATTGCGACTTATGTCAGTTTTATCAAAGTAGAAATTCTATTGGTTACTTTCACCACTTTGATAAAAATAGAAGAGGTAGTGCTGCAAGGTTGAATAGTATATGTGAAATTCCTTGTAAATGCACTCCGCAAGAGGTTGTATTCAAATTCTGTGAGCAACTGCGTATTGCCTAATTGCGTTTTTTGTTATTTTTTTATATTATTATATTGTTTTTCAATTGTTTAATTCTTTCCAATTCGTTATTAGGTCATATTATAGTGCAATATAGACTGCAGAATATGCCATTGGGCAATACGTTCGTTGGTGCGTTTTATGTACAACGCTGTTAATTTATCACTGTTAAATATGTACTTAAGTCAGCAGTGTGAACATTATCCTAATGAACTGCCGGCTCTTAATCCACCACGTGTTGTATTTGGGCCGCAGTGCACACAGATAAACAGGCTCTGTTTGAATTGTAAGTGTAACTTAATAAATTCAATCGTATAATCTGCTGGTTAATTTGGCCAGCAAATATTCAAGATGCACGCTGTCAAAGCCACGGCAACTCCGTAGCCTGTGACGGTATTACCACCACGTTCGTCCGTTCCCCTTCGTTTATAAGTGCGGAACGAACTGACAGCTCAACACCTTGTAGTGCTGTTGCCACTACCTCCGTTCGTTCTGAATTGGCAGTGAACGAACTAAATTGCGGTAAGATTAGATTTTAAATTTCTAGATTATCTCTCACTAATCTTGCCCTCTATAGTCGATAATCTTTCCCTATTGCCAGGGTCGGTATAGTCCCGACGCGCGTTTCACTGACCGAGGTCAGCTTCTTCCGGGGGCGGGAGCATTTTGTTTCTGAGGCTATTTAAAGCCCAGAATTTGATTGACATTACGTATTGCCAATCAGTTACATGGTGATTCGTTAAACTATTACTCATCTAAAGGGAACTATAATTCTGTTCCCGTCCGTGATTGCAAAACAAAATAAAATCATCCCGTGCAGGATTCTCCTCAGCAATATTTAATAGGTTAACAAAACCTTTGATATTTATTTATATGTCCAAACCATTAGGACATATTATATTAAAAGATGTCACTTCTCATGCTCTATGTTGTTCATTAAATTTAAAAGTAATATGCTACTAGACTGTCGTTAACTTTAATTATTCTATTATTGGACCTACAAAATCTTTATTATTTATTATTGTTTTATTGTATTTTATTTTTATTTTGTCGGTATAGTCCCGACGCGCGTTTCACTGACCGAGGTCAGCTTCTTCCGGGGGCGGGAGCATTTTGTTTCTGAGGCTATTTAAAGCCCAGAATTTGATTGACATTACGTATTGCCAATCAGTTACATGGTGATTCGTTAAACTATTACTCATCTAAAGGGAACTATAATTCTGTTCCCGTCCGTGATTGCAAAACAAAATAAAATCATGATTTTATTTTGTTTTGCAATCACGGACGGGAACAGAATTATAGTTCCCTTTAGATGAGTAATAGTTTAACGAATCACCATGTAACTGATTGGCAATACGTAATGTCAATCAAATTCTGGGCTTTAAATAGCCTCAGAAACAAAATGCTCCCGCCCCCGGAAGAAGCTGACCTCGGTCAGTGAAACGCGCGTCGGGACTATACCGACAAAATAAAAATAAAATACAATAAAACAATAATAAATAATAAAGATTTTGTAGGTCCAATAATAGAATAATTAAAGTTAACGACAGTCTAGTAGCATATTACTTTTAAATTTAATGAACAACATAGAGCATGAGAAGTGACATCTTTTAATATAATATGTCCTAATGGTTTGGACATATAAATAAATATCAAAGGTTTTGTTAACCTATTAAATATTGCTGAGGAGAATCCTGCACGGGATGATTTTATTTTGTTTTGCAATCACGGACGGGAACAGAATTATAGTTCCCTTTAGATGAGTAATAGTTTAACGAATCACCATGTAACTGATTGGCAATACGTAATGTCAATCAAATTCTGGGCTTTAAATAGCCTCAGAAACAAAATGCTCCCGCCCCCGGAAGAAGCTGACCTCGGTCAGTGAAACGCGCGTCGGGACTATACCGACCCTGGCAATAGGGAAAGATTATCGACTATAGAGGGCAAGATTAGTGAGAGATAATCTAGAAATTTAAAATCTAATCTTACCGCAATTTAGTTCGTTCACTGCCAATTCAGAACGAACGGAGGTAGTGGCAACAGCACTACAAGGTGTTGAGCTGTCAGTTCGTTCCGCACTTATAAACGAAGGGGAACGGACGAACGTGGTGGTAATACCGTCACAGGCTACGGAGTTGCCGTGGCTTTGACAGCGTGCATCTTGAATATTTGCTGGCCAAATTAACCAGCAGATTATACGATTGAATTTATTAAGTTACACTTACAATTCAAACAGAGCCTGTTTATCTGTGTGCACTGCGGCCCAAATACAACACGTGGTGGATTAAGAGCCGGCAGTTCATTAGGATAATGTTCACACTGCTGACTTAAGTACATATTTAACAGTGATAAATTAACAGCGTTGTACATAAAACGCACCAACGAACGTATTGCCCAATGGCATATTCTGCAGTCTATATTGCACTATAATATGACCTAATAACGAATTGGAAAGAATTAAACAATTGAAAAACAATATAATAATATAAAAAAATAACAAAAAACGCAATTAGGCAATACGCAGTTGCTCACAGAATTTGAATACAACCTCTTGCGGAGTGCATTTACAAGGAATTTCACATATACTATTCAACCTTGCAGCACTACCTCTTCTATTTTTATCAAAGTGGTGAAAGTAACCAATAGAATTTCTACTTTGATAAAACTGACATAAGTCGCAATTATACATTGTAACACTGATAATTTTACAATGTGGCAATATTAAAAGGGGACATTACATAATATAATCTTTCTGTCCCTATTGCAGTCGGTATCAATACAATTGAAGGCGACATTTAACCCTCCACGCTCCTTTTCCTCTTTTCCCCTTTCCTAATATTTCTACAATCCAATAGGTGGTGTACACCTGAGCGTGGAGAGATTACTTATTTCATTTAATTTAAGAATACAAGTGGAGTTCTCCTCTACGAATCTCTTAACTAGGTTTCTGGCATTGCAAAATTTTAATTATAGCGTGGAACACAGACAGGGGAAACTACATGTCAATGCCGATGCCCTTTCACGTCTCCATTGCTTATCGGCTACAAGTGCCCAGTCCCCTGGCCTTGGGCAGAGGGGGGGGGGGGATATGTAAACAGTCAGTAGGAAGACTGCTAGAGGGTAGGTATGTGCCACTGAGATTTCTTATCTCAGTGGTGTAAATCTCTGGGAAGTTCGTTGCTCAGCAAGATTAGTTGGTGAGCAGGAGTTTTTTAGGCTGGATTTCAGGGTCCAGGATTTAGGAATGGCTGTAGAGATTCTGGGTGGGATGGCCATTCCCATACCTCCACTCCAGGTTTTGGTTTCTAGAGGTTCTGAGTCTCAGCTAGCCCTGATTAAAAGGGAAGCTGACAGTGTGAAGAGAGAGAGAGAGTGAGGAGGAAGGAGGTTGTTATTCCTCCAGAGAGACTGCTATGACCGAAGCACCTAACAAAGGGGATTTGCACACTCAGGTGGTGGCTGCTACAGGGTGAGAACTTTAAAGATTGTTTTTCAACAAAGTTATATTGTTTTGTTTGTTGCTTTACCCAGTGGACACAAACTCTGTACAAAAAGGATCTGTTTGTTTGGTGCAAATAAAAAGTACCCGCTGTGTCTGTTTTACCCTGTTTCTGTGTGCGTGACTGCCCAACATATATATATATATATATATATATATATATATATATATATATATATAAATATATACACATATATATATGATTTTCACTTTTGCACAGTGCAATATATATACACTACCGTTCAAAAGTTTGGTTGTCACCCAGACAATTGTGTTTTTTCCATGAAAACTCACACTTATATTTATCAAATGAGTTGCAAAATAACTAGAAAATATAGTCAAGACATTGACAAGGTTAGAAAAAAATATTTCTATTTGAAATAATAATTTTCTCCTTCAAACTTTGCTTTCGTCAAAGAATGCTCCATTTACAGCATTGCAGACCTTTGGCATTCTAGCTGTTCATTTGCTGAGGTAATCGGGAGAAATTTCATCCAATGCTTCCAGAAGCCCCTCCCACAAGTTGGATTGGCTTGATGGGCACTTCTTGCGTACCATACGGTCAAGCTGCTCCCACAACAGCTCTATGGGGTTGAGATCTGGTGACTGCGCTGGCCACTCCATTACAGATAGAATACCAGCTGCCTGCTTCTTCTCTAAATAGTTCTTGCATAATTTGGAGGTGTGCTTTGGGTCATTGTCCTGTTGTAGGATGAAATTGTCTCCAATCAAGCGCTGTCCACAGGGTATGGCATGGCGTTGCAAAATGGAGTGATAGTCTTTCTTATTCAAAATCCCTTTTACAAATCTCCCACTTTACCAGCACCAAAGCAAACCCAGACCATCACATTACCTTCACCATGCTTGACAGATGGCGTCAGGCACTCTTCCAGCATCTTTTCAGTTGTTCTGCGTCTCACAAATGTTCTTCTGTGTGATCCAAACACCTCAAACTTCGATTTTCTGTCCATAACACTTTTTTCCAATCTTCCTCTGTCCAATGTCTGTGTGCTTTTGCCCATATTAATCTTTTCTTTTTATTAGCCAGTCTCAGATATGGCTTTTTCTTTGCCACTCTGCCCTGAAGGCCAGCATCCCGGAGTCGCCTCTTCACTGTAGACGTTGACACTGACGTTTTGCGGGTACTATTTAATGAAGCTGCCAGCTGCCAGTTGAGGACCTGTGAGGCGTCTATTTCTCAAACTAGAGACTCTAATGTACTTGTCTTGTTGCTCAGTTGTGCAGCGGGGCCTCCCACTTCTCTTTCTACTCTAGTTAGAGCCTGTGTGTGCTGTCCTCTGAAGGGAGTAGTACACACCGTTGTAGGAAATCTTCAGTTTCTTTGCAATTTCTCGCATGGAATAGCCTTCTAAAAAAAAAATAGAAGTTCATACTTACCCAGAACTCCCTGCTTCTTCCTCCAGTCCGGCCTCCCGGGATGACGTTTCAGCCCATTTGACCGCTGCAGCCAATCACAGGCTGCAGCGGTCACATGGACTGCCGTGTCATCCCGGGATGCCGGACTGGAGGAAGAAGCAGAGAGTTCTGGGTAAGTATGAACTTCTATTTTTTTTACACATTGATCTATATTGTGATCGGTAGTCACTGTCCCAGGTGCTGAAAGAGTTAATGCCGATCGTTTAACTCTTTCAGCACCCTGGAAAGTGACTATCCCCCGATTTCGCCTAGCAATTATGTTTACTGATTTGTTTGTTGATAATTTTTCAGAACCCTATGTCATCCAACAATTATTTTTCGAGCCTTGAGTGGACCTCTGAATAGAACTTAACAATTTAGTGACATAGGGACACTTTAAGTGGAAGGACGGGGCTCACCATCCAAATTATCTTCCTTATAAATTGATAGTTTTCTAGACAAAAATATGTTAAATGTAATTATGATGATTAAAGTTTATTAGATTATCTAGGGATCAAATATTAACCTCCTACAAGATTCTTTGTAGTTTTTGTTGGTCTTTCCCTTCTTTTATTTCAACACTGTCAGGCTTCACAAATGTAAATGACAAATGTGATGTGGTGATCAATTTCCAAACTCAAGTTTGTTAGATTTGAGCTTGCTGTACTGAAATATAGTACTTTACTTATCATTTCTTTACAGCAGTTGGGAATAGCCAGATGGATTAAGAGGTAATCATACCTGTTTTTGTTATTTACTGATTTTTAATGACCATTTGTGGGCCCTGTTTTTCCTGATAATGTGTGACATCTTTGTGCTGAATCTTTGATCTGAGGTTTGTTAAATAAAGAAACCTAAAAAGAATTGATTTATTGCAATATCTGTCACCATGTCAGTTCAGTCGCCAGGCTTTCTACAGTGATTGAAGGATAAAAGAAACAATTTGTTACAGTTCTGTGTTTAGTGATAATTGCTAAGTTTGAAAATCCATAAGCGACTGAGAAATACCATTGTTTTCCTAAATCAGTCAAACTGTCTGATATGTCATTTCGGCTTTCTGCCGAGAACAAGTGAAAAATTATTTCTGCTAAACCAGGCATACTTCAACAATAATTGCAGTATTAATAGCTCTATTATATTTTAGTACAGTTTTAGTTGAGTTTTAATGTAAACTACAATTATGAATTGACAATACGGAAAACAAATTAACAAAAGAAAGGTCACTTTTACCATTATAGTTGGTCTTTATACATTTCTATTGTTTCTGAAAATTGAAACCATTTACATTTTTTTTTTTTAAAAAGTGGGTTATACAATCCAAATTAAAATGCAATACATTTTCATAATTTTTAATTCATGAATTTATGTAATAACCAAAAAATTATTCTGACTGTGATCAAGGTGATATTAAGGATACTTATGATGACGACTACCTGTAGAGCTCTTTTGTGCAGACATGACATCCACTTTCCATTCATCCACATCAATTTACTATATTAACTAGTTCTGGGGCCCAATTGAAAACAGTTAATTGACCCCAAAGACCCAGAAATGTTAGCATAGAATGATTGAAAAATTAATCAAACAAACTGGTATTAAAATACCATAATATATACAATGTGACAGTCACATTAAAATGTAATTTCATACACTATATAGTGTATGCCAGTCATTAAAAATAATATAAAAAAAATTATCGACTGTACACCCTGTGTAAAATGCCCCTAGCAGTTCCCCCTGTGCATCATCATCAAACAATTAAACTCTTCTTCTAATGTATAAGTGAATTGACACATGACTCTATGAAGCTTAGTATCTCGGATAGACTGTTTGTTCAATTCTATTTAATTTATTTTTAATTCCCCAAGGGTGGCCACTCCCAGTCTACACAGTAAATCTAAGTGAGCTGAAAACAGGAATTGTCAGCCTATTGTAATTGCTCTAGTGGCCAGTGTGAAAACTGCAACATATATATATATATGTCACATAAAAATGAAGAAACGGAAGTATAAGTTGTAATACAATATTTAAAAACCTGATATAAATAATGTCATTCTCTGATGATACATTCCCTTTACGCCAAATTCATTTGCAATAGGTATTGAGTGTTCTGGCATTATAGCGTCATTGCAAAGTGAGTACACCCTCACTTTATGATTGTCAAAAAGGACCATTGTAAAGTCAAAAAAGTCAAAATCAAGAGGAAAATAAAGGGATTACTTTATTGCTGGGACTAGCCACATGCAACAAAATGTATAAAAACGCAGATGCAGTTCCTCAGGCACTTCAATGTTCTCTAATACATTCTGGCAAGTGGTATTTTTTTATGCATGTGTTTAAAAAGTTAACTAAAATAAACCGTAACCAGTTAAATGTCACATATGTTGCCACTGTAGATCTTATATACACATAGACTATATACAGTATATTCTCTGTACATACAGGTCCCAAGGCATTCATTATTTGATTTGAGAGATATATACATATATATATAAAATGTTTTTTTTTGTTTTTTTTTTAATTAAAATACACAAATAATTTGTCTAAGGCTGTCAATAAACACAGTTAAATTTGTCAAAATGATGGCTAATGTAGGTACTTATGCCAATGTCCGTTATCTACTAAAGAAACATTTGCTCCATGAGTTAGGAAATCTCTTGGCCATGATAATCGTTTTTATTGCGTATTGCTGATGTTTACAGAAAGGGTATGTGCACACACACTAATTACGTCCGTAATATACGGACGTATTTCGGCCGCAAGTCCCGGACCGAACACAGTGCAGGGAGCCGGGCTCATAGCATCATACTTATGTACGATGCTAGGAGTCCCTGCCTCGCTGCAGGACAACTGTCACGTACTGAAAACATGATTACAGTACGGGACAGTTGTCCGGCAGCGAGGCAGGGACTCCTAGCGTCGTACATAACTATGATGCTAGGAGCCCGGCTCCCTGCACTGAGTTCGGTCCGGAACTTGCGGCCGAAATACGTCCGTAAATTACGGACGTAATTAGTGTGTGTGCACATACCCAAATAGTTTGTTATGTGATAAATACATAAAAATTGCCTATATATGTATATATACACATACTCAACATTGAAATTGCAACACCAAGAAGGAAAAGTTTTGGAATTATGGAAATCATATTCCAAACAGCGCCACAAGCAGAAATACACACACTAAGGCCTCATGCACACGACCGTATTTTTTCCCACCCGTAAATACTCGCGTAAATACGGGTCCGGTGTCACACGTATTCGACCCGTTTTTCACCAGTATTTACGAACCCGTGCCCGTAAATATGGGTCCGGTGTCACCCATATTCCACCCGTATTTACGGGCACGTTTTTGGCGGCAAAATAGCACTGCACTAATCGGCAGCCCCTTCTCTCTATCAGTGCAGGATAGAGAGAAGGGACAGCCCTTTCTGTAATAAAAGTTAAAGAAATTCATACTTACCCGGCCGTTGTCTTGGTGACGCGTTCCTCTCTTCACATCCAGCCCGACATCCCTGGATGACGTGGCAGTCCATGTGACCGCTGCAGCCTGTGATTGACCTGTGATTGGCTGCAGTGGTCACATGGGCTGAAACGTCATCCAGGGACGGCCAGGACGTCGGGCCGGATGTCGAGAGGGACGCGTCACCAAGGCAACGGCCGGGAGACCGGACTGGAGGAAGCAAGAAGTTCTCGGTAAGTATGAACGTCTTTTGTTTTTATTTTTTACAGGTTGCTCTTTATTCTGATCGGTAGTCCCTGTCCAGGGTGCTGAAAGAGTTACTGCCGATCAGTTAACTCTTTCAGCTCCCTGGACAGTGACTATTTACTGACGTCGCTTAGCAACGCTGCCGTAATGACGGGTGCACACATGTAGCCACCCGTCATTACGGGAGCTCCATAGACTTCTATGGACTGTCCGTGCCGTTATTACGGCCTGAAATAGGACATGTTCTATCTTTTTCAACGGCACGGGCACCTTCCCATAAGAAAACGGGAAGGTACCCGTGGCCAATAGAAGTCTATGAGCCCGTTATTACGGGTCGTAATTACGACCCGTAATAACAGGAGTTTTTACGGTCGTGTGCATGAGGCCTTACACGTCTTGGCATGCTACCATTATTAATGGTTATCTGAGGAATGTTATGCCACACTGAATGCACTTGAGCACGCAAATCATCAAGATTGGCTGCTGGCAGCTCCCTTTGCAATTGCGACCAATGACGTCCCAGATGTTCTCGATGGGAGACAAGTCCAGAAACACTGCAGGCTATGGTAGCACATTTAGGCCATGCAGGCTGCTCACAGTAGCATGAGCAACATGCTGCCTGGCGTTGTCTTGTTGGAAAACGGATTCTGGGACACTTTGGAGAAATGGCTGTAACACTGGCTCCACGGCCATATCAATGTAACACCGAGATACTAGTGTACCTGAAATGAAGACTAGAGGGGTCCGGCTACCGCACATTATGCCACCCCACACCATAATCCCAGGAGTAGGATCGGTGTAATGTTCCCTTGTGAAGGCCTCTTTATGGCTTTGCCCATGTGGTCCCTAGACCAATCTCCGGCTATCATTGTGACTCATCGCTGAAGAGGATAGACCTCCATTCCAGCCTCCATTGATGTGCACCATGATAGCCTTTGGGAGCAGTGGCGGGTGATCAATGGAACACCTGTAGCGGGACATCTGACTCATAGCTCAATGTCATACAAACGCCTTCTGATGGTTTGTGTCGACATTGGTTTCCGTCCCAGACTTGGGATGTGACGTTCAATTTTACTTGCAGTGCAGAATGGATCAGACGATCTTTCCAAGCAGAGGTTCGCCTCCACACAACTTTTGCTGTCATTCCCGTTCGTTGTTGTTCTCCCAACTTCCAAAACACTCAACGTAGAACAGTGCTGACATCTCGGCCTTGGCGCGTATCAATCTGCCGGAGTGATAAACCAAGGTCTCTCTGTTCAAGAATTCTGTCTCAGTTTGCGACACGTGGCGATAACTAGCATGTCAATGAACAGGAGGCATCGCTCAATCATCCCACACTACTTGATCTGATTTTTAACCGCTTCCCGACCGCCCACTGTATATTCACGTCGGTAATTGCTGGGCTCTGTGCAGTGCCGACGTGAATTCACGGTGGGTGTTAAAAGCACGATCCAGGTGTCTCAGAGTAGCGCTGACACCCGGATCGCGCTGTTATCACCTGCCTCTGGTCCCGGAGATATGATCGGGACCTGATTAGTTCAGGTCCGGGTCATGTGATCGCAGGGAAAGTGTGTTGTAGCAACGTACTGGAAAGTTTGTTGCTATAACAAACTGGAAAGTTTGTTGCTACAACAAACTTTCCCGGGGACCGATTGCTGGTGCTGCAGTCGGTTATAAGGCAGAACCGGGGGCCATATAACAGCCCCCGGGTCTGCCATGCACAGCAGCCTATGAGAACCAGCAGGATGCTGGTTCTCATAAACTTCCTGTCAGTGTGACTCTCAGCGTCACACTGACAGTTTATAATATGTTACACTACCTAGGTAGTGTAATGTATTATAGCAGCGATCAGTGCTGCAGGTCTTCAAGTAAAACAAGTAAAAAATAAAGTAATAAAAAAGTTTTATAAAAGTGTAAAAACAAGTTATAAAAGTTACAAAAAAAAAGAATGCTTTTTTTCCTATAATAAGTCTTTTATTATAGGGAAAAAATGAAAATGTTAAAAAAAGTACACATATTTGGTATCACCGCGTTCGTAACGACCCAAACTATAAAACTATAATATTATTTTTCCCACACGGTGAACAGCGCAAAAAAAATAATTAAAAAACAATGTCAGAATCACTTTTTTTTTGGTCATCAACCCTCCAAAAATATAGAATAAAAAGTGATCAAAAAGTCGCATGTACCCCAAAATAGTACCAATAAAAACTACAACCCGTCCCGCAAAAAACAAGCCCTTACACCGCTTTTTTGACGGAAAAATATAAAATTATGGCTCTCAGAATATGGTGACACAAAAAATCAATAATTTTATCAAAGTGATTTTATTGCGCAATCGCCACAAAACATAAAAAACCTATATACAAATGGTATCGCCGTAATCGTACCGACCCGCAGAATAAAGTAAAATGTCATTTATACCGCACGGTGAACACTGTAAAAAAAAAATACAAAAAACATTGTCAGAATTTATGTTTCTTTGTCACTTTGCTTCCCAAAAAATCTAATAAAAAGTGATTAAAAAAAATTGCATGTGCCCTAAAATGGTACTAATGAAAAGTACAGATTGTCCCGCAACAAATAAGCCCTCACACAGCTCCGATGGTGAAAAAATAAAAAAGTTCTGGCTCTCAGAATATGGCGATGCAAAATGTGCAGAGTGTCCAAAAGCGGATAAGATCGGGCGCCATTTATCAGTGCGACATCGGCCACATATCTGCGAATTATTATTTATGTACCCCATTATTATACCCTCTTATTATGTCCTGATGTACTCCGCACAGATTACATATACCCCCACATCATAAACTGAAATACCAGCAAAACCCCAAACAGAACAGTTACCAAGCAAAATCTGCGCTCCAAAAGCCAAATGGTGTTCCCTCCATTCTGAGCCCCACAGCGTGCCCAAACACCGGCTTACGTCCACATATATGACATTTTATATCCGGGAGAACCCACTCAACATTGTATGAGGTATTTGTCTTCAGTGGCACAAACTGGGCACAATATATTGTGCATTAAAATGGCATATCAGTGGAAAATTTTAATTTTCACTTTGCACCATCCGCTGCGCATTAACGCCTTGTCGCACCACGACTTAATAGCATGTCGTGGTGCGAGGGTTTATTTATGGAGCGGGCTCATGCGCTGTGCACGCTCCATATTCTGCAGGTGTCCGCTGTGTATTACAGCTGACACCCGGGACTAACGGACAGGAACAGCGATCGCACTGTTACAGGAGCCTGTAAAATGACATTATACTGCAATACATTAGTATTGCAGTGTATTGTACCAGCAACCTAATGATCGCTCGTTCCAGTCCCCTAAAGGGACTTTTGGGAGGTTTCCACTGTTTTGGTACCTCAGGGGCTTTGCATATGCGACATGACACCCGAAAACCATTCCAGCTAAATTTGAGCTCCAAAAGCCAAATATTGTTCCTTCCCTCCTGAGTCCTGCCGTGGGTCCAAACAGCAGTTTATTACCACATATGGCATATCGCTGTAATCAGGACAAGTTGCTTTACAAATTTTGGGGTAATTTTTCTCCTTTATTCATTGTAAAAATTAAACATTTCTATGTTTTTTCATTTTCACCTAATTCCACTAAATTCAGCAAAAAAACTGTGGGGTCAAAATGCTAACTATCCCCTAGAACAATTCCTTGAGGGGTGTAGTCTTCAAAATGGGGTCAGTTTTGGGGGGTTTCCACTGTTTTGCTTACTCCAGGGCGTTGCAAACGCGACATGGAACTGAAAACCAATCCAGCAAAATCTGCGCTTCAAAATCCAAATGGCGCTCCTTCCCTTCTGAGCTCTGCCATGGGTCCAAACAGCAGTTTAGTACCACATATGGGGTATAGGCATAATCGGGAGAAGTAGCTTTACAAGTTCTGGGGTGCTTTTTAATCTTTATTCCTTGCAAATATTATTTTTTTTAATATTTTTTCAGAAAAAAAGTAGATTTTCACTTTCACAGACAAACTCCAATAAATATAGCAAAATACCTGTGGGGTCAAGATGCTAACTATACCCCTAGATACATTCCTTGAGGTGTGTAGTTTCCAAAACCGTCTCACTTTTGGGGGATTTCCACTGTTTTGGCACCACAAGACCTCTTCAAACCTGACATGGTGCCTAAAATATATTCTAAAAAAAAGGAGGCCCCAAAATCCACTAGGTGCTACTTTGCTTCTGAGGCCGGTATTTCAGTCCATTATCACACTAGAGCCGCATGTGGGATATTTCTAAAAACTGCAGAATCTGGGCAATAAATATTGAGTTGCATTTCTCGGGTAAAACCTTCTGTGTTACAGAAAAAAATGTATTACAAATGAATTTCAGCAAAAAAAAAATAAATTTGTAAATTTCACCTCTACTTTGCTTTAATTCCTGTGAAGCGCCTAATGGGTTAAGAAACTTTTTGAATGCTGTTTTGAATACTTTGAGGGGTGCAGTTTTTAATATGGGGTTATTTATGGGGTCTATCTAGTACATAAGGCCCTCAAAACCACTTCAGAACTGAACTGGTCCCTGTAAAAATAGCCTTTTGAAATTTTCTTGAAAATGTGAGAAATTGCTGCTAAAGTTCTAAACGTTGTAACGTCCTAGAAAAATAAAATAATGTTCAAAAAACTATGCAAATATAAAGTAGACATATGGAATATATAAAATAGTAACTATTTTGTGTGGTATTACTATCTGTTTTACAAGCAGA
This sequence comes from Rhinoderma darwinii, assembly GCF_050947455.1. Classification (NCBI taxonomy): domain Eukaryota; kingdom Metazoa; phylum Chordata; class Amphibia; order Anura; family Rhinodermatidae; genus Rhinoderma; species Rhinoderma darwinii. The sequence goes on from NC_134691.1 coordinate 89,749,829, forward strand.
TACATTTAAAATGAGAAAAATCATAATTTTTGCAAATTTTCTCTAAATTTTGGTGTTTTTCACAAATAAGCAATGAATTTATTGACCAAATTTTTGACTAACATAAAGTACAATATGTCACGAGAAAACAATCTCAGAATCGCTTGGATAGCATTCCGGAGTTATTACCACATAAAGAGACACATGTCAGATTTGAGAAAATGGGGCTGGTCATGAAGGTCAAAATGAGCTCGGTCTTGAAAGGGTTAAGGTTTCATGTGGCTAAAAAAACAGATTGGAGCTGAGTGCTTGAAAATTTGATCGTATTGGGTGATACACCGGGATCCATCTTGAAGCTGTAGCAATCAGAGGCATGGTGGCAAATGGTATGGAAGTCAGAACCCTCTTCTGGGGTAGACCAGGGAACTTTTGCTGTTTGGGACTCTCAATGCTTTGAAGAAGTGATGCTGCTCGAGGGTTGCTTCCTCCCGTCTGTAAGTGGACAGTGGGCCTTCAGAACTTTCCTTGTGCCTCCTGTCTATGTCCCTTAATATGGGACTGCCTGTTTTTTCTATTGGACACACAACCTCACATCTTCCTGAACGACCACTTCCCTATACGAGGCATTCCCCTCTTCCCCAGGCCTCTGCTCAGCCAATTAGTCTTTTCCTCTGTGAAACCTCCTCCTTCAGGTTGCAGAGGCACACACAAGAAAAAGGAGCTAGAAGATGTAGTCCAGTGCACTCCAGGAAAATAAGTGCTAATGCTTTTTGTTGTGATCAGCATCCACAGAACATAACATGTCCCCATCAAGGTGTTAAGGTATTTTCACAAACACCACAAACAAAAATCACTCCCAAGCCACATGGGAACAGTGGAAAAATATGGCTAAGCGTCATTGAAATCTGGGTGTATTACTCTGGGGACCTTAGTTATATGTCTCATCCAGTCATAGGCCAGCATCATGGGTAAACTTTTGTCCCATTTGAGACAAGTTCGTTCTGTTAGAGCCCCTTATCAACCCCTGGCTCTTGACTTTCAGGCTTAAGATTCATGGCAGTTACTTCTCTCCCTGGTAACTCCATTTCTCCAACTTTTCCCAGACCGGGAAAAAAGTGTGCTTGCTTCCGGACTAGATTCTTCCTGGGTGGCTACTACAAGTGGTCGATCTGTACTGTCTTTGACAATATGACATGGGCTGCCTCATCATCCATAGTATGGCCATCATGACTCACTTGATTCACTCTCACTCCCTTTCAGGAGTAACCACAGGGCTGACCGATAGTCAATACCCCTCCTCCCCCAAGTTCCTGCCCAGTCAATCAGTCTTTTACTCTGCAACACCATTTCCTCCAGGTTGCAGAGGCAACCAGAAGCAAGAGGTTATGGGAGATGTAGTCTTGTACACTCTAGGAAATGAAGTGCTGGTGCCTGCTATTGTGAGTCCCTGCTTGACATCAACCGCATAACCCAGTGCACGCAACGCTCCCCCTTTAGGATTTGCAAAAATTATAAATAAGAATGCTAGGGATTGGTGCGGAAAGGTGGTGGGAGACAGGAGGTAATTAACTTGTCTATGCCACTTTCCTGGCGTAGAAAAGTCGCTAACTCCCAAAAATTTGCAAATGACAGGCGCAACAAATTTTAAATAATTTACGCCAGAAACTTGTGGAAATTATGGGGGAAATCAACACCCGCTCCTTGCTGGCGTAGATTTTTCCTTCTGGTGTAGAGGCATCCACAGATGCGCCTAATTTATTAAGAGGCAGGAAGATTAAGAGGCAACTTATGTCTAACTATATCTTTTATCTAATATGTTTGGAATCTGTTTAAGAAAAAGCATGACAATTATTCCTATATTATTAACTCACCAATATGGTGTAATAATCAAATTACAGAATGCCAAAACATCACTGGTTTTAATGAATGGCAGTCCAAAGGCATCAAATTATTATTTCTATTGTATATTGGAAATTCTTTCAACTCTTTTGAACTACTTAACGTAGAATTTAATCTTAAACATAGTATTTTTATATAAATATTTGCAATTGAGGTTGTCAATAGTTGAACAAAATTTACTAATTTGAACATATTCTTTAACTATCAAACTCAGGGGGGTCGTTTCAAAATGCTATAATTAATGATGAAAATCTTCTAGAACTGAAAAGAAAATGAGAAGGTGATTGTGGTTCCATTTTGGATGACAAATGGTTAAGGATATTGAGGATATCCTACTTTTACTTTCTTATAGATTATTATAGATTCTTAAATCCAGTTCTGCTACATTGAGCTATACTTTAACCAATGGTACTGGATAAATTTGGACCTAGAGATTCATCTCTGTGTCCTAAATGTTGGTATTCATCAAGCATGCTACTTCATCTAACCAGAGAAATACTGCAATGTATCTGAATCCTGATTGTGGAAATACAAATGAAAACCCCGGGCAGAATCTTACTTTTCATGAATGTTTTATAGTTGATTTAGTTATAGTATTATGTTCATTTCTCATGAGATGCCCTGAGCTTATTCCTTATTTGAAGATAAGACTAGGTGGTGTCTCTCCAGCATCACCAACAAAAGGATTAGAAGTAAAACCTTTTAAATGAGTCAAAAGAACATTTTTACTTACGTTGTGCTTTGTGAGATTGGAAATATTAGTAGATATAGATTGTAACCACTCTATGCAGTCATCAGCCGATAAGCACTGTATTATTCCACTGCAAACCCCATCTACCGCAGTGATTTGAAATGCATTCTGCCTGCAAATACAGAAATGATTTAAAAAATAGCCACTGTTTATTAGATAACACAAATGTGATAGAAAAAATAGAAAAAAACTCCAAAAATGTGCAGAAAAAAAACCCAATAAAATTTCAGTTATTTAAAAAATTAGATTTAAAGAGGGGCTGTATCATAGGACATATTCAGACAGTATTATTAGATGACTCACATTACTGTAAATCTTAAAGAGGCTCTGTCACCAGATTTTGCAACCCCTATCTGCTATTGCAGCAGATAGGCGCTGCAATGTAGATTACAGAAACGTTTTTATTTTTTAAAAACGAGCATTTTTGGCCAAGTTATGACCATTTTTGTATTTATGCAAATGAGGCTTGCAAAAGTACAACTGGGCGTGTTTAAAAGTAAAAGTACAACTGGGCGTGTATTATGTGCGTACATCGGGGCGTTTTTACTTCTTTTACTAGCTGGGCGTTCTGACGAGAAGTATCATCCACTTCTCTTCAGAACGCCCAGCTTCTGGCAGTGCAGACACAGCCGTGTTCGAGAGATCACGCTGCGTCGTCACTCACAGGTCCTGCATCGTGTCGGACGAGCGAGGACACATCGGCACCAGAGGCTACAGTTGATTCTGCAGCAGCATCGGCGTTTGCAGGTAAGTTGATGTAGCTACTTACCTGCAAACGCTGATGCTGCTGCAGAATCAACTGTAGCCTCTGGTGCCGATGTGTCCTCGCTCGTCTGACACGATGCAGGACCTGGGGAAGTGACGTCACAGCGTGATCTGCCAGAAGCTGGGCGTTCTGAAGAGAAGTGGATGATACTTCTCGTCAGAACGCCCAGCTAGTAAAAGAAGTAAAAACGCCCCGATGTACGCACATAATACACGCCCAGTTGTACTTTTACTTTTAAACACGCCCAGTTGTACTTTTGCAAGCCTCATTTGCATAAATACAAAAATGGTCATAACTTGGCCAAAAATGCTCGTTTTTAAAAAATAAAAACGTTACTGTAATCTACATTGCAGCGCCTATCTGCTGCAATAGCAGATAGGGGTTGCAAAATCAGGTGACAGAGCCTCTTTAAAGTGGATATTAAACATTCTAAGTAAGTTACCAACCATGGGCATTGGTTACAGTTTATTCTTTCTATCTCTGCATCGTATCCATGTGACTCGAGCATAAATAGGTTTTCCATTTTTTTTTTTTTATCTAGCTCTCTTATTAATGAAGAATAAGAGGGCTTTCCCATTGTATGTTTTAAAAATGATTTCTTCTCTCCTCCTAATGCATGTACACATTGCAGCGACGCTTAGGTCCATACATACAATGGATAAATACATAGGACAAAAATGTGTATATGAATATTAAACAGCTAACTCTATTATACAAATACAAAAAAAAACAACAACATACAATTACGATTAGAAATGAAGAAGGAATTAGCCCTAAGAAAAGGTGGTAGGACTGTGATGATTTATAAATAATACAAAAATTAGGGAACATAAAATTTTCCCCTTAGGGTATGTTCAAACGCTTAACAAAAAACGTCTGAAAATACGGAGATGTTTTCAGAGAAACAGCCTCTAATTTTCATGCGTTTTTGAAGCTGAAAATTAAGCTTCTTTTAGTTTGGAGATTCTTTTCAGGCGTTTTTTGAGGAGTTTTTCAGGGTATGTTCACACGGCCTATTTTCGGCCATTTATCGGTCCGTAAACGCCCAAAAAATGGCCGATAAAATGGAGGCAGAACGCCTCCAAACATCTGCCCATTAATTTCAATGGGAAAAACAGCGTACTGTTCCGACGAGCCGTTTTTTTTACACGGCCGTTTTGAAAAATGCAGGTCACTTTTTGGGACGTTTTTGGAGCCGTTTTTCATTGACTCTAGAAAACCGCTCCAAAATTGCCGTAAAAAAGCTGCAAAAATCGCGAGTAGCTTAAAAAACTTCTGAAAATCAGGAGCTGTTTGCCCTTGAAAACAGCTCTGTATTTTCCAACATTTTTGGTTAAGCGTGTGAACATACCCTTATACTGTTCAATGGAAAATCTGCTCCAAAAAACGCCTCAAGAATTGACATGCATTTATTTTTACGGAGCTTCTTTTTACACTCCGTTTTTTAACCCCTTCGCGACATTTGACATATCCATATGCCAAAGTCGGGTAGGGGAAGTATGGAACGGGCTCACAGAGTGAACCCACTCCATACGATGCAGGTGTCAACTTTTTGTTACAGGCGACACTTCAGAGTAATCCCGCTCGTTTAACTCATTAAATGCTGCGGTCAATAGCGACTCGTTAGAAAGAGGGGGGCAAAACCCTCTAACAGCTCATTGTGCAATGGTTGCTATGGCTGCCTGGGGGCCTAATGAAGGCCCCCAGGTCCGCCATCTTTGTGCACCTATTAAGCCCTGCCTCCGGCAGAATCACGATATACTGTAATACACTAATATCGCAGTATATCGTGCAAGCGATCTAACGATCGCTGGTTGAGGTCCCCTAGGGAGACAAATAAAAAAAGTAAAAATGAGTTAAATAAAGGTTTTTTGTGTGTAAAAAAAAATTAAAAAAATTAAAAGTAAAAAAAAAAAACCTTTTTCCATTTTCCCCCTAGAGCATAGTAAAAAATAAATAAATAAACATAATTGGTATCGCCGCGTCCATAAAAGTCTGAACTATTACAATATATCATTATTTAACCCACACGGTGAACGCCATGAAAAAAAATAGGTGAACACCAGAATCTCTATTTTTTGGTCACCTAATCTCCCACAAAAAATTTAATAAAAAGTGATCAAACCATCGCATGTACACCAAAATGATATTATTAAAAACTACAGATTATCCCGCAAAAAATAAGCCCTCATACCACTTAATCGCCGGAAAAGTAAAAAAGTTATGGCTCTCGGAATTTGGCGACACAAAATAAAATTTATTTTTTACACTTAGGTTTTTACTTGTAAAAGTAGTAAAATCTAGAATAAAACTATATATATTTGGTATCGCCGTAATCGTATTGACCCACAGAATAAAGTTAACATGTTGTTTTAAATGCACAGTCAATTACGTAAAAACGGCGCGCAAAAAACCATGGAGGAATCGCTGTTTTTTTCCTTTTCTACCCCACAAATAATTTTTTTCCCGTTTCCTAGTAAACTATACGGCAAAATAAATGGTGCTACGAAAACCTAAAATTCGTCCCGCAAAAATCAAGCCCTCCTAGTACTATATCAACGAAAAAATAAAGACGTTATGGCTTTTGGAAGGTGGTGAGAAAAAAACTAAAATGAAAATCTGAAAAAGGGCTTAAAACAGCAGCGTAAAAAGACGCCCCGTATGAACTAAATGCTGTTTTTCCCATTGTTTTCAATGGGAATATGTTTGTAGGCGTTCAGCTTCTGCTTTTTCAGGCGTTTTCGAGGCGTAAACACCCTGAAATACGCCTGAAAGCACTGCGTGTGAACATACCCTTATGTACAGCTGCTAACCACCACTACTGATAGCAGGCAAACAGCTGCATATTACATGCTTAGCTTAGATACAGTGGAGGAAATAAGTATTTGATCCCTTGCTGATTTTGTAAGTTTGCCCACTGTCAAAGTCATGAACAGTCTAGAATTTTTAGGCTAGGTTAATTTTACCAGTGAGAGATAGATTATATATATTAAAAAAAAAAAGAAAATCACATTGTCAAAATTATATATATTTATTTGCATTGTGCACAGAGAAATAAGTATTTGATCCCTTTGGCAAACAAGACTTAATACTTGGTGGCAAAACCCTTGTTGGCACGCACAGCAGTCAGACATTTTTAGATGAGGTTTGCACACATGTTAGATGGAATTTTGGCCCACTCCTCTTTGCAGATCATCTGTAAATCATTAAGATTTCGAGGCTGTCGCTTGGCAACTCGGATATTCAGCTCCCTCCATAAGTTTTCGATGGGATTAAGGTCTGGAGACTGGCTAGGCCACTCCATGACCTTAATGTGCTTCTTTTTGAGCCACTCCTTTGTTGCCTTGGCTGTATGTTTTGGGTCATTGTCGTGCTGGAAGACCCAGCCACGAGCCATTTTTAATGTCCTGGTGGAGGGAAGGAGGTTGTCACTCAGGATTTGACAGCACATGGCTCCATCCATTCTCCCATTGATTTGGTGAAGTAGTCCTGTGCCCTTAGCAGAGAAACACCCCCAAAACATAATGTTTCCACCTCCATCCTTTACAGTGGGGACGGTGTTCTTTGGGTCATAGGCAGCATTTCTCTTCCTCCAAAAACGGCGAGTTGAGTTAATGCCAAAGAGCTCAATTTTAGTCTCATCTGACCACAGCACCTTCTCCCAATCACTCTCAGAATCATCCAGATGTTCATTTGCAAACTTCAGACGGGCCTGTACATGTGCCTTCTTGAGCAGGGGGACCTTGCGGGCACTGCAGGATTTTAATCCATTACGGCATAATGTGTTACCAATGGTTTTCTTGGTGACTGTGGTCCCAGCTGCCTTGAGATCATTAACAAGTTCCCCCCGTGTAGTTTTCGGCTGAGCTCTCACCTTCCTCAGGATCAAGGATACCCCACAAGGTGAGATTTTGCATGGAGCCCCAGATCGATGTCGATTGAAAGTCATTTTGTATGTCTTCCATTTTCTTACTATTGCACCAACAGTTGTCTCCTTCTCACCCAGCGTCTTACTTATGGTTTTGTAACCCATTCCAGCCTTGTGCAGGTCTATGATTTTGTCCCTGACATCCTTAGAAAGCTCTTTGGTCTTGCCCATGTTGTAGAGGTTAGAGTCGGACTGATTAATTGAGTCTGTGGACAGGAGTCTTTTATACAGGTGACCATGTAAGACAGCTGTCTTTAATGCAGGCACCAAGTTGATTTGGAGCGTGTAACTGGTCTGGAGGAGGCTGAACTCTTAATGGTTGGTATGGGATCAAATACTTATTTCTCTGTGCACAATGCAAATAAATATATATAATTTTGACAATGTGATTTTCTTTTTTTTTTTTTATATATATAATCTATCTCTCACTGGTAAAATTAACCTAGCCTAAAAATTCTAGACTGTTCATGTCTTTGACAGTGGGCAAACTTACAAAATCAGCAAGGGATCAAATACTTATTTCCTCCACTGTACATATCAGAATAGGGATAGTACAGCAATATAGTGTCAAAAGAGAGATATCAAACACAGCCAACCACCAGGCCCCAACGTACGTTTTGCCAAAGTTTCCTCTGGGGTATGCATGATGGAGGATCACATGTTATTTATATAGACAGTGACCTATCAAAAGAGAACCACTTGGTGTACCACACCTGACTATACACATTTACCTGATGATGCACTGCACATTCAATTAGAAGGACGTCACTGGATAATGTTTAACTCCCCGTGATATGATATGGGTGGTTGCTGAGAGTGTGTGACGTGTGTATCGGAGCATCATGATGAAATGACGCGAACGTCATGACAACATGACGGAAGGAACGCATTGCTAAATGAAGGAGGCGTCGCTGCACAGGCGTCATTGCGTCATGATGCGCATGTTACAACGCCATGACGCGACGAGTGAGTCAAAGGGTCGGAGGGAGATCTAGTATTGAAAATACTAGTAGATTTAAACCAATGACTATGTGGGGTGTCTTTATAAACTGGCGCTGAATATCATAGGGGACACAAGGGGACTCCTATTGTTCATCAAAATACAAAACCCACATAGAGAATATACTGTATATATAAACATATATAGAAAATAACATTTGAATAAATAGATAGCAATGCAAACTTATATTGTGTATAATAAAGTGCCGCAAATAAAAAGTGAAGTGCCGAAAACCCATACAAATGATAAGTGACAGTGATGGCAAGGAAAAATATATGTATAACATGTACATATAAGAATATCTATATATATATATATATATCAGGGGTCTCAAACACACGGCCCACGGCCCGCATGCGTCCCCTGAGACTGTCATCTGTTGCCCGCTGTACACCGAAGCTCCCGAAACATCCTCAGGACAGCAGAGTGCACGCCAAAGGAGGAGTGTTGCACACACCCCCCTGGACATAGTGTCAATCCTCCTCCTGTACATAGCGCGGGCTCCTTCAGGAGTGGAATCCCCAGCCATAGCGTGGAGTCCCTGTCAAGGAGCGCAATCCCCTGCGCCCTGGTAGTGCTACCCAGCCTCTCTCCATGTAGGTAGTGCCTTTTGGGCTCCCTCTAGGAGTGGAATTACCAGCCTGAGCATTGCCAACGCTTTGGCCTGGGAATCTTCTCCTGGAGAAGTTTCTGACATCACTGTCAATATATGGGTAGTGACGTCAGGCGCTACTCCTGAAGCAGATTCCCCGGCCTGAGCATTGCCGACGCTCTGGTCGGTGAGTCAGCTCCTGGAGAAGCCCCTGATGTCACTGTCCATATATGGACAGTGACGTCAGGGACTCCTCCCGGAGCGGAATCCCCAGCCACAGCGTTGCCGACGCTCTAGCTGGAGATTCCATTCCTGGAGAGAGCAGCTGACATGACTCCCCATATATGGAAAGTGACGTCAGGGGCTCTTCCTGGAGTGGAATCTCCGGCCAGAGCAGGGCTGTGTGGCACTACCAGGGAGGGGTTCTGTGTGGTACTATCTGAGAGGGGGGCTGTGAGGCACTACCTGGAAGGGGGGTTGTGTGTCAGTACCTACGAGGGGAGCTTTGTTGCACTACCTACGAGGGGGGGTTGTGTGTCAGTACCTCCGAGGGGGGCTTTGTTGCACTACCTACGAGGGGGGCTGTGTGGCAGTATATAAAGAGGGCACTGTGGCTTTATCTACCACGGGCACTGCAGAACTATCTATAAAAGGGCTGCCCAATCTTGACATTCTTGTGTCTGCAAAATGCTGCAAACTGTGCAGCCAGACTGCATTTAGCGACACTTAAACTAAAAAACTGGATTGTTAAAATAAGCACGTGGAGTAAACTCGCGAATTTCCAGTAAGTTTAAACCTAGCGCTATTATTATAGTAATGTAGTATTGTTAAAGTAATGCAGTATTGTTTTAGTAGTTCATATAACTAATTGGTTAACCATAATTTGTTTTGTATTTGAAAGTAATGCGGCCCGTCAACTTCACATTTTTTCTATATGTGCCCAATTTACTCGGTCGAGTTTGAGACCCCTGATATATATTTAAAAAAAAAAATATATATATATATATATATATACATATATGTGTGTATATATATATATAGATAGATAGATAGATAGATAGATAGATAGATAGATAGATAGATAGATAGATAGATAGATAGATAGATAGATAGATAGATAGATAGATAGATAGATATACAAATAATTGTTACAGGATGTATGCAACATATAAGGTATGTATGATCAAATATGAGAAAAAGAGAAAGGGCCAATGATAGCCCACCATAAGTATAATATAAAGGCATGATCAAAAAAGGGATGATTAAAAAAGATAGAGGAGAGTGATCTACATAATTGTGATCCCAGTAAAATGTTACGTTAGTAGATCTACTAACATAACATTCTAACTCTGAGCAATATTATACACATATTATATTCCTTCAGTAAGGGGTGATTCTAGAGGTCCACTTTAACAATAGGCTTGCTACAGATGTGTTTACTCAGTGACCCGTTTTGCATGGTTCACCAAGCCACTTGGTACAAGAAACAGCCACAATGGTTTAGCCTAGGTTAACAATACAGTTTATTAAGGACGTGTATTTTTCGTTCTTTCACAACCAATCTAAAAAACACATTGCAATGGATCAAGACTCATAACAAAAGGAGAATTGTTAAATTCCAATTGAAATCAAAAGAATTAAAGGGGTATTCCAATCATATTATATCATTTCGCTATAAAGTACAAGGCCTTGTTCATGCCTTTATCTGGTTTGGCATAGCTGGTCCCACGTTGTGAAATATGTACGATTTACATTTCGTCAGTGCTCCAGCCATTCTAGTAAACGTACTTCTTCCCATGTTATTATGTTCTTCATTAATGTTCTTTGTGCATCCTGCACAATTATAGTAACAATCACTAAATGAAAACTCATTACTCCGCTAACTGATATAAGTCAACTCTCAATGCGCCAATGATTTTGTTCTGCCAGCCATTTGTATGAATAAAAAAAAGACAATTAAGAGGGAACACCTTTTATGTTCTGAGATTTTTGTTGTGTGTTCATATGGAAATGATGTGATCATAAGAATGCTTTATTATGCAAACCATGCAGACACGGGACCATTTACAGCCTGGTGGGGCCTAAGGTCTATGTAAATGATTTTGCTTAATGTACTGTAAACTTCAAAGTGACTAGAGTAGCAGTAGTTTGTATTCCGATGTGGATTCAGAATGAAAATTATTTATTGTATTTATAGTGTTACCCTTCTTTTTCCTACTGCCTTTTTATTCATTATACTCATAGAGTGGTAAACTCATCAGTCTACAGAACTGATTTTGCTTCATATAAAGCTTAACTTGCACAAACCTAAAAAATAAAATATAACTGTAGCTACCCCAACATTACACGTTTCATACAGTATTTAAACTAATAGGGATCCAGGAAGCGGAGAAATATGGAGTTGTTTGGTGGAGCACGTGTCCCTGTGGCATGACAAGTCAAGGTGGTCTCTCTAGATTTTTTTTTCCCTCAATAAAATCTCTTCTGGATCAATGAAATATTTCTGTATTTTTTTTTTCGAACAGAGATGCTATTTTGTTAGTCAATGAAAAAAACTACTGGTGGTGACAGTATTCCATCTATGGCATTCATAGTGTACTACTGCCATTACCAGCACTTGTATCCTGCTCACAGTGCCTGCAGTTCAGTCATCCCAAAGACTGGTGAACACCCTGAACCATTCTCAAATATCCTACTTTATGTTGCCAATTCCTCTCTTTAGAAAATTCTATGAGCCCATACCGTACTTCCATTTGCCTCTGATTTTATAAAGAGGCACACTAGGTTTTTTTCTCATGGATTAATATTAATAAGAGGGAGAAAAATTGTGGTCACATGCCATATTTTGGAGGTATTTTTCTCTACAAATATTGGGGGCAGATTTACTAATGCTGTGTACGATTTAGAGAACGGACCAAGCAGTCAGAAAATGTGCCACATTTATCACAGTGGTACATGATAAATTTTGCGCATCTAGCTAGATATGTTAGACTCTTTTCTCCTTTTCCTCCTTGGTTGGCTTAGGGTCAGTTCACACAGAGTTTTTTTTACGCGTAAACGCGCCAAAAAACGGCCGAAAATGCCTCCCATTGATTTTAATGGGTGGCGGAGGCGTTTTTTTCCCGCGAGTGGAAAAACCGGCTCGCGGGAAGAAGGGACATGCCCTTACTTCGGGCGTTTACGCTTCTGACCTCCCATTGACATCAATGGGAGGCAGAGAAAGCATATTTTGCGGCGTTCTATGCCCGCAGCGCTCAATTTTCGCAGCGTCGGGGCAGAGCAATATCTGCCTGAAAATTCCAAACAGAATTTTGAGGCACATTTTCCTCCTGCAAAAAACTCTGTGTGAACTCACCCTGAGGGTATGTTCACACGGCCTATTTTCTGCAGTTTTTCACGCCGTAAACGCCTGAAAATCGGATGAAAAATCGGAAGCAGAACGCCTCCAAACATCTGCCTGTTGAAATCAATGGGAAAAACGGCATTCTGTTCCGATGGGCCGTTTTTTAACGCGGCCATTTAAAAAACGGCCGTGAAAAAGGAGTGCAGGACACTTCTTGGGACGTTTTTGGAGCTGTTTTTCATAGACTCTATTGAAGAAAGCTCCAAAAACGGCTGTAAAAAATGCTGCGAAAAACGCAGCGAAAATCGCGAGTGGTTTCAAAAACGTCTGAAAATCAGGAGCTGTTTTCCCTTGAAAACAGCTCCGTATTTTCAGACGTTTTTGACTCAGTGTTTGAACATACCCTTAGGCCCCATGCACACCACTGCGCAATTCCCCCGAAAATCCACGTGAGAATTGCGGCCCCATTCATTCCTAAGGGGCTATGCACACGACCGTGGTTTCCACGGTCGGTGCATGGCCCCGGAGCCCGGAGGAACCCCCAAATGGGGAAGCCTTATTACGGCTGTGTTCTGCGGTCCGGGCTCATTGAAAATAATGGCCGCGGCCATGTGCACAGCCCACGATTTGCGGGCGGCTCGCGGCTGTCACTCCGTGGCCGACCGACCCGGAAATCATGGCCGTGCACATGGCTACGGTCGTGTGCATGAGGCCTAAGGGTATGTTCACACGTTTAACAAAAAACTTTTGAAAATACGGAGCTGATTTCAGAGAAAACAGCCTCTGATTTTCAGGCATTTTTTAAGCTGAAAATGAAACTTCTTTTCATTTGGAGCTTCTTTTGTGGCTTCTTTTGAGGCGTCGTTTGAGGCGTTTTTTTGAGGCGTTTTTCATTGTGTTCAATGGAAAATCAGCTCCAAAAAACGCCTCAAGAAATGACATGCACTTCTTTTGATGGAGCGTCTTTTACGCTTCATTTTTAAAAACAGCGGCGTAAAATGACGCCCCGTATGAACTAAATGCTGTTTTTCCCATTGATTTCAATGAGCAGATCTTTATAGGAGTTCAGCTTCCATTTTTTCAGCCATTTTTGAGGCGTAAACGCCCTAAAATACGCTTGAAAACACTGCGTGTGAACATACCCTCAGTCTATGCCAGTTTTTTGTGCCAAAATATTGGTGCAATCTTGGTGCCCATTGGTGCATTTAAGACATGCCCCATTTTGCTAGACCACACCCATTTAAGCCGCATTCCTTGTCGGATGAGGTGCAAAATTGTCTAAAACAGTTAATGAATGTGCCGCATTCTGGTACATTTTAAATAGTAAATATTCTCTATAGTTTTTAGGGAAGTATATGGAGTGCTTATGGGTACATAATATGCACCCATAGGGGTTTTATGCACTGCAAACAAGATTAGTACACACAGAATTGCCTTATGCATGAATCCTTAGGCTAGGGCTAAACAGCAACTGAAATTTGCACATAAATCACAATAAAATCATGGTTGTCTTGCAAATTGTTTTACCAAATAGATTCGAAGCTGTTGCAAAATAAAAATGTCACATGTTAGCTAAGGCCTTATTCACACGACAGTAAAAAACGTCCGTCACACAATGATGTTCTATGGGTGTATTCACATGGCCGTTTTTTTAACGGCCCGTGGATAATGGCCATCAAAAAATAGGACATGTCCTATATTTGGCCATTTTCACGCCCAGATGGCCCCCATAGAAGTCAATGGATCCATTTTTAACGGCTGTCAATACATGTAACAACCGTTAAAAATGGATCTGTGACATGGGGATTGGCAAGGGAACTACTAGTTCCCTTGCTGGCTATCGGCGGCATACTCACCGATGCAGCGCTGTCTTCTACAGGTGTGGCCTCTCGTCTTAATGAGTTCTGTTAAGGCGGCGGGATGACGTCATCGCGCCGCCTTGGCACATCCCGTGCAGACGAGAGACCACACGTGAAGAAGACAAGAGACTGCGCTGCATCAGTGAGTATGTAGGGCATTGTTGCGCTCATTACAAGGGTAGTGTGGCGCTAGTACAGGAGGCATTGTCAACTGTAGAGAATTTTTCGGGACTGTCCTGAATTTACAGAGACAGTCCCGGAAGATTACTACAGGGAGGTGAGGGGAGTGGGGTGATGCTTTCTCCAGAGAGGTGTGTGTGCCATCATCTACAGGGGGGCTGTGTGCCATCATCTACAGGGGGCCTGTATGCCATCATCTACAGGGGGCTGTGTGCCATCATCTACAGGGGGGCTGTGTGCCATCATCTACAGGGGGCCTGTGTGCCATCATCTGCAGGGGGGTTTTGTACCATCATCTACAGAGGGGCTGTGTGCCATCATCTACAGGGGGCCTGTGTGCCATCATCTACAGGGGGCTGTGTGCCATCATCTACGGGGGGGGCTGTGTGCCATCATCTACAGGGGGCCTGTGTGCCATCATCTACAGCGGGCTGTGTGCCATCATCTACGGGGGGCGGCTGTGTGCCATCATCTACAGGGGGCCTGTGTGCCATCATCTGCAGGGGGGTTTTGTACCAACATCTACAGAGGGGCTGTGTGCCATCATCTACAGGGGGGCTGTGTGCCATCATCTACAGGGGGCTGTGTGCTATCATCTATGGGGGCTGGGGCTGTGTGCCATCCTCTACAGGGGGCTGTGTGCCATCATCTACAGGGGGCTGTGTGCCATCATCTACAGGGGGTCTGTGTGGCATCATCTACAGGGCGGGTCTGTGTGGCATCATATATAGGGGGTCTGTATGGCATCATATACAGGGGGTCTGTGTGGCATCATATACAGGGGTCTCTGTGGCATCATATACAGGGGGTCTGTGTGGCATTATCTACGGGGGTCTGTGTGCCATCATCTACAGCGGAGCTGTGAAACAATCATGACAATGACCTTCCTTTGGGTGTTTTCAAGGGGTTGGGACAAAAAAAGCCTGACAAATGAAATTCATCAATTTTTATAACGGCCATGAAAAACTGATGTAAAACGGATGTCAAAAGGCCATTAAGAACGTACAGACGGAATGGAAATTGATGAAAATTTGGAGACACGCTGATGCAAAACGGCCATGAAAAACTGACAGTTGATCAGTTTTTAATGCCCATTTTTATTCACTGTCATAATGTAGCCTTAGTAAATAACAATGTAACTTTACTTAATATTATACCAAACAAAGCAATACATAAACAGTGTGCTTAGTAGTTACGACCCGAAATAGCGGGCCCATAGACTTCTGTTAGCCACGGGTACCTTCCCGTTTTCTCACGGGAAGGTGCCCGTGCCGTTAAAAAGATAGAACATGTTCTATTTTTTTTATTTTACGGGCCGTGCTCCTATACTTTATAATGGTGGCACGGCTCGGAAAAACGACCGGCTGCCCGTGGCCGGCCGTGCTCATCTCCTGAAATACTCTGTGCTGCCTTAAACTCTGTGCACAGGTCAGGATCCTGTTTCTTTTAAATTCTGCTGGGGAACCCGCTCGATCCACTATATAAGGCTGCGCTACAGTGCAGCATTTAAAAGAAACAGGATCCTGACCTGTCCACAGAGTTTAAGACAGCACAGTGTATTTCAGGAGATGAGTGTGCAGATTCAGTGCTGCTGTGAACTCTGCTCTTACCATTACGTAGCTCTCAGTCTGTTACCTCTCCTCCACTCCTGTCCTCAATAACACCTTCACATGATTGGCAAGTCACCACGTAATGGTAAGAGCAGAGTTCACAGCAGCACAGAGTATTTCAGGAGATGAGCGTGCGGATCTTGTGCAGGGTGGTGACTTGCCAATCATGTGAAGGTGTTATTGAGGACAGGAGTGGAGGAGAGGTAACAGACTGAGCTACGTAATGGTAAGAGCAGAGTTCACAGCAGCACAGAATCTGCACGCTCCTCTCCTGAAATACTCTGTGCTGCTGTGAACTCTGCTCTTACCATTACGTAGCTCATTCTGTTACCTCTCCTCCACTCCTGTCCTCAATAACACCTTCACATGATTGGCAAGTCACCACCCCGCACAAGATCCACACGCTCATCTCCTGAAATACTCTGTGCTGCTGTGAACTCTGCTCTTACCATTACGTGGTGACTTGCCAATCATGTGAAGATGTTATTGAGGACAGGAGTGGAGGAGAGGTAACAGACTGAGAGCTACGTAATGGTAAGAGCAGAGTTCACAGCAGTACTGAATCTGCACGCTCATCTCCTGAAATACTCTGTGCTGCCTTAAACTCTGTGGACAGGTCAGGATCCTGTTTCTTTTAAATGCTGCACTGTAGCGCAGCCTTATATAGTGGATCGAGCGGGTTCCCCAGCAGCATTTAAAAGAAACAGGATCCTGACCTGTCCACAGAGTTTAAGGCAGCGCAGCACAGAGTATTTCAGGAGAGGAGCGTGTGATTGGCTGCAGAGGCCGCTGCAGCCTGTGATTGGCTGCAGAGGCCGCTGCAGCCTGTGATTGGCTGCAGAGGCGGTCAAGTGGGATGAAGCGTCATCCCTGGAGGCCGGCCTTCTGATGTCATCCTGACGTGCGTGACCGCCACTACAGCCTGTGATTGGCTGCAGCGGCGACATGGATGAAACGTCATTGCTGGAGGCCGGACAGGAGGAATGTAAGTATGAACGTATTATTTTTTTTTTATTACATTAAAATTGTATTTTCCGTGCGCCGAGCATGTACTGTCAAGGTTGCTGAAAGTGTTAGTGCAGCCCATTAACTCTTTCAGCACCCTGGACAGTACCATGCTCGGCGCACAGAAATTACAGGTTCGGTCAGAACTAGTTCGGTCCGACTCAAAATTTTCGTGAAATTCGGCGAACTAGCCGAACCAAACTTTTCATAAGTTCGCTCATCTCTACACACTACCGTTCAATAAGTTTAGGGTCACTTAGAAATTTCCTTATTTTTGAAAGAAAAGAACAGTTTTTTTCAATGAAGATAACATTAAATTAATCAGAAATACACTCTATACATTGTTAATGTGCTAAATGACTATTCTAGCTGCAAACTTCTGGTTTTAATGCAATATCTACATAGGTGTATAGAGGCCCATTTCCAGCAACCATCACTCCAGTGTTCTAATGGTACATTGTGTTTGCTAACTGTGTTAGAAGGCTAATGGATGATTAGAAAACAATTGAAAACCCTTCTGCAATTATGTTAGCACCGCTGTAAACAGTTTTGCTGTTTAGAGGAGCTATAAAACTGACCTTCCTTTGAGCTAGTTGAGAATCTGGAGCATTACATTTGTGGGTTCGATTAAACTCTCAAAATGGCTAGAAAAAGAGAGCTTTCATGTGAAATTCGACAGTCTATTCTTGTTCTTAGAAATGAAGGCTATTCCATGCGAGAAATTGCCAAGAAACTGAAGATTTCCTACAACGGTGTGTACTACTCCCTTCAGAGGACAGCACAAACAGGCTCTAACCAGAGTAGAAAGAGAAGTGGGAGGCCCCGCTGCACAACTGAGCAACAAGACAAGTACATTAGAGTCTCTAGTTTGAGAAATAGACGCCTCACAGGTCCTCAACTGGCAGCTTCATTAAATAGTACCCGCAAAACGCCAGTGTCAACGTCTACAGTGAAGAGGCGACTCCGGGATGCTGGCCTTCAGGGCAGAGCGGCAAAGAAAAAGCCATATCTGAGACTGGCTAATAAAAGGAAAAGATTAATATGGGCAAAAGCACACAGACATTGGACAGAGGAAGATTGGAAAAAAGTGTTATGGACAGACAAATCGAAGTTTGAGGTGTTTTGATCACACAAAAGAACATTTGTGAGATGCAGAACAACTGAAAAGATGCTGGAAGAGTGCCTGATGCCATCTGTCAAGCATGGTGGAGGTAATGTGATGGTCTGGGGTTGCTTTGGTGATGGTAAAGTGGGAGATTTGTACAAGGTAAAAGGGATTTTGAATAAGGAAAGCTATCACTCCATTTTGCAACGCCATGCCACACCCTGTGGACAGCGCTTGATTGGAGCCAATTTCATCCTACAACAGGACATTGACCCAAAGCACACCTCCAAATTATGCAAGAACTATTTAGGGAAGAAGCAGGCAGCTGGTATTCTATCTGTAATGGAGTGTTCAGCGCAGTCAACAGATCTCAACCCCATAGAGCTGTTGTGGGAGCAGCTTGACCGTATGGTACGCAAGAAGTGCCCATCAAGCCAATCCAATTTGTGGGAGGGGCTTCTGGAAGCATGGGGTGAAATTTCTCCCGATTACCTCAGCAAATTAACAGCTAGAATGCCAAAGGTCTGCAATGCTGTAATTGCTGCAAATGGAGCATTCTTTGACGAAAGCAAAATTTGAAGGAGAAAATTATTATTTGAAATAAAAATCATTATTTCTAACCTTGTCAATGTCTTGACTATATTTTCTAGTCATTTTGCAACTCATTTGATAAATATAAGTGTGAGTTTTCATGGAAAACACAAAATTGTCTGGGTGACCCCAAACTTCTGAATGGTAGTGTGTGTATATATATATATATATATATATATATATATATATATATATACATAACAGGAACAGCAGACAAGTAACAGCACCAGGACTTCAATGTTGGGGAGATGTTGGTTTTTTCACTACCAGGTGGAAAGAATGAGCAACGTTTCGGTTCACACCTGAAGAAAGCTTGAGAAAGGTTCAGGTGTGAACCGAAACGTTGCTCATTCTTTCCACCTGGTGGTGAATAAACCAACATCTCCCCAACATTGAAGACCTGGTGCTGTTACTTGTCTGCTGTTCCTGTTATTCCATTCCAAGGAGTTGATTCATCCTTTTACTGGTAACGTGCACATGGCCTGATGTTCAGTTTGCCTTGAGTGCTGTGTTTTTCCTATCTATTTGAAATATATATATATATATATGTATACATATTTATTTAAATATACAGTATATAAAAGCCTAATAGATTAATAGGTAACAAAATACATAGAATAGTATAATATTAGCAGGCATACAAAAATTAACGGAAAGCTCTGTTGCGTGCACTAACACAAGAGGATATCTCAAGGAGTGTAGCATAGTCTCTAGACGTCTGTTGCAAAAGAGCTTGCCACTCCTTGAGGGGTACCACCTATTATACTTATTATGCCCTATTTACCACGATTTGTACAATATTCTTCAAAAGACCCCTGTGCTCACCAAATCTTCCAAGGCTTCCTGATCAGCAAAATGTGTCTACGTTTATGCATGATGTGAACTTTTACTCTTAGAAATGCATAACATCTTTGTGCTATGGTTCAGCAACAGCAAAAGAGTAACTCGGTACTTGCTCCTCCACATAGACCCCAACGCGCTTTTCGCTTCCAGTGCTCCCTCAGTGCTGTTGCTATGGGTAAGGCTAGGGTTACCTATTATGGATTGATGCACTGACACTTTATTCTAGCTTCCCCTCCCTCTTCTCTGTACCATAGAATCCAATATGTATGGGGATTATGTACTAGGAATAGGGAACCCATCCTTCATCTAAATACAAAACCCATTAAATTATTAATTTTAGCCCACAGCATTTATATATATATATAACTCAGTCTTTTTGACCATTTGCTCCATCTATCTTACTGGAGTCTTGTCCTTATGTATGTGTTTAATACATTGTTTGTTATATGTGTTCAATAGAATATTTACATTTTTAGAAATTTGGCTATAAGCTCTGCTTTTTCTCTTGTGTATGGTTCATGATATGGAGCTGCCTTTGTGGTAAATGATGGGGGGATGTTTTTGTTGCAAACAGTGCCCAGCCCGCATTATAACTGTTTTTTGAGTTTTTATAGTGTTTGCAATAACATTAGCTTTAAGTGGTAGAACCAACAAAAATTAACTCCATGCTTATAGAACTTCAATTATTCCTTATGGCAAAAAAGTCCCAAAATCTCCAACTGCACATGCAACTTTTAACCCATAGGAAGTAGTAGGAGGTACATTGTGGTCGGAATTGTACAGTTTATTGGCCTCATCTTTAAATAATCACTATGTTGATAGACTAAATCAGTATCTTAGCTACTGTATATCAAATATGACAACAGCCCAAAAAACATAGGCACTGCTAATCTGCATGCTCGCTGTGACAGCCGTGGTCGCAGACCACCACCGTTCCTTACCTGGCGACGCCCGCAAACACAGTCCGTTTACTTCCTGCCGGCGTCTCCCTCCTAGGAGACATCAGCACTCGAGGCGAACCAGCCCTGCTGTTTCTGTTAAAGTGCGGGCGCGCGCTCGGCTCCAGCCTTAAAGGGCCCTAATTAACCCCTGTTCATCCTGGACTATAAGAAAGGCTCCACCCCTCCACTCCCTGCCTAAGCGTTGTAGTTTTCCCTTGTCTGTCTTGCAAATGGTCCCTTAGTGTTTTCCTGTTCCCAGTGTTCCCGTGTTTATTTTTATTAAAATCAAAACCCGAATGGACCCAAATAGAATCAAGATACGTACTGTAGATCAGACTTAATTTGAGATGTGGAACTTTATTTTATCCTATACCTGAATAAATGCTGAGTTTTATATCACTTCACTATATTACTTCACTAGTCGTTTACATTGCTACTACAGTGACATGGAAAACTGCACTAAGTAAAAATGGAACCAGTAAAGGGGACACTTACTAGCACTTAAAAAAGGGAGCACACTGCTTTGTATATCCAAAATTATTAATGTGTTGTCATCATGCACCCAGAAAAAGTACTAAAGGAGTAGTATGTAAAAACGCAGACTGCTAAAGAATCCATAGACTATTTCAATACCTCAGGAATACGTTTTGTTTATTGTACCATTTACTTTTAACGCATTAAATACACAGTGGAAAGATCTTTTTTCTTGATTTTTTCAATGGCTTTTCAATGGCTTTTGTTTTGTAATATCACGCGGCAGCAAGTTATCAGAGTCAAGATAAAGATGGCTACATCTGTATAATATCTTTTACATAACTGCTAAATGAACGTCACTGTTGTTTATCATAAGATGTTTCTGCTGAGGCCAACATAATATTTTTGCTGGTTTATTGCCTAACAATATGCTAATTTGAATTTAATGACTTTTTTATATTTAGGCTAGATGGTCGTGTGTGGTCTCTTTTGTTATTAATGTCTGTAGAATTCTAAGTAATGTATCCAGGTGTTCCTGTTTTAAGCATTTTATCAAGGGACTATATGCTAATTAATACACAACATATGGTCGTTTTGCAAGCTTCCTTCACTGTGAGGTATTTTCTACTTTCTATAGTGAAAATTATTGTTTAGGTTCAGAAACATTGTAAAATCCATATACTTGGAAGACTAAATGGATTAAATAAGCCAAATAAATCTCAGTTATGTCAATGAAAACGAAATATTATTAATATTTATATCACAAATTGTGCATAAAAACCTACAATGACAATTAAATAACACAAATTATACATGGTGAATGCTAAAATAAAATTTGAATTTAGAAAGACTTAAAGGGAACCTGTCACCAGCTTTTCACCTATTAAACCGGCAATACCTGGTGGAAGTGGGTGAAAAATAATTTTTATGTAACCTATAATTATCTTCTAAGTCGGCTCTGTACCTTTAGTATTCAGTTTGTTTAGTCCTGTGCACCATATTCTAATGAACATAATAGAGTCATATCTTCGTATGAAAACAGTCATATATTCATTCCTCTAGCCTTTCCCAGTTTACCCGGCCTCCTTAATTCTGATTGACAGCTCATCGCCTCCCCCCAGCACACACGAAATCCCACATCGATGTCCTGTTCTGGTGCATGCACACAATAGGACACCATAGCGGTGAATGCGCAGTAACTAGATTTGAGGCCCGGATGAAGCAGGGAAGGGTGTCGGACCATACATGACTGGCGCATGCGCGCAATCTCAGATGAGATTTTGGCATTCAGGGCGGGCTAGTCTTTGGCGGTGGGCGGGCATAAGAAGAGGAACGAATGAGACTTCCGGATTATTACCATAAAAGGTACAAAATATTTGCAGACCGTTATTTACGATCGGAGAAGGAGTTTAGGAGAGGGGATAATGGCAATGAACTTTTGAGAGCAGCAGCCAAAGAAGGGTAAGTAGAGTTCAATAGATAAAATGCTGGTGACAGGTTCCCTTTAAGGGAAAACCAGCTCCTTTTTAGACTTTGAAGTATTTCTTTAAAATTCACACATTTTTGCCATATTTTCACCTAGATTTGTTCACAGTATTCATATGGAAATTTCTATAAAATGCAGTTCATTGCCTAATATAATTGCTGTTCTTTCTCCAATTTTGCTTTTTTTTTTTATCATTCTTATTAGTTTAAAATGTCTTTCTTCTTTGGACACTCTTGATATAGCACATTATGGAGCTGTAGGAAAGAAAAACATTAGTATAGGCCTTTTGTTCTTTGTATTAGGGCCAAACTGCACGCAGGAAAGCATGTAGTCTGAGCCTATGCTGCCAGAAATGCATCTCCCACAAAAATTCTATAGATTACTTGCATCCGTTTCTATGTTATATTTCAACCCTACTTTGTTCTTTTTTCTATCACACTTTTGTTTGTGAAATGTTTGGTCAAATATATTTTAACATGTATAATTTGTGAGAAAAATGTATGAATACCCCCCTCCATTATGACGCTTTATGAAAAATATAAAGATACAATTTGTTTTAGTCCCTATTATCACTGGTCTGCCAGGAAAACCATATGAGGATTTCCATCAAAAATAAAAACAGCCATAGCGTTTACAGTTATAGTAAACCAAACATGTTATCAATAGCCAAAGTTCATTAACCCCCTCCCTCTTTGGCCACTTTTTTCAAATGTGACATGCTTCACTTTATATGGTAATAACTTCAGAATGCTTTTACCTATCTAAGCGATTCTGAGATTGTTTTCTCGTGACACATTGGACTTTATGTTACTGGCAAAATTTGCTTGACACATTCAGTATTTAATTGTGAAAAACAATTTAGCAAAAAATTGCAAACATTATAATTTTTCTACATTTAAATGTATCTGCTTGTAAGTTAGGCAGTTACACCACACAAAATTGTTGCTAATTAACATCCCCCATATGTCTACTTTAGATTGGCATCGTTTTTTGAACATCCTTTTATTTTCTAGGACATTACAAGGCTTAGAATTTTAGCAGCAATTTCTCACATTTTCAAGAAAATGTCAAAAGGCTATTTTTACAGGGGCAAGTTCAGTTGTGAAGCAGGCTTTTAGCGCCTTATATATTAGAAACCCCCGATAAGTCACCCCAGCTTAAAAACTTCACCCATCAAAGTATTCAAAACAGCATTTAGAAAGTTTTTTAACCCTAAAGGGTATGTGCACACGACCACTTTTCAGGCGTAATGGAGGCGTTTTACGCCTCGAATTACGCCTGAAAAGACGGCTCCAATACATCGGCAAACATCTGCCCATTGCTTGCAATGGGTCTTATGATGTTCTGTGCAGAAGAGCTGTTATTTTACGCGTCGCTGTCTAAATACGGCGCGGAAAATGACGGCTCATCAAAAGAAGTGCAGGACACTACATGGGACGTTTTTGGAGCCGTTTTCTCATAGACTAATAAAAACAGCTCCAAAAACGGACGTAAAAAACGCCTGTGCTAATGGACTGAAGCACAGTCCTCAGAAGCAAAGGAGCACCTAGTGGATTTTGGGGCCTTCTTTTTATTCGAAAATATTTTGGGCACCATGTCAGGTTTGAAGGGCTCTTGCGGTGCCAAAACAGTGGAAATCCCCCAAAAGGGACCCCATTTTGGAAACTAAACCCCTTGAGGAAATTATCTAGGGGTATAGTGGGCATTTTGACCCCGCAGGTCTTTTGCAGAAATTATTGGAAGTAGGTCGTGAAAATGAAAATCTACATTATTTCAAAGAAAATGTAGGTTTAGCTAATTTTTTCTCATTTCCACAAGGACTAAAGGAGAAAAAGCACCACAACATTTGTAAATCAATCAATTTCTCCCGAGTAAAACAATGCCCCACATGTGGTCATAAATGGCTGTTTGGACAGACGGCAGGGCTTAGAAGGGAAATACCCCATATGTGGTCAAAAAACTGCTGTTTGGGCACATGGCAAGGATCAGAATTTTTGCTGGATTGGTTTCTCTGCACCATTTCACTTTCACAAAGCCCCTAAGGTACCAGTACAGGGGAAACTCCCCAATAGTGACTCCATTCACAAAACTACACCCCTTGAGGAATTCATCTAGGGGTGTAGTGAGCATTTTGACACCACAGGTGTTTCATAGATTTTATTAGAATTGGGCAGTGAAAATAAAAAAAAAAACTTTTTCTTCAATAAGACATAGTTTTAGCTAAAATTTTATCATTTTCTCAACAAATAAAGGGAAAAAAAAACCCCAACACTTGTAAAGCAATTTCTACCGAGTACGACAATTCCCCATATGTGGTCATAAACTGCTGTTTGGGAACAAAGTGGGGCTCAGAAGGGAAGGAGCGCCATTTGCTTTTGGAGTACAGATTTTGCTGGATTGGTTTCTGGGTGCTATGTCACATTTGCAAAGCCCCTGTGGGACCAAAACAGTGGATCCCCCCAGAAGTGACCCCATTTTGAAAACAACACCCCTCAAGGTATTCACCTAGGGGAGAAGCGAGCATATTAACCCCACAGGTGTTTGTCAGAAATTAGTGTGCACTCGATGTTGCAGAGTGAAAAAGGGATTTTTTCCATAGATATGCCAACATGTGGTGCCCAGCTTGTGCCACCATAACAAGACAGCTCTCTAATTATTATGCTGTGTTTCCCGGTTTTAGAAACACCCTACATGTGGCCCTAGTCTTTTGCCTGGACATTCGACCAGGCTCAGGAGTGAAAGAGTACCATGTAAAATTGAGGCCTAATTTGGCTATTTAGAAAGTATTGGTTCACAATTGCAGAGGCTCTAATGTGAAATAATAAAATAAACCCCTGAGAAGTGACCCCATTTTGAAAACTGCACCCTTCAAGGCATTTATTAAGGGGTGTAGTAAGCATTTTCACCAGAAGGTGAAAAGTAAAAATTAACATTTTTCCCTAGATATGCCATTTCAGTGGCAAATATGTTGTGCCCAGCTTGTGGCATATTTTTTTAGTTCAATTCCGGCGATACCTAATTTATAGCACTTTTTATGTTTTACAACTTTTTGCACAATAAAATTACTTTTGTAAAGAGTGTATTTTTTCTGTCGCCATGTTGTGAGAGCCATAACTTTTTTATTTTTTTGTCGACGGAGCTGTATGAGGGCTTGTTTTTTGCGGGACGAGTTATGGCTTTTATAGGTACCATTTTTGGATACATGCAACTTTTTGATCACTTTTTATTTCAATTTTTGGAAGACAAAGTGACCAAAAAAAAAGCAATTATGGCAATATTTTTAAGTTTTTTTTTACTGTGCGGGATAAATAATAATAATATTTTTATAGTTCAGGTCGTTACGGTTGCAGCAATACCAAATATGTATGGCTTTATTATTTTTTTTCAATAATAAATGACTTAATAAGGGAAAAAGGGCGATTGCGTTTTATTTTATTACTTGAAACTTTTATTGTATTTTGTACAACTTTTATTTTTACTTTTTTTACACTTTTTTTTACACTTTTCTTTCGTCCCACTAGGGTACTTGAGGCTCCAACTGTTTGTTTGATGTTCTAATACATTGCACTACCTATGTAGTGCAATTTATTAGAACTGTCAGTTGTTCACTGACAGCAAGCCGATCAGGCTCCACCTCCGGATGGGGCCTAATCAGCTTCCGTAATGGCAGACAAGAGGCCATTGTTAGGCCTCCTGTTGCAATAGTAGCGGTCGCATGGCTGGCTGCCGATTTGCTACAAACCGCTAAGATGCAGCATTTGCATTGGATCGCGGCATCGAAGGGGTTAATAGCTTGAATCAGAGCTAGCTCCGGTTCCTGCCGTTACAGTGGGGTGCCGTTACACTGCTGATGACGCCGGCTCAGCTTCTGAGCTGGAAGCTGAGCTGGCGCCATCTTGCCGATAGTACCAGAAACCTTTTAGGCCCCGCCGCCGAGCAGGGCATAGGAGGCTTCCGTTGCTGGCAGACCGGGAGGCCAGTATTAGGCCTCCAGTTGCCATTGCAGTCACTGGCAACCCAGCGATCACGTTGCTGGGGTGCCGGTGGCTAAAAACTCCTCACATGCTGCGATCTCTATCGATCGCAGCATCTGAGGGGTTAATCGGCCGGATCAGAGGCTGACTCCGGTCCTGGCCATTACATCAGAGTGCCAGCTGTAACATACAGCTGGCACCTGGCGGTGATGGTGCTGGCTGAGCTCCTGAGCTAGCTCCATCTCCTTCACGTACAGTTACATGGGAATGCGTTAAAACACCAGTTCCCATCACGTAACTGTAAGTGATTTTGTGGGAAGGGGTTAAATGAAATTGCCAGATGAGATTGTGCATGGTAATCTTAGAGATTCGTATGGTTGTTCGATCATGTAAATCTAATCCATAAAACTCCTGTTGAACACTTCTTTTGCAAATGCTGCTTCCAAAGACAAATTGTTTCTTGGTGCTGAGTATTGCTACCATTTTTAGATGACTCAGATCAACATGTGTCGGCACTTGGCACTTGGCAGTCCTGTCACGTGAATTTGTGTGACCTGCCACTTATTAGATTCATTTTTGTTGATCCTAGATGTTTCCACTTCACAATGCAAGGACTTAAAGTTGACTGGGCTAGTTTTAACAAGACTGAAATTTGACATGTTGGCTTGTTGGAAAGTTGGCATGCTATGACAGGTTTATGTTCAAAGTCAGTGAGCTCTTTAGTTACAAACCTCTATCAATAGCCAACTAGTAAAAAGTAGTGCCAACATGTTTTTAGCCATGAAGTGTGCATAGTGTACCTACACGATCAACACAGCCAACTTATCTAATTATTTTCTGTTCCACATTTTGTTCCTTTCCTTAGTCTGTCATTTCAGTGTGCATTGAAAAGAACTATGAGAAGAAAGACAAAGCATGATAGAGTCAGAGAGGCATAGAATGAAGATCAGCCTTGTGTAGCCAGCTGGAAATGTATATTTCTCTTCTCTAGATTGAACAGTCCCATTAATGAATGAGCTGTTCAGTATTATTTTGCTCATAGTGGCAGGCACTGAAGATAAGTGAATTATTAAGAATTATCTTCTCCATAGGTTCTCTAAGATAAGAATTGGGCTTATTTACTCACACCAACAAATTGGTTCCACCAGGTTGTGTAGATGTGTAACTATTTCATAAAGTTTCTTCACTGATTCCCAAAGATTTTCTTTAACCTGACAAATTGATTCCACCATTTCTCGTAAGTACTTACGGCAGGCCATGTGTAAATGTCAAAATTATTGTATTTGTTCTTTAGAAGTGCTAACAGTTTGGCCCATCTTGCCCTACACAAATCTTTATAAAATACCTTATCTCAAAAAGTTGTTAGGAAATGTATGGAAAACAATTCTAAGGTTAAGTAAACATGTTTGTTCCCAATATTTTTGAGTATCTTGTCAATCAATAGCACTGAGCAAATAATTGCCTTACAGTTATGTGTCTGTAGAGAATTAGACTGGAATCATGCTGGCTTATCTTTTACCTTCTCTAGCATTACCGAATGCACATTGTGATGCTCCTGCAAACTCTTTCTGCAATCACCAATCCCAACTGAGAAAAAACAGTAATGTCACAGTGAAAAGAGAAGAAAATCCCTATTTCAAACAAACACTCAAACTGGTCTTGCATGAAAATCATTTCCGGACAGTCAAATGTCTAATGTATATACTTTCCCATCATAAGCAGTTTAAGGCATTGTAAATGATTACAAAGCAATGTTTGCTTTTGTAAACATGGTTGTCAAGGGGGACTAAATCCCTAATTTATTAAAGTTTTGCCTTATTTTTATGCCTCATCCGGAACTTTTACATAAAAAGGAGAGACTTTAAAAAAGAAGCGGATTAACTTTTACGTCAGAAAGTAAATTGCGTCAAAAATCTATCATTTCAAAGTCAAGTTCACAGACACCACAAGTTTCAACTAATTTATTAAGAGGCGTGCACCTCTTAATAATTTACTCACATCGCAGCTACGGCTTTTGATTAAGACTGGCATATGAAAGGCCAGTCTTAGGACATCTGGCTCTAAGTATTTTGTTTCAGATTTAGTTAGAGAAGGATTATCCTGAGATTAAACTGTACTAAATTACTCATGCATTGGAGCAATAAATATCTCCTATGATAATCAATCTTTCCTCATTATTTCAGAAAAATTCATGAAGACCGCATATTCCTTTCTCAAATATAATCAAACAACAACAACTGAAACAGTTACTCAACCCAATTTTAAGTCTCAAAAACAAAAATATATTGGGGCAGCCTCCAAATTGTTTAAAGCTGTGAAATATTTCCCATAGTGGTCTATGGGACTGTACAGTACCTCCACATGCCTCTTATTTCATACGGGGCATGCTCCTTTGTAAGCTGTATTGTGGAGGTAGTCTCTACTAGAAGCATTGCTGCCCCAAGCTGTGTTCACAAACTTCCAAAAAGTACACAAAGAACGGCGCATGTGAATACAGCCCAGGCCCGAAATTTTCACTTAGTCATCAGGGCAATCCATCTTATCATACCATTATCAAGCAATATACACTAACCAGTAAAATACCTAACAGTTTTCAACACGCTTCCCTCTAGAGATGATGAAACTGTACAAAGTACAATATACTGTGTGCTGTAATTTCTAACTATAACTTGGGAGCATGTATCAGTCAGCACATTTTAATATAAAACATAATTATTTTAATGAATTCACACACCCTCTGGGCTTAGATTGAAACCTAACCATGTATGACATATTTTCTTTTATGGCTTCCATTGTACTACAGCTCAATAATAACAATCCAAATCCAAATGATCCCTTGACAGTTCTGAAATTAGCTTTGCTATTGTAAACTACAAACACTTGTACACATACTATATTATATTCTCAAGGCAATATCACAATCTCATTTTCCAGGATACTGAATTCATACGTTTAAACAAAGTTGAAGAACTACGTTGTTTTACCTGCATAAATCTGTTCCTGTTATATGCTGTGATAGTCTTGAATGCAGCAGTGGGATTAGTCGCAGATCACCCCACCGTTTTTCCCATCGGAGGCCAGGTGATGCTGGCCATGAAGAACATGATAAAGTATCCTGTAACGTAAATACAAAACTTCAATAAATCTCTTTGAAGAGACTCTTTCTTTTCACTCTGGGCGGTGTAATGTTTTCTGTATGACGCTGTCCAATAGGCATACAGCTTCTCCCCCTTCCCTGCCCAGTAACACAGTGTGATTATATAGTATACAGCTTCCATTCCCAACTGTGTTTCAACTGGTGATATCTCCGGTTGTTTCACACCTAGAACTGCGATCCTAGTGTCATATGAAAGATTATGACACCACTGTTCTAGGTGGTCCACAGCCCAAGATATGGCTGTTTTAAGTGATCCCCCTTCCCTCCAGCCTCACTCTCTCATACTGTGTGAAGCAGCTTCATGTGGATAGGACAGCGTCAGAGGCTGTGAGGAGGCTCCACCTCAGGAGAATCGCTGGTGTTGATGTCCATTTGTCAAGTATAGCCTAATTTACATATTTAGAAAAAAGCTCATAACTTTTAAAATAATAAACATTTTGGGACACAATTTTCGCTGGCATTATCAGTGTGACAGATAGGGCATTACTAAACTAGTGACAGATCCCCTTTAACTTGTTTAGAACATCTTTCTGTGTATTCATTATAGAAAATTGACACTATTTCCATGATCATTGTTACTAGAAGGGTTTATGCGCATGGCATTGTTGTGTGCACAGACCCTGTAGGTCCATATTATGAACCAGCAGGAACTTAATTTGCCACTCTATAGTTCCTTAATGAGGCACTGTATTCTCTTCTAAGGGAGATTACTTCCTTAATACAACAAGTAATGCTACATGCCATGATTTTTTTCTCTCACTTGTTCATATAGAATAGAGCCATAAGTCATAGGGTGCCTCCATGAACCATTACTTTTAAGGGAAAATACCTATGCAATATGGAGTCCATATAAATCTGTGAGGAAATAAACGCAGTGTATAAAATCAGAAGCACATTGAGGTAGTTATGGGCCCATATTACAGATCTATAAAACTTTTATCCGTAACATAGCCATGTCTATGAGGTCTAAAAATAATGTACTTGGTTTCTAGGAATAAAAATCTTTAGTTGACATACAGTACTGTAATTTTATCTTTATAAAATCCCAGAAATTCCATTTAGATTCCATTGTATTTATATTCTTTATACTAGCAAGCTAGCCATAAATTTCTGATCCTTTTTATCGGTTTCATCAGTAGGTGCTTCTCTAAAGAGGTCCAATAAACATCATGCATTGCGGCTTAACCAAAAGAAACAGTGAACCTAGACTTTTAATGAATGGTTAAATATCTGTGACTGCCTTCTCAGTCCTTTGGCATGTTTTAAAATGGGAAACTAAGCTTATATCGAAATTGTAACCAGGTTTTAGGTTTACAGGGTCTCAGAGGGATTCATATTTAAGAAAGTCAATGGAGAAGAACATTTTTAAAGATTTGCTTATCTGTACTCCTGTGTTTAGGAAGAAGTTTTGGTAGATTTTCTGCATGTTAAACCACAGTAGCAGGTTGATATTTGAAAAGGGTGAAGGGCTACTGAAGGGTGAAAAGCAAGCCGGTGCCTATTTTCATTGGTAGAAAATGGCTTAAATTCAGTGCTGTGAATATAAGCTTTAGCCCCTTTTGCAACCTCTTTTATTTTTGCATATTTGTCACACTTGAATGTTTTAGATCATTAAACTACTATTAATATTAGACAAAATAACCTAAGTAAAAACAAAATTCTGTTGTTAAATTATTATTTTATTTATTGAAGACAAAATGATGTTCAGGCCTACCTGGCCCAATGTGAAAAAGTAATTGCCCCCTTAGCTACTAAATCAACAAGTTAACCAAATTCAATTGAAAATTGGGTTAAATTTCAGTAGCCACACCCAGACATGATTACTGCCAGAGATGTTGAATCTAAAATTCACTTAAATAGAAGCTTTCTGTCAATGTGAAGCAGACTAGAAGGTCTCAAAAAGCAGCACCTGATGTCACTTTCTAAAGAGATTCAAATACAGATGCCAAACAAAGTTATTGAAAGATACCAGGTTGTAAAGTTTTACATAGGCATTGCTTAGGCTCTGGGACTTCAGCGAACCACAGTGAGAGCCATTATCCACAAATGGAGAAAAGTTGGACGAGTAGTGAAACTTCCTAGTAATGGTCGGCCTACCAAAATTTAGCTGAGAGTGAATCAACGACTCATCCAAGAGGTCACAAAAGAATCCAGAGGAACATCTAAGTACTGCAGGCCTCATTTGTCTCAGTTAAGGTAAATGTACACGTTTCCACAATAAGAAAGACACTGAACAAAAATTGAATCCATGGGAGAGTTGCAAAGGCGCAAACCACTGCTGACCAAAAAGAACACACAGGCTCATCTCACATTTTAAAAAAAAAAAGAAAAGAAAAACAACATCCAGATGACCCCGAAGACTTTTGGGATAATATTCTGTAGACTAATGAGTGAAAGATGGAACTTTTTTGTAAGAAATGGGTCTCGTTACATCTGGTGTAAAGCTAACACAATCCTGAA
The DNA here is from genome assembly GCF_050947455.1 of Rhinoderma darwinii. Lineage (NCBI taxonomy): Eukaryota > Metazoa > Chordata > Amphibia > Anura > Rhinodermatidae > Rhinoderma > Rhinoderma darwinii. The sequence continues at coordinate 89,781,772 of NC_134691.1, forward strand.
GAGTCAGTTTGTGACCTAAAGCTCAAGCATAGTTGGGTTATCTAGTACAGCAATGACTCGAAGCACACAAGCAAGCCCGCGTCTGAATGGTTCAAAAGAAGAAAAATGAAAGTTTTGGAGTGGCCGAGTCAAAGTCTTGACTTGAATTCCATTGAGATGCTTCAGCAAGACATTAAACAGGCAATTCATGATTGAAAACCCCCCAATGTAGTCAAATTAAAAATAAATTCTGAAAAGAAGAGAGGGACAAAATTCCTCCACAGCGAAGTAAAAGACTTACCGCAAATTATTGCAAACGTTTGATTGCAGTTGTTACTGCCAAGGATGGCACAACCAGTTATTAGGTTTAGGATGGCAATTACTTTTTACATGGGTGAAATAAGTTTTAAATAAATCTTTATTCTCAATAAGTGAAATTATAATTTAAAAGCTGATTTTTTTTTTATTTGCGTTGTCTTTATCTTATATTAACCCGTTAGTGACCGGCCCATCGTGTTTCTACGTCGGTCACTAACGGGCCTTATTCCGATGCCATAGACTTTTTACGTCGCGGCATCGGAATAAGTAAACAGAGCAGGGAACTGTCAGATCTCCCTGCTCTCAGCTGCTAGAGGCAGCTGAGGGCTGGGAGCGTCCCTGCTCTGCCGTGTGAGATCGATATTAGTATCGATCTCACACGTTTAACCCCTCAGATGCGGTGCTCAATAGCAAGCACCGCATCTGAGTGGTTTTGGAGAGAGGGAGGGAGCTCCCTCTCTCTCCCACCGACACCCGGCGATACGATCGCCGAGTGTCTGTGTCTCTAATGGCAGCCGGGTGTCTAATAAAGGCCCCCAGGTTGCCTAGAGTGAATGCCTGCTAGATCATGCCGCAGGCATGACCTAGCAGATGCCTGTCCGTGTTAAACGGCCAGGCAGTAATACACTGCAATACAAAAGTATTGCAGTGTATTATAAATGCGATCGCAGAATCGCATATTAAAGTCCCCTAGTGGGACTAGTAAAAAAGTGAAAAAAAAGTTTCATAAAGTTAATTTAAAAAAAAAATGTGAAAAAAAATGAAAAACCCAGCTTTTCCCTTTACAAAATGCTTTACTATTAAAAAAAAAAAATAAAGTTAAAAAGTTACACATATTTGGTATTGCCGCGTCCGTAACGACCCCGACTATAAATCTATTACATTATTTAACCCGCACGGTGAACGCCGTAAAAAAAATAATAAAAAACTATGGAAAAATTGCTGTTTTCTGTGAATACTGACTTTAAAAAAATGTAATAAAAAGTGATCAAAAAGTCGCATTTACTCCAAAATGGTACCAATAAAAACTACAAGTCGCCCCGCAAAAAAAAGCCCTCATACAACCGTATCGGCGAAAAAATAAAAACGTTACGGCTCTTCAAATATGGAGACACAAAACCAAATAATTTTGAGAAAAAAGCGTTTTTACTGTGTAAAAGTAGTAAAACATACAAAAACTATACAAATTTGCTATCGTTGCAATCGTAACAACTCGCTGAATAAAGTTATTGTATTATTTATACCACACGGTAAACGGCGTAGATTTAGGACGCAAAAAAGAGTGGCGAAATTTCAGATTTTTTTCTATTCCCCCCCCAAAAAAAGTTAATAAAAGTTAATCAATAAATAATATGTACCTAAAAATGGTGCTATTAAAAAATACAACTTGTCCCGCAAAAAACAAGACCTTATACAGCTATGTCGACGCAAAAATAAGAAGGTTATAGCTCTTGGAATGCTACGATTGAAAAACGTAAAAAATAGCCTGGTCATTAAGGTCCAAAATAGGCTGGTCATTAAGGGGTTAAAGTTAGTTGGATGATATGAAACATTTAAATGTGATAAATTAGCAAAAATAGAAGAAATCAGGGGAGGGGCAAATACTTTTTCACAGCACTGTGTATTGTGGCATGATGACATTTTATTATAAGACTAACAGGCAATATGGTGGCATTGCACCGAAGTATAGTAATAACCTAAAATAAACTTGTGTTCTTAGCAAATAGTTGGATATATGGAGAAGACATGGTCATGGCAGGATTCAAAAAACCACAAAGGAAGGTTTAGCAACAATGCACAACACCTTACTCTCTATCATATGATGTAGTAGGGGTTGGAGCGCCATTATTATACTAAAAGGCTCTAATTAACCAGCTCCCTCTGTATACCATAATTTATTTAATATATAGATGCTGGCAGAACATGGTCACCACTAGAGGGAGCAATTAAAATAATTGTATGGCTTATTATACTTCTAAAGCCTGCATAAATCTGTATTTAGCTTTTTCCCAGGTAGTGGTAACTAATTTTGTCACACTGGATGCTTAGAAATCCAAAATTTGGTTCAACATTTGGATACTAGACATCACTGTTTTGTGCACCCAAGTGAGGTTGTTCCTCTCTTAGGCTTTGTTCACATCTGCGTCAGGACTCCATTCATGGGTTCCGTTGGACCTTTCCGTCAGGGGAACAGATGAACGGAATCCAAACTGAAACAAACGGAAACCATAGTTTTCCGATTACATCAACATTGATTTAAATAGTGAGTTGTGTAAGGTTTCCGTTGTTTTGACGGAATCAATACCATAGTCGACTGCGCTATTGATTCCGTCAAAACAACGGAACCCTTACTCAACAAGTAAACTAGTGAAGATGTCTTAGAAAGTCTTTGCACAAATCTAAGTAGATAAACTCATGAAATTTTGACAAAGTCTTACTAAAATATTCATGCTCTCTTGGCAGATTTTTTGTGCTTCACTAATTAGTTAAAAATAAAAAATTATCCCAAAGCGAAAAAAATCCTTAATCTTTAAACTGAATTGTAGTTTAAGAACAGCTGGTGTTTTACAACTTGTCTACCTTCAACAATAATCAGAGGTCCTACAGGGGCAACATATTTACTAAAACATTTTACTAAACTGAAATATTCAAATGCATAGATTTGAATAATTTAAGGTTTAATTTCAATAAAACAACGTGTGACGTAACCGCCAAGGGGGAGTATGGAAAAGGCTCACGGTCTAAACCCGCTCCATACTTAGCGGGTGTCGGAGATTACTTCTATCCTGGCCATTTAACCACTAAGATGTCGCTGTCGATAGCGACCATGGCATTTAAGCTGTTGGAAAATGGGGGAACCCTCTTACAGCCTGTGATCGCGGGGTGCCGATTGTTGCTATGGCAGCCTGGGGACCTAATGAAAGCCCCCAGGTCTGCCATCTTTGTGCTACTATTAAGCCCTGCCAGAAGCCTAATAAACACAATATACTGCAATAGATAAATATTGCAGTATATTGTGCAAGCGATCCAACGATCACTTATTCAAGTCCACAAGGGGGGGGGGCTTAAAAAACAAAGTAAAAAAAACAGCTAAACAAAGTTTTTTTTAAACTAAAAATGTTTTCAATTAGAATATATGGTATCGCCGTGTTTGTAAAAGTCCAAACTATTATATTATCTAACCCACATGGCGAAAGCTGTAAAAAAATAAAAATTCACAGAATTGCTGGTCTTTGGTCTTTTTAGCTCCTTCAAAAAATGGAACAAAAAGTGATCCAAAAGTCGCATTTACCACAAAATGGTACCAATAAGAACTACAGCTCGCCTAGCTAGCTTAGCCCTCACACAGCTCAATCTAAGGAAAAAAAGAAAACACTATGACTATGAATATTTTTTACAAATAGCTTTTTCTCTATAAAAAAGGTAAAACATAAAAAAAACAATGAATTTGGTATCTCCGTCACGTATTCACACACAGAAAAAGGTTCATGTGTTGTTTTTACTGCGCGGTGAACGCCGTGAAAACAAAACACAAGAAAACGATGGAGGAATCCGGCAGCCGGCACAGCAAATAGGTGCACGGTCTGGGTGTCGAATCCCCACGATCATTTACTGATGATCTAGCCTGTGGATAGGTCATCAGTATGAAAACCGCCCCCTGCCTGGACAAAACCTTTAATGTTTCTATTGTATAGAAGGGGAAAAATAGCTCTGCATGCAGCACTATTTTCCCCATCAAAAGCTACGGAATCTGCAATGGAAGTTCTGAACGGAGCTTCTGACGCAGATGTGAACATAGCCTAAAAAAAATAAAATTCTTAGACAATTGTAGTAGTATATTAAATCTAGAGAAGCCAGAAATTATGTGCCTAACCTTTTTTTTGGGGGGGGACTGCATGTCTACTGGACTGGACCTTCCTGGGGTGGTGCTAGTGATCTGAGCCAATTAGATATCTCCCAACTTCTTTTCCCTTCACTTTCACAGTATGCGATCTCACAGACAAAGAAAGAAAAACTGCAGCTGCACCGCCTTTACGCCCCCTCCTCGTCCTTGTCGTCTATTTTGTGTATTTTTGGGACTTAGGAGATTTCTGAACATTTGAAAGAGAAATGCAGAGGCAGGACTGTGTACCAAAGTAGCTTGTTGATGGAACGAGGTGCATAAAAATGTGTAAAATCATGAAGACTGCCTGACCATACTCCCCAAAATAACAGCTGAATACAACAGGGGCATGCTGGATAGTATCTCAGTATGTATTATTCATTTATTCTTGGCATAAATGAGCTATAGAAGAAAAAAAACATATTCATTACAGTGGGTACTTTAACACCACAGCTGGAGCATTGCCGTCTTGATAAAAAGTTGTCTTATCTAAAGAATTTCATCTCCTTCTGCATCATAATGATGAAAAGAAGCAGCAGTGGCATAACTACCGCCGTAGCAGCCATAGCGGCTGCTCCGGGGCCCGCGGCATGAGGGGGCCCATGTCGCCCACCGGCACGGGCCCCCACCATGACCGGAGGCTCCACTAGCTGCCGCTATGGCTGCTACAGCGGGACGCCACTGAACACTACGGCAGAGCAGGGAGGTATCTCCCCGCTCTGCCATTAAACAAAAGACATGTATCCCCTATCCACAGGATAGGGTATACATGTGTGATCGCTGACATTGATAGGGAGAACAGGGGACTGAAAGTCCCCTGAAGTTCTCCATCACAAACCTCGGACTTCCGGGGTCTGTGTCGGCAGCTCCGTAGAAATGAATGGAGCGCCGGTCGCGCTTGTGCGCATGCGTGACCAGCGCTCCTTTCATTTTTATTGAGCTGCGCAGACGCCAGAAGTCAGAGGTTAGTCATGGAGAAGTTCAGGGGACTTTAAGTCCCCCGTTCTCCCTATCGCTGCCAGCGATCACACATGTATCCCCTATCCTGTGGATAGGGGATACATGTCTTTTGTAGGACACACTGTAGGTCAGATTTTTTGGGGGTTTGGGGACGCTGTATGGCGTTCCCTACAGGGGGTGGCTGTATGGTGTTCCCTACAGGGGGGGCTGTATGGCGTTCCCTACAGGGGGGGCTGTATGGCGTTCCCTACAGGGGGGGCTGTATGGTGTTCCCTACAGGGGGGCTGTATGGCGTTCCCTACAGGGGGGGCTGTATGACGTTCCCTACAGGGGGGCTGTATAGCGTTCCCTACAGGGGGGGCTGTATGGCGTTATCTACAGGGGGCTGTATGGCGTTCCCTACAGGGGGGCTGTATGGCGTTCCCTCCAGGGGGCTGGGCTGTATGGCGTTCCCTACAGGGGGGGTCTGTATGGTGTTCTCTACAGTGGGGGCTGAATGGCGTTAGCACCATACAGCCCCCTCTGTAGATAACGCCATACAGTTACCCCTGTAGATAACGCCATACAGCCCCCCCTGTAGATAGCGCCATACAGCCCCCCCTGTAGGGAATGCCATACAGCCCCCTCTGTAGATAGCGCCATACAGCCCCCCCTGTAGGGAACGTCATACAGTTCCCCCTGTAGATAACGCCATACAGCCCCCCCCCTGTAGATAGCGCCATACAGCCCCCCTGTAGGGAATGCCATACAGCCCCCTCTGTAGATAGCGCCATACAGCCCCCCCTGTAGGGAACGCCATACAGCCCCCCTGTAGATAACGCCATACAGTTCCCCCTGTAGATAACGCCATACAGCCCCCCCCCCTGTAGATAGCGCCATACAGCCCCCCTGTAGGGAATGCCATACAGCCCCCTCTGTAGATAGCGCCATACAGCCCCCTCTGTAGATAGCGCCATACAGCCCCCTCTGTAGATAGCGCCATACAGCCCCCCCTGTAGATAGCGCCATACAGCCCCCCCTGTAGATAACGCCATACAGCCCCCCTGTAGATAGCGCCATACAGCCCCCACTGTAGAGAACGCCATACAGCCCCCTCTGTAGATAGCGCCATACAGCCCCCTCTGTAGATAGCGCTATACAGCCCTCCCATAGATAACGCCATACATCCCTCCCGTAGATAAAGCCATACAGTCCCCCCTGTAGATAACGCCATACAGCCCTCCCCCTGTAGATAGCGCCATACAGCCCCCTCTGTAGATAACGCCATACATCCCCCCCCGTAGATAACGCCATACATTCCCCCCTTTAGATAACGCCATACAGCCCCCACTGTAGTTAACGCCATACAGCCCCCTCTGTAGATAGCGCCATACACCCCCTTCTGTAGATATCTGCAGAGGGGGCTGTATGGCGTTATCTACAGGTGGGACTGTATGTCGTTATCTACAGGGGGGATGTATGGCGCTATCTACAGAGGGGGCTGTATGGCATTATCTACAGGAGGGGACTGTATGGCGCTATCTACAGAGGGGGCTGTATGGCGTTATCTACAGGGGGGACTGTATGGCGTTATCTACAGGGGGGCTGTATGGCATTATCTACAGAGGAGACTGTATGGCGCTATCTACAGGGGGGCTGTATGGTGTTATCTACAGGGGGCTGTATGGCGCTATCTACAGGGGGGGGCTGTATGGCGCTATCTACAGAGGGGGCTGTATGGCTCTATCTACAGGGGGGCTGTATGTCGCTATCTACAGGGGGCTGTATGTTGTTATCTACAGGGGGATGTATGGCGCTACCTACAGAGGGGGCTGTATGGCGCTATCTACAGGGGGGGCTGTATGGCGCTATCTACACGGGGGGCTGTAAAAAAGGCACTATCTACAAGGGGGGGTTGTGTGACACCCAGGGGAGGGGGGCCCCAGTCAAAAGTTTGCTATGGGGCCCAGTCTTTCCTAGTTATGCCCCTGAGCAGCAGAGTACATGGACTATCCTGTGTGCTGTGGGCAATGTTGTCCTGGTATTCAGTAGGTCTGGGGGAACATTTATTACTCAGTAATAAACCATAAAATATTCTTTTGAAAGAAGCTGACATCAAGTTTTATTTTGTTGACAGTCCATTCCTAAATGCCATTAAGCAGATTTTGCATATAGTGTAGAAGGAAGTGTGAGTATACAATTCATGACTTGATACACAAGGAACATTCCAAATGCAAAATTTATCAATTTTGGCTAATACTCAAGTGTACATAAGGTACTGTTCAATGTATGCATAAAAAATACCAGCAGACGCTATTCAAAGGGGTATTTCTATCTCGGACATTTATGGTATATCCACAGGGTATGCGATAAATGTCCGATAGATGTGGGTCCCGCCTCTGAGACTAACACCTACTGTATTTCTAGAATGGGGTGCACTGACCTCCGTCCTACCTGATGTCGCTGGGTGCCGGTCACTGAGTTACGAGGTGGCCGGGTTTACAGCTGAGCGCATTTTGCTATGCTGTTTCTGGAACACCCATTATAGTGATAGGGAGTTACAGAAACAGCGCTGCACAGCGAGCTATACTGTTTCCATAGCTTCCAAGTTTTGGAAACAGCGTAGCAAAATGCGCTCATCTGTTTCCAGAAAACCACTAAAACATCCACTATAGTTATGACACACTTGAGCTAAGTTATTGCATTGCATTTAGTCAGAATTGAACTTTGCCCTGCATTCTGTCATAAGTACTACATGTTCTGGCCATTAGTTCTTGGACACTGCTTGGATACCTAAATAGTCAGTCTGCCCCTGCCGGTGCATTATAGTGTGCTCAATCATCTGTCAGAGCACCCCTAAGGTATTACGTAGCAGGCAATAGCACAGGAAAGTCATAGGGGCCTTACTCAGGCCGAGGCATCCTGTATTACCGAAAAGTGACACACAATTTTATTTCAGTCTTTGACATGGCAGGCTGGATGCCCATTAATTCTACTGCTCCTGGTAAATCAATGGATAATCCTTCTGTACCTTGACTAAAGCAGCACATATCATTAATGCTTGTATTAGTATTAGTAGTAACTGCTCATAAATAATGTATAAATAAACAATTGCCGCTGTATCTATGTATTAGGCAGAAAACTAGCTTATTAGTATCATATTTTAAGAGGAGAGAAAGCAGTCGTTTTCAAAATATTTTTTCATGTCTCTATGATAGCACTATTGCGGCAAGGCTATGCTGCTCACGAGTCAAGGATGTTCATTATACACTGACAAAACAAATAAGAAATATTTGAGCCGTAAGTGTTGACATTTAAAAAAATAAAAAATGGAGCATTGAGTTTCTCCACAAAACATAGATGTCTAAACTTTATTATGCACTAAAAACAAATACAAATATAATAAAGCAATAATATCATTCTAAGACTGTGACCGTTACCTTTTTATTTTTAGCAGATTATATTATTAAAACTTGTATTATTACTATTGCTGCTGTTGCCTGTACTGCACTACCAATGCTATTACCAAATAACTAAACTTAAATATAGGAACTAAAGTTGGCTTGAAAATCACATAATAACAGAATTACAAAATCTTAACCCCTAATACCAAAGGCATTTTAAACCTTAGTGACCAAGCAATTTTTTACGTTTTTCAAACGTCGCATTCAAAGAGCTATAACTTTTATTTTTGCATCCACACAGCTGTATAAGGACTTGTTTTTTTGCGGGACAAGTTGCATTTTGTAATAACACCATTTTGGGGTACTTATAATTTATTGATTAACTTTTATTAACTTTTTTGCTGGGGTAATAGGAAAAAATACAGAAATGTCGCCTCTATTTTGTGTCTTAAATTTCCGCTGTTTACCGTGTGGTATAAATAACATAATAACTTTATTCAGCGGGTTGTTACGATTGCAGCAATACCAAATTTATATATTTTTTTATGTTTTACTACTTTTGCCCAGTAAAAACACTTTTTTTTCAAAATTATTCGTTTTTGTGTCGCCATATTTTAAGAGCCATAACTTTTTTATTTTTCCAACGATGTAGCTGTATGAGGACTTTCTTTTGCGGGACGACTTTTCCATTTTGGAGAACATGCAACTTTTTGAACACTTTTTATCCATTTTTTTAAGGCAGGATGAACAGAAAACAGCAATTCTGAAATTGTTTTTTTTACAGCGTTCACCGTGCGGGTTAAATAATGCAATCGTTTTATAGTTGGGGTCATAATGGACGCCAAATATGAGAAACTTTTCACTTTTTTTCATAATAAAGCATTTTGTAAGGGGAAAAGTGGGTTTTTATTTTTTTTGTTACTTGGGACTTCTATTTATATATTACAAACTTTATTAAACTTTTTAAAACTTTTTTTAGTCTCAATAGGAGACTTCACTGTGCGATCTTTTGATCGCTTTTATAATACACTGCAATACTTCTGTATTGCAGTGTATTATGCCTGTCAGTGTAGAACAGGTAGGCATCTGTTAGGCCATGCCTCTGGCATGGCCTAACATGCATTTACTGAAGGCAGACCTGGGGGCCTTTGTTAAGCCCCCAGGCGGCCATAGAAACCATCTGCACCCCGCAATGATGCCGGTGGGTTGAGAGAGGGAGCCCTCTCCCTCTAAAACCACTCAGATGCAGCGCTCGCTATTGAGCGTCGCATCTGAGGGGTTAAACATGATCGGAGACCACTACTAGTGGTCTCCTATCGTTGCCCTGAAGCTCGATGCTGTTAGCAACATGTTAAAAAAATGCAAAAAAAGCACATAGTTTGGGCTCCAAAGCAGTTCTTCCTACTCTAAGTTTGAACCCAGAGGTGTAATTTGAAGTTACATGGTCCCAATGCAAATTCTTTAACTGGGCCCCTCACCTATTATTGGTCATGTATATAACTGGTATCCACCTATGGTGCAGAGAGACCATTGGGCCCCCAATTGCACCAAGGCCTGGGTGAGAATGATGTCTCTGCACCACCTGTATTTATAGACCTGCTTGGACCTACTCCCCAGACCTGTATGAAACAATGTGCTCTCTTCTCATCTACTCTTCCCTCTCAATGCCTGTAAATCTTTGGTATGCTACTCTCATAGTCACAGTGACCTTTGTGCTTGTTTTGATTAGTATCACCACATACAGTGCATTCGGAAAGTCTTCTGACCCTTTCACTTTTTTCACATTTTGTTATGTTGAGGCCTTGTGCTAAAATAAAATAAAAATCACATTTCCCCCATCATTCTTCACTCCATACCCCATAATGACAACGTAAAAACAGAATCTTAGACATTTTTTGCTAATTTATTAAAAATTGAAAAACTCAAATTTCGCATGGACATAAGTATTTAGACCCTTTGCTTTGACACTTGAAATTTAGCTCTGGGGCCTCCAATTTCTCTAGATCATCTTTGAAATGTTTCTACATCTTGTTTGAAGTCCACCTGTGGTCAATTCATTTGATTGTACATGCTTTGGAAAGACACACCCCTGTCCATATAAGGTCTCACAGCTGACAATGCATATCAGAGCAAAAACCAAGCCATGAGCAGGAAATAACTGCCTGTAGAGTTTAAAGACAGGATTGTGTGGGGGCCATAATTCTTAAAAGGAAGACGTTTGGTACAACCAGGACTCCTCCTAGAGCTAGTCGTCCCACCAAACTAAGTAATTAGGGGAGAAGGGCCTTTGTAAGAGAGGTGACCAAGAACCCAATGGTCACTCTGGCTGAGCTCCAAAGATCCTGTGTGCAGATGGGTGAAACTTCCATAAGGTCAACCATCACTGCAGTACTACAATTTTGGCTTTATAGCAGAGTGTCCCGAAAGAAGAATCTCCTCAGTAAAAGACACATGAAAACTTGTCTGGAATTTGCAAAAAATCACCCAAAGGACTCTCAGACTGTGAGAAACAAGATTCTGTGGTCTGTTGAAACCAAGAATGAACTTTTTGGCCTCAATTCTAAGCATCATGTCTGGAGGAAACCAGTCAATTCTTATAACCTGCCCAATACAATCCCTACAGTGAAGCATTGTGGTGGCAGCATCATGCTGTGGGAGTGTTTTTCCGAATCTGGGACTGGGAAACTGATCAGGGTAGAGAGAAAGATGAATAGAGCAAAGTACAGAGATATTCTTAATTAAAACCTGATCCAGAGTGCTCTGGACCTCAGACTAGGCTGAAGGTTAACCTCCCAATGAGACAATGACTCTAAGCACACAGCCAAGACAACACAGGAGCGGCTTAGGGACAACTCTGTGGCTAAGCGAGAGCCCTGACTTAAACCCAATCAAACATCTCTGGAGAGACCTGAAAATGGCTCTTTACTGACGGTCCCCATCCAAGCTGACAGAGCTTGAGAGGTTCTGCAGCGAAGAATTGCATAAAATCCCAAATACAGGTGTGCAAACCTTGTGGCATCATACCCAAGAAGACTGGAGGCGGTTATCGATGTCAAAGATGCTTCAACTAAGTACTGAGTAAAGGGGCTGAATACTTATGTCAATGCAATATTTTAGTTTTTCCTTTTAAATAAATTATCAAAGATCACTAACATTCTATTTTCACTCTGTGATTATGGGGTATTGAGTGAAGAATGATGGGGAAAAACGTGAATTTTTTTATTTTAGCACAACTCCTTAATATCACAAAATGTGAAAAAATTGAAAGAGTCTGAAGACTTTCCGAATGCATTGTAAAATACTCACATGCACCTTTGAAGCTGGCAAAACAAACTGCTTCTCTACAGTCTTTTAATAATTTCAATTTAGGGAGCGTGAGAGAGAAACATAGCTATAAAAGGTGTTGTCCGATGACAGAAAATGTTCCTAAACGGTTAGGAAATGTAAAATAGAAACACTTACTAATATACTTTTACTTTCGAAACTGCAAGAAAATTCAGATTTCCCTGTCCTGTGATGTGGTCCTGGAAGTGGGGCTTCTCCCCTTAGCTGTGACTTACTGACACAGGCTCAGGATACAGGGAGCCCTCCCCCTCTGTGTGTCAGTGACACGATGAAGGGGCTGGCTGCCTGGATCAGTTCATTAGATAAGCTATTTCCTTCTCTGTCACAGCTAATACACTGGACATAAACCTACTGTGTTTTAGCCATGAAAGAGAAGGGGCTTGCTTATCTAATGAACTGAGCCGGGCAGCCAGCCCCTGCATCATGTCACTGACACACAGAGAGGGAAGGGGGAGCTATTTGAATCCTGAGGCTGTGTCGACATGTCACAGCTAAGGGCAGAAGCTGCACTTCCAGGAACATATTGCAGGACAGGGAAATCTGGACATTCTTGCATATTCGAAAGTGAAAGCATATTAGTAAGTGTTACCATTTTACATTTCCTAACCAATTAGGAACATTTTCTGTCATCTGACAACCCCCTTAATATGGCCATTTGTTATGTTTAACTAAATAATACTGATAATAATCTTATAATCCTAAGGTTTTTTTTCTCTTTGTGAAATTGAACTTAAAGTATTTATGTGATGAAATAAAAATTTATGTGATGTAAACGGAGATAGTATATACTGATATTATTCAGTGATGTTCACCCATTGAGGTGTCAGTATGCCCATGGGCCATTTGGTCATAGATTCTTATCTACTGCTTTATTAGCATTTCAATGGTCCTTAATACAAGAAGGAGCCAGTATAAACTAGATGTGAAGGCAGCTGGGCATACGGGGGAATAGATTTACCTATACTGTACAGATTCACATTGGAAGGTATATGGGTGGCCTTATGGCGGAGTGAATTGAATTGGCGGAGTCAACTTAGAGATAGGAAAATTTAGGCCTGATTCACACAAATGTGTTAAACGTCCGTGGGACGGCCGTTGAAACAGCGGCAGTCCCACGGACCTATGTAATTCATTGTGGCCGTTCACACAGCCGTTGTTTCAATGGACCGCGTGAAGGGTCCGTGGGAAAATAGGACATGTCCTATTTTTTCACGCTTCACGCATCCCTCCATAGACTCTCAACTATGGGGGATGCGTGACATCGCGTCCCACAGCGCTGAGCACGGATGCACCTCGGACGTGAAAAACTGCTCTCGTGTGAATCAGGCCTTAGGCCATGTGAAGCTCTGGGTCTCTTTCTCTTTTCCTGCCACGCCTGGACGAACAGCACTTACATCAGGAACAGGCTAAGTTATATTATATGTGTGCTTTCTGTGTATGTATATAAATATAAGTATAATACCATTACAGTAGACTTTATATGTGTACATATAGATATTCTAGGAATATATTCTGTGGATGAGGTTTTGGTTATAAGTGTAGTTCACGGAGACCGTATAGTGTTGGGATATGGATATATATTATATATACATATACATTACTGGCCACATGTGCAAAGTACCCAGGGAAGGTATGAAAAGCAGGTGGCTGTGTGTCATTGTGTTCTCTATGTAATGTATTGTATCTTGATGTAATGTATATTATTTTGTCACTTCTACGTTATGAGTAAAGTATTTCTATATATTTAAGTATCTGCGAGGGTTGTATGTTACTCCTGTGGTGTGCGAAGGACTGGAGTGTGTGTACATTGTAAACAATGTAAAGTAAGCAGGCTGTATAGGAAACAGAGGTAACAGACTAGGAACGGAATAAAGGGAGAAAATACAGATAGACCAAAGTCTCTTTTTTCAGTAGATCTAGCTGGGGATAGAGAGTGTGGTAAGCGATTGCTATCTGAATCTAGTACTGTGGATCATAAATAACAACTTATGACTGGCCAACCAGAGGACAGCAGGATCCTCCAGTGAGGCCACGCCATTTATGGTGATGGGCCCCAGCCACAAATAAAACCCATGATGTCCAGCAGTCTACAATGCAATGTCATGTAGACACATGTTAGCGCATTCTAGAATTACATATATTACAGTTAAAAAAACAACATAATTAAATAATGCTATGATAACAGTAAAGACAAAAAATAAATAGTATACAAAAGCATTATAAGCTATAGAATAGATCTAAAAAATAATTCAATAGAAGAACTAAGGGTCAGTTCACACAGAGTTTTTTTACATGGAAACCGCGTCGGAAAACTTGTCAAAAAACGGCCGAAAATGCCTCCCATTGATTTCAATGGGAGGCAGAGGCATTTTTTTCCCGTGAGTGGAAAAAACGTCTCGCGGGAAAAAGAAGGGACAAGCCCTATCTTCTGGTGTTTACCTCTCTCACCTCCCATTGATATCAATGGGAGGCAGATAAAGCGTATTTCGCTGCGTTTTTTTTCCCGCGGCGGTCAATGGCGGTGGGTAAAAAATGGTGCAAAAAACGCCGCAAAAATCGGTGTGCAGGCAGAGCAAAATCTGCCTCAAAATTCCAAATGGAAAGAACTCAGTGTGAACCTAGCCTTTTAGTCATAACATCTGTTAAAACCAACACATACAAATAAGTAGTATGACACACATCATACCGTGTTGTTGGGATGATAGTTTAGATGCAAACCACTGTCACACAAGGGAGATGATGTGCCACTGCTTTGGTCACTAGGTGCACCTATTAAAAGAATATGGACTGTGGTAAAATTTAGCAAAATAATTTATACATTTAAAATTTGGAGTAAGAAGCGTGGTGATTAGATACTTGCACCCCAAAAATTATTCTCACACAGGATATGAATGCAAACTAGTGCAAATGAAAAATAAAGCTGTGATCATGGTAACCATATTATTTAACAGCTTTAGTAAAATAAAAAACTTTAATATCTGAATAGTTGCTTTTTTATTCTGAAAGAATCATCTATCTATCTATCTATCTATCTATCTATCTATCTATCTATCTATCTATCTATCTATCTATCTATCTATCTATCTATCTATCTAGAAAAACAAATGGATCCAGCCGCACCGGTATGCTGTGGGTGCAAGCCAACGGGATAAGACCACAATCCCAATGGTATATAAGACAAAAAATAGGCAGCACTCCGTTCAGGTAGAGGTGAAAAATGAGGGTACTTTTATTGTCCCATAAACAGTAGCCACTGTTTATGGGACAATAAAAGTACCCTCTTTTTTCACCTCTATCTATCTATCTATCTATCTATCTATCTATCTATCTATCTATCTATCTATCTATCTATCTATCTATCTATCTATCTATCTATCTATCTATCTATCTATCTATATATCAATAAAAACAATTATCAGAAATTAATCTCAATACATTGACTATGTAAGGAACTCAGAACCTGTGAAACATTTGTATTTATCCTGTTGTGCACCTGGGCCTTTTGCTTCTTTTTTTCTATCCTGTTTCCATTAACTTAACACTTCTTTCTCAAAACAGTAGTGGATACCTTTGGATGAAATCTTCAGTTTCTTAGCAATCTGAATAGCCTTTATTTTGCAAAACACCAATAGACTGATATGTTTCTTGAAAAAAAAAATGTTTGTTTTGACCATTTTAGAGTACACTACATACCAATCAATAATAATGATCATGTGTCATATTTTTCTTATAGCTGAGATATTTTGGAAACGCTTACAACACGTAATAAACATTTGTATTTCTTTTTTTTTTTTAAACAGAAGGGGCATGGGGCATGGTTTGGGTAACATATATAGGAATATCTGAAGTTGAGGTGGAAGAGAGGTTTCACCATTTTATAACGGTCTGTAGTATAAGACTCATCTGCCACAATGATCAGGTCCAGTTTTTAAGCAGCGTTCCATTTCCCCTGTAACAGACGCATCAGCGGAAATGTATTAAATGGAGCTTATTTAAATTAAATGCATGGGCGGTCATGCAATGCATGGTTCTAGCAAGCCTGCTCTTCGCAAAAGCTCTCCACTCTAGCTAGCTTTTAGTGGGGATTAGGTATCTATTGGCTTACAAACAGGGATATCTATTTGGAGCAACCATTTAAATTATGAGCGATGCAGTCACACTTCGCGGATCTGCCTTTTATTTCTGCAGCGTAAAAATACGCTGCAGAACATTGTACAATGTCCACTGGGAGAAATAATCCGCACATTTCTCAATTTCTTGTGCGGAAATTTTTCTCATAGGTTCACATTGTAACGTTTCCCGCGGCATATTATTCCGCTGCAGAAATACAAGGCAAATCCGCCACGAGTGACTGCACCTTTATAAAGAATAAGTGACAGGCACACTCAAATAAAAGGCAGCTCCTAGTGACATGGCTGAGCTCCTTCACTAGGTCATTTCTCACAATGTTATCTCTTTCTATCATATTGAACACGTTTTTTACATTTAGTATTCTCATTGTAAAACCTCTGTGCTCTGTCTTCTCTTGCTTTTATTATTTATTTTCCTCCTTCATGTCTTTCTCGTGTAATTTTCTGACTCACCTCATATCATCCTTTCACTGCACATGTCAACCGCTCACTATCTCTGACAAATGTGCTGCGATTTTTCACATAATTTAGCAAGATGGGAGCTACATTTACACCTGGAGAAAGGTTACAAAGTATTTATATACTGTCCTAATAGATGAGAATGTTAGAAGTACTTACAAGTACAATCTTCGTTCAGTGGTAATTTGAGGAAAGCAGGTGCCCTTTTTAAAAATGAAACAGTTAATGTAACCTCCTCTCCCGCATTCCGTAACACTTGCACCTAGAATGAAAGAATAGATAGATATGAGATACATTGGTAGATGATAGATAGATAGATAGATAGATAGATAGATAGATAGATAGATAGATAGATAGATAGATAGATAGATAGATAGATAGATAATGCTATATTTAAATATCAAGTTCAATGTAGACTCAATAAAATTCTCATATATCCACCAGAAGGCAGAATAATTTGTAGAAAAGTTATTTCTCAAATAATCATATTAGAAATTGGGTATTATCAATTTTCATTTAAATACATGTGTAGAATTCTCTGTGTCTAAATGCTAAAATTGTCATTGAACAGAATAATTTTAAGTATTGTTTTCATGTGGGCTGATATATATACAACATGATAAGAATCATGCGTTTAAGCTGTATAACACAATATAACACAAAACATTTGTAGTATATTTGCCATGGATGTCTATTGTAAAACTTTAAAGCGAATATGAACCTTCATCAATGTAATTATCCCGTGAGTTCTAAGAAAGACTGTGTGCAATGATAAAGGGTTGTTATGTCTATACCTTGCCTATTACAGTACAACAATAGGTTTCATTGCATACAGTGTTATTATTGAGTTCAATCTATAACAGTATGAGCTTCTAAGCTCCCTCTAGTGGTGACTGCAGACATCCAGCATGTTATCTTTTAAATCTATGTCTATGCTGGGGATTTGAACCATTATTTCAGAAAAACAAAGCTCTGAGGCCCCATGCACACGACCGTAGAATCTGTCCATAAACTCACTTTTATTCACTGCTTTTATTCATGACTTATTCCTTTTTAACTCTCTCAACCTCCTGGCTATTACAGAAACATAGCTACAATAGCTGCACCTGTCTGACACGGCTTCCCCTGCTGCTCTATCTTATGGTGGTCTCCATTTCTCTTATGCCCCTATAACAGAGAACAGACACAGTGGAGGAGTAGATATACTTCTTTCCCCACACTGTACTTTCCAGGTCATTCCCACTGTCCCCTCACTCACATTTCCCTCTTTTGATGTCTACACACTCAAACTGTTTTGCGCATTCTCCCTCCGAGTGGCAGTTCAGTTGTCTACCCCCCCCCCCCTGGACCCACCACTTCAATTTCTGGATCATTTTGCTGCCTGGCCTCCACAATTCCTATCATCTGAAACCCCAACTTCCATCATTGGTGACTTTAACATCCCCAATGATAACCCAATCTCCTCATCTGCCTCCCAGTTTCTATCTTTAACCTCCTCCCTAGGTCTGTCACAACTTACTAACTCTCCTACTCATGAAGACGGCCATTCACTTGACCTGGTCTTTTTCAGTCTCTGCTCAGTTTCTGACTTTAATAATTCTCCTCTCCCACTCTCTGATCACAACCTTCTCTCCTTTACTATCACAAATGCTCTGCCACCTAAGAATATGCCTACCCATCAGACATACACAAATCTACATGCCATTAACACTCAGCAACTCATAGACAGTCTGCAGTCCACACATTGTCACCTATCTCTTCCCTCTCCGGTCCCAATATGGCCGCTAAACATTACAATAACACTCCAAACCACCCGTCAAAAACGGATTTATGCTGAGAATTTACAACTCTGCCCTTCACAGAGCCAAGCAAGTCTATTTCACCAGTCTTATCTTCACACTATCTTATAATCCAAAACACCTCTATGATACTTTTCATTCCCTCCTTAGTCCCAAAGTGCAGACGCCAATCACAAATCTCAGTGCTGCAGACTTGGCCACTTTTTTTAAAGTTAAAATTGGCAACATCCGGCATGATATTGTCTCCCAGTCCCCTAGTAACATCGATCCCCTTCCCTCCCGCAATCCCTCTTCTTCACTTTCAGCATTTAACCCAATAACAGAAGAAGAAGTCTCTAGGCTCTTCTCTTCTTCTCGTCCGACTACCTGTCCCAGTGATCCTATATCCCCACACACCTCGTCTAGTTCCTCTCCCCAGCTGTCACTAGTCACCTGACTAAAATATTTAACCTCTCTTTTTCTTCTGTAATCTTTCCCTCCTCTTTTAAACATGCCGTAATAACCCCATTACTGAAAAAAACAACTCTTGACCCATCCAGCGCTGCTAACTACCGACTTGTCTCTAATCTCCCCTTCATCTTCAAACTCCTGGAATGCTTGGTCTACTGTCGCCTTATCCGCTATCTCTCTGCTAACTCGATTCTTGACCCCTTACAATCTGGTTTCCGCACTCTAAACTCCACAGAAAATGGCATTACTAAGGTCCCAAACGATCTCTTGGTGGCTAAATCTAAAGGCAAATATTCTCTACTGATTCTTCTGGATCTCTCTGCAGCCTTTGACACTGTAGACCACAAACTCCTACTTAACATGCTCCACTCTATTGACCTTAAAGGCACTGCTTTCTCTTGGTTTTCTTCCTATCTCTCTGACTGCTCGTTCAGTGTGTCATTTGCTGGTTCCACTTCTTCTCTGCTACCAATTGCTATCGGGGTTCCTCAGGGATCAGTCCTAGGTCCGCTCCTCTTTTCTCTCTACACAGCACCTATTGGACAAACCATCAGCAGATTTGGCTTCCAGTACTATCTCTGCGCTGATGACTTTTGATGACTGATGACAATTATATGCCTCTTCCTATGACATCACCCCTGCTCTAATACAAAACACCAGTGATTGTCTGTCTCTCTAACATCATGTCCTCTCTCTATCTGAAACTGAATCATTCTAAACTGAGCTCCTTGTATTCCCACCATCTACTAACCTACCTAAACCTGATGTCTCCATCTCAGTGTGTGTTATTATCATAACTCCCAGGCAGCACGCCCGCTGTCTTAGGGTTATTTTTGACTCAGATCTTTCCTTTACTCCTCACATTCAATCACTTTCACGCTCCTGTCACTTTCACCTGAAAAACATCTCCAGAATCCGCCCTTTTCTTACTGTGGAAACAGCCAAAATTTACTCGCATCTTGACGACTGTAACTCATTACTAGTCGGTCTTCCCCTCTGTTAGGGATCTGCCAGGTACTACGTCTAGGTATACTCCTGGGATTAATCAATCCACACCTGAGGCCAGACCTGTTCGACTGACACCATCTCCCACCAACCAGGGTGGCAGGCTCAGGAGTGGGAGAGCCTATCGCGGCCTGGTCAGTCGGAGTTAGCTCCGACACCTGTCCTTTATTACCTGCTGTGTTCTCCTCCTCAGTGCTTGTAATTCTCCTGATTCCTGGCCCCACTGCTGCTTGCTCCAGCCTGCTTCTGCCGTGCTTCTGCCTTGCTGCTGTTCTGCTTAACCCGCTTTGCTTTGCCTCCGGCTTGCTTCCTCCTCCGTGCTCACTTGGGTATACATCCTGGTCCTGACAACTCATTCACCGCTCCGTTTCCTTGCAGCGTTCCGTGGGCTACTGCCCCTTCCCTTGCGTGTTCCCTGTTTGTTCTCCCGTGCACTTAGACAGCGTAGGGACCGCCGCCCAGTTGTACCCCGTCGCCTAGGGCGGGTCGTTGCAAGTAGGCAGGGACAGGGCGGTGGGTAGATTAGGGCTCACTTTCCCTTCACCTCCTTCCTGCCATTACATAATTACAAGCCCCTTACCTAGTCTACCATTTCCCCTACGCTGACGCTATCATGGACCCCCTTGAGACCCTGACCCAGCAGATGCAGGGCCTCTCCCTACAGGTCCAGGCCCTGGCCCAGAGGGTCAACCAGGGTGACGCTGCCGTAGTAGTTCCCCTCACCTCACCTCTAGAACCCGACCTCAAGTTACCTGACCGGTTCTCAGGGGACCGTAAGACGTTTCTCTCCTTCCGGGAGAGTTGCAGACTGTATTTCGGCCTTAAACCCCACTCCTCAGGTTCCGAGAACCAGCGGGTGGGTATCATCATATCCCGACTCCAGGAAGGGCCCCAAGAGTGGGCCTTCTCCTTGGTTCCTGACGCCCCTGAACTTTCCTCTGTTGATCACTTTTTCTCTGCCCTCGGACTCATTTACGACGAGACTGACAGGACTGCTTTAGCCGAGAGTCAGCTGGTGACCTTACGTCAGGGTAGGAGACCGGTTGAGGAGTACTGTTCTGATTTTAGAAAGTGGTGCGTAGATTCTCGGTGGAACGATCCGGCCCTAAGGTGCCAGTTTAGGTTAGGATTATCTGACGCCCTGAAGGATCTGCTGGTTAGTTACCCCTCTTCTGACTCCCTTGACCAGGTTATGGCCCTAGCAGTACGACTTGACCGACGTCTCAGGGAACGTCAGCTTGAACGCTTCAATGTGCTCCACTCTGACCTTTCTGCGATTCCCCCCGAGGTCCCGTCTCCTCGCCCCTCCACGGAGGACTCGGAGGTACCTATGCAACTCGGGGCCTCCATGTCCCCTCGACAACGTAGGGAGTTTCGCAGAATGAATGGTCTCTGCTTCTACTGTGCGGACGACAAGCATCTTCTGAACACCTGTCCCAGGCGCAAGAATAAAAAGCCGGAAAACTTCCGCGCCTAAGTGATCATCGGGGAGGTCACTTGGGCGCACAGGTATTTCCCGTTAATGTGAAACGCAATAAGATTTTGCTTCCCTTTCAGGTTTCGTTTGCTGGCCGGTCTGCCACTGGCAGTGCCTTCGTGGATTCTGGCTCATCTTCTAATATCATGTCTGTGGAATTTGCTATGTCTCTAAAAATGCCTTTTATTGATTTACCTTATCCTATCCCTGTAGTAGGTATCGACTCAACTCCCCTTGCTAATGGTTATTTTACTCAGCATACTCCTGTTTTTGAACTCCTGGTTGGCTCCATGCATTTGGAGCAGTGCTCTGTACTGGTGATGCAGGGATTATCGTCTGATCTGGTATTAGGTCTTCCCTGGTTGCAGTTGCATAATCCCACGTTTGATTGGAATACTGCGGATCTCACCAAATGGGGTAGTGAATGTCTGATGTCATGTCTTTCTGTTAACTCTATTTCTCCCCGGGAGGAGGTAAACACGCTTCCTGAGTTTGTTCAGGACTTCGCCGATGTGTTTTCTAAGGAGGCCTCCGAGGTGTTGCCCCCCCATAGAGATTACGATTGCGCCATCGATTTGGTGCCTGGTGCCAAGCTTCCTAAGGGTAGGATATTTAATCTTTCATGTCCTGAACGTGAAGCTATGAGGGTGTATATCCAAGAATGCCTGGCCAAGGGTTTCATTCGCCCCTCGACTTCTCCTGTAGGTGCTGGCTTCTTCTTTGTGGGGAAGAAGGATGGTGGTCTTAGGCCGTGCATTGATTATCGTAACCTGAATAAGGTCACCGTAAGGAACCAGTACCCACTTCCTTTG
The DNA here is from genome assembly GCF_050947455.1 of Rhinoderma darwinii. Classification (NCBI taxonomy): domain Eukaryota; kingdom Metazoa; phylum Chordata; class Amphibia; order Anura; family Rhinodermatidae; genus Rhinoderma; species Rhinoderma darwinii. The sequence goes on from NC_134691.1 coordinate 89,803,772, forward strand.
ATTCCGGATCTTTTTAATCAGGTTCAGGGAGCCCAATGGTTTTCTAAGTTTGATCTACGGGGGGCATATAACCTTATCCGCATCAAAGAGGGGGATGAGTGGAAAACTGCGTTCAACACACCCGAGGGTCATTTCGAATACCTGGTCATGCCCTTTGGGTTGTGTAATGCCCCTGCTGTCTTCCAGAATTTTATTAATGAAATCCTGAGAGATTACCTGGGTAATTTTCTTGTTGTGTACCTTGATGACATACTGGTGTTTTCCAAGGACTGGTCCTCCCACGTGGAGCATGTCAGGAAGGTGCTCCAGGTCCTTCGGGAGAATAATCTGTTTGATAAGACTGAAAAATGTGTCTTTGGGGTACAGGAGATACCATTTTTAGGGCAAATCCTCACTCCTCGTGAATTCCGCATGGACCCTGCCAAGGTTCAGGCTGTGGCGGAATGGGTCCAACCTGCCTCCCTTAAGGCGTTACAGTGTTTTTTAGGGTTCGCCAACTATTACAGGAGATTTATTGCCAACTTCACGGTCGTCGCTAAGCCTCTTACGGACCTTACTCGCAAGGGTGCTGACGTCCTCCATTGGCCCCCTGAGGCCGTCCAGGCCTTTGAGACCCTCAAGAAGTGCTTTATCTCGGCCCCCGTGCTGATTCAGCCCAACCAAGAGGAGCCATTTATTGTGGAGGTTGACGCATCCGAGGTGGGAGTGGGGGCCGTCTTGTCCCAGGGTACCAGCTCCCTCACCCATCTCCGCCCCTGTGCTTACTTCTCTAGGAAGTTTTCGCCCACGGAGAGTAACTATGATATTGGCAACCGCAAACTTCTAGCCATTAAATGGGCTTTTGAAGAGTGGCGGCACTTCCTGGAGGGGGCCAGGCACCAGGTAACGGTCCTTACGGATCACAAGAATCTGGTTTTCCTAGAATCGGCCCGGAGGCTTAATCCTAGACAAGCTCGGTGGGCACTATTCTTTACCAGATTTAATTTCTTGGTTACCTATAGGGCTGGGTCCAAGAATATTAAGGCTGATGCCCTGTCACGTAGTTTCATGGCCAATCCTCCTTCCGAGAAGGATCCTGCTTGTATTTTACCCCCTGGTATAATCGTTTCTGCCACGGATTCTGATTTAGCTTCTGATATCGCGGCTCATCAGGGTGCAGCTCCCGGGAACGTCCCTGGGGACAAACTGTTTGTTCCCCTGCAATACCGGCTAAGGGTACTCAGGGAAAACCATGACTCCGCTCTATCTGGTCATCCTGGCATCTTGGGCACCAAACACCTCATTACCAGAAACTATTGGTGGCCTGGGTTGCCTAAAGACGTTAGGGCTTACGTCGCCGCTTGTGAGGTTTGCGCTAGGTCCAAAACCCCTAGGTCCCGACCTGCGGGCCTACTACGTTCCTTGCCCATTCCCCAGAGACCTTGGACCCATATCTCCATGGATTTTATCACCGATTTGCCTCCATCTCAGGGCAAGTCGGTGGTGTGGGTGGTAGTAGACCGCTTCAGCAAGATGTGCCACTTTGTGCCCCTTAAGAAGCTACCTAACGCCAAGACGTTAGCTTCTTTGTTTGTGAAACACATCCTGCGTCTCCATGGGGCCCCAGTCAATATCGTTTCTGACAGAGGGGTACAATTTGTTTCCTTATTTTGGAGAGCCTTTTGTAAAAAGTTGGAGATTGATCTGTCCTTCTCCTCCGCCTTCCATCCCGAAACTAATGGCCAAACGGAGAGGACTAACCAGTCCCTGGAACAATATTTAAGGTGTTTCATCTCTGACTGTCAATTCGATTGGGTCTCATTCCTTCCCCTTGCTGAATTTTCCCTGAATAACCGGGTCAGTAACTCGTCAGGGGTCTCCCCGTTTTTCTGTAATTTCGGGTTTAACCCAAGGTTCTCCTCCGTTTCCCCTGGTTGTTCCAATAATCCTGAGGTAGAGGATGTTCATCGGGAACTGTGCACTGTCTGGGCCCAGGTTCAGAAGAACCTAGAGGCGTCCCAGAGCGCACAAAAGATTCAGGCGGATAGTAGACGTTCTGCTAACCCCCGGTTTGTCGTCTGGGATTTGGTCTGGTTGTCGTCCAGGAACTTGCGCCTTAAGGTCCCGTCCAGGAAGTTTGCTCCCCGATTTATTGGGCCTTATAAGATCATTGAAGTCCTCAACCCTGTATCCTTCCGTCTGGAGCTGCCCCCATCCTTTCGCATACATGACGTCTTCCATGCCTCCCTCCTTAAACGCTGCTCCCCGTCCTGGTCCCCCTCGAGGAAACCTCCTGTTCCCGTTCTCACCCCTGAGGGGGTGGAAGTCGAGGTGGCCAAGATTATGGACAGTAGGATGGTCCAGGGCTCCCTCCAGTACCTGGTCCATTGGAGAGGGTACGGGCCGGAGGAGAGGACTTGGGTACCTGCCCGTGATGTTCACGCTGGGGTATTGATCAGGAGGTTCCACCTTCTCTTCCCTACTAAACCGGGTCCTCTTAGTAAGGGTCCGGTGGCCCCTCATAAAAGGGGGAGTACTGTTAGGGATCTGCCAGGTACTACGTCTAGGTATACTCCTGGGATTAATCAATCCACACCTGAGGCCAGACCTGTTCGACTGACACCATCTCCCACCAACCAGGGTGGCAGGCTCAGGAGTGGGAGAGCCTATCGCGGCCTGCTCAGTCGGAGTTAGCTCCGCCCCCTGTCCTTTATTACCTGCTGTGTTTTCCTCCTCAGTGCTTGTAATTCTCCTGATTCCTGGCCCCACTGCTGCTTGCTCCAGCCTGCTTCTGCCGTGCTTCTGCCTTGCTGCTGTTCTGCTTAACCCGCTTTGCTTTGCCTCCAGCTTGCTTCCTCCTCCGTGCTCACTTGGGTATACTCCACTTCATCCTGGTCCTGACAACTCATTCACCGCTCCGTTTCCTTGCGGCGTTCCGTGGGCTACTGCCCCTTCCCTTGCGTGTTCCCTGTTTGTTCTCCCGTGCACTTAGACAGCGTAGGGACCGCCGCCCAGTTGTACCCCGTCGCCTAGGGCGGGTCGTTGCAAGTAGGCTGGGACAGGGCGGTGGGTAGATTAGGGCTCACTTTCCCTTCACCTCCTTCCTGCCATTACACCCTCACTAAACTCTCCCCTCTCCAATCTGTCCTTAATTCAGCAGCCAGGCCCATCTTTCTGACAAACCGCTACACCAATCCCTCTATCCTGTGCCAGTCACTACACTGGTTGCCCATACTCTTCAGAATTAAAATGAAAAGGTATTACTCTCACCCACAAAGCTCTCCGCAGTTCTGCACCTCCTTACATCTCCTCCCTCATCTCTGTCTACAACCCTACTCGTGCTCTATGTTCTGCTAACGACCTTAGATTAACATCCACCATAATCCGAACCTTCCACTCCCGTCTCCAAGACTTTTCTCGTGCTGCGCCAGTCCTCTGGAATACGCAACCCCAGACAATCAGATTAATTCCCAATATCCACAGTTTTAAATGTGCCCTGAAAACACATATTTTTAGACAGGCCTTTAACATTCCCTAATCTGACTATTTTCTTGTCCCCCCTTTTACATTAGTCATCAGAACTTGACCCCCCTCTTTCAGCAGTATCCCCCACTCTCCTTGCACCCTAATGCACTTCATGTCCATCATACACGGATACTGGCTGGTGACCAGCTCATGTAGCTTTATGTGTACCACCCCATATGTATAAAAGATGTCTGGACCATTGTACTTAACAAGCACTTTTTACATTTTGTGTCTCCTTTATTTCCTCATAGATTGTAAGCTCTTGCGAGCAGGGTCCTCACTCCTCTTGTTTGAATTGAAAATTTGTTTTGTCAATATGTAATGTCTGATATTGTCTGTACAATGTACGTCCTGAATTGTAAAGTGCTGCGGAACATGTTGGCGCTATATAAAGATTATTATTATTATTATTATTGAAGCTAATGCAAAGACTGCGGGCAAAAAATGCTCAGAAATCAGCACTGCAGGTTTTTATGCCTCCCATTGTTATCAATGGGAAGTTAGAGGCAGGAACCACGGCAACAAAGGACTTGCTGCTTTTTTTTCCGCGAGCGGCCCAGGGCCACCCTGGAAAAAAAAACGCCTCTGCCTCCTATTGAAATCAATAGGGGGCAATTTAAACAACTGTTGGGTGCTGATTCTGAAGTGTCAAAATCAGTGCAAAAAAACTCAGTGTGAACTGACCCTTACCTATGCTGCCACAATATCAAGGATAAACAACCACTACACCTATAAAAAAAAAACACTTCTATATTTTTTCTAAAACTAATACCTCTACCACTAATTATAATTGCAGTCATATAATATATAATATTTTAGATGATTGTCTACACAGTCATTCATTCAGATGAATGATGCATAACTTTAGCTGTCACTGTAAGGTTAAACAACATGTATTCAAACTAGTGTAACTGTAATGCCATCATACAGCAGCATGTGTATTTCATAACTGTCCAGCTTTAAATGACAGATCTGACAATGCTAGAAAGTGGTGTTTTATTCTAAGTTAGAAATAACGTTGTCATATTCTAGTAATTGGAGCTCTGCTGCCCAAAGGTTACTCTTTTATACAGTCTATAACTAAAACTATCACATAATCCAATAAAACCCAATTATTACTTAGACTGTACATCTTATTAGATCTCTACATTTTATATTAAATTTACAGACTGTGTCTGCCATACTATTAACCCACGTTCTACTATATCTAGTCATGTCAATTGCTTTCTAATTTTACAGAAAAAGCATATATTATTTAACATATGTCCTTAAGAAATCTATGGGTCCTCTACTGTAACTTCCTTATTTCCAATGTCCCACAGAGGCATACAATGTTTTTTTCTGTCGGAGTCATATAAAATCAGACAGAAAACTATTTGTGGCATGCCCATTGCCATATGATGGCAGTATTCTCCACTAGAGGAATGGTTTCTAAGTAATACTACTTCTATAATACGGTGCCATATGGAGCCACCATAAAACAGCACATGGTATCCCTTTGGCTCTGTAGCATGGTGCCCTATGGATTTCATTAGTCACCATACAGGTTACCTACATCTATAAACTCATGTGCAAATCTAGTGGTATCACTTCCTATAATGTGGAAGGGGCCTAATAATAAATACCATCACTGCTTTTGGCCCATGCATTTCAAATAAGAAGATGGCAACAGTGAATGACAATGGATGTATTCTAAAAATAAATCAGGTTCAAGCATAGAGAGATGAGTGAATGTCTAAAACTTAGCTTCACCATATTTCAAGCATATAAAACAATTCAAGCTGAAATGATGAAATACAATCAGTAATTCTTCCTCCATTATATAAAATGTGGGCACTAGGGATTTATAATAGGAAATTCATTTGTCGGGGAATTGAGGTTTTACATCTTTGCTCATCTAATAATAAATCTAAAAAATAGAATAGGCGAGATCAGGTTCAAAGTTATAATCATTGGCTACAGTATTGTAGCTTAATATGAATTTTCATTGATTGAACTATGGTGCACTCATGTGGCCAATTATTGAATGGATAAACCATGCAATTTTGGGAATGGCTGCGTTTTTGTGTGCACAGTGTCTACAGGTGAAACAATTTGAAAGCACTAGCTTCACCTGTTCAAGCGGCATGGAAAAAAAAACTACATAAAATTGGGGAAATTTGCGGTTGAATGCTCAGTAACTGCACAATACTGGTGCCATTTGCACGTGAGAATGATGACTTTTCAGCTCTCTAGACCTGTTTGTTTCAGTAAACGTTTGTACACTGTCCAATCAGTCTTGTCAGTGTGTAAGGACATGCCCCATTTACAAGTAGAATACAACACCTAGTTTTTAATTCATTCAGTCATTTCCAGGAGGAATAACAGAGGAACAATGCAACGCAGAGTTCTAAAAAAGATGCTTCAGAACTGTTATTTTATGGGGAATGCAAATATTTACTACAACAGCCATGTCAGGTGAGGTGACAGGCCCTCTTTAGACAATATACAGGTTATTTTGCAATGAATGCTTTTACACATTAATTGGTTATTCATACAAAAAAAATCTGAATAGAAAAAAATATAAATGATAAATGCGGCTCAGGGAATATATATTATTTTTAAAATGCAAACATTTGTCAGAGCGAATACACAGATGGATAGCAGCTCCCGCTATAATCTGGGAGAACAGTTTGTGAGACACCTAAAATCACAGCTGAATCAACTGTCAGTGCCATTTTAATTACTAAAAGCCAAGCAGAAGACAATAAAAAGTGATTTGCAGATCTGTCCTCTAAGCAAATCCAGACAATAGTAATAGTACTGCAACTCATTAAACAAAGCATTTGCCAACTATATTCATAAAGGAAATGTGCAATAAACTTGCTACTGCCTCAGCATTTGCTGAAATCTTAAGCAGAATTAATTTGTTAAAAAAATATCAATAAACTATGAAATTTATGTTACTTAGTAGTACATGGCCGGGCTAGGTGGAAGTCATCAATACATTGTTTATGTTATCTTTTTTTTTTTACTGGATAGCCGAAGGTTGTTTAAGGCTCTGTTCACATGTATTGTGGTTTTCAGAATCTGAAAAAAGAGGCTCTGAATACAGATGTGAACTTAGCCTAAAAGAGTTTTCCATATATTTTCTTTCAGTCAAACTGATTGCTAGGGATCTGCTCCCTGACAACCATATGTAAACATCTGTGTCTGTTCGGCTGCGTATCCCAAGAAACCATGTATGAATCTGTAGTACAACTATCCATAGAAATCTATGTCTATGCAACATGTTCCATCACATGCCACCACATGCCGTATTACAGACTTATTTTCCTCAAGTAGCATTGCTTCTGGGGAAGAATACATGTGCCACTTGGAAGCACTTACAGCTACAAAATGTAAAATATGTGCATGAGGTCTTAGGAAGGTCCTTTGATTATAAATTTCCTGTCTTTAGGATCCACCCCTGGCTTTGTAGAGCATTTTTCAAAAAATACATTTAAAACTGCACCAAACTGCCCTGTGTGAAGCCTTTGCTTTGGATGCTTTCACACGGAGGCTTTCATATGGGAGAATTTTAGCACCATTTATAATGGTAGCCACGACTCAGTACCGAATCCGCCGTACAACTACCACCGCTGCCAAATGGACCCAATTGGATTTATAATGTGATCCGCCTGGGTTCCGCTGTGGTGTCCTTCATTTTGACGAGAAGACTAGCGTTGCATGTTGCGTTATTCCTGTCATCAAATCTGATGGAATTTGCAAAGGAGGCTTTGAGCATCCACCACAAATGTGAACATTCCTTATGTTTGGTTCAGTTGAAACGTGGGTCATATGGGAATTGCGGCCTTAACACAGTTGCCAAAATGTGCAGATATTGTGACGGAATAAAAGCAGCATTAAACAAGTTTTGAATTTAATACATAACCTTTAATACCAAAAGCATACACAACCAAGCTGTGGTGCAAAAACTATTTTCTCAATTTATGGCTGAAATAACCTTTAAAAAAAATCATATATACACATCTGAAACCTTTTAAAAACAAGAAAGTGGAGGAAAAGACCAGGCAAATATTGGCTGGAGTTTACATGTTAGCCATGTAAGTCATAAGTACTAAGCATGTTTGGCAATGCTAGAAGGTTTGAAAAATCAGCACATGATACCATCGTTCTAAAGAGATTCAAACACAGATGCCAAACAAAGTCATTGAAAGCTACCAGTCTGGAAAGGTTTACAAAGCCATTGCTAAGGCTCTGGGACTCCAGCGAACCACAGTGAGAGCCATTATCCACACATGGAGAAAACTTGGAATAGTGGTAACTCTTCCTAGGAGTGGTCGGCCTACCATAACTTCTCCAAGAGCGCATCAACGACTCATTCAAGAGGTCACAAAAGAACCCAGACGAACATCTAAAAACTGCAAGCCTAAGTTGCCTTAGTTAAGGTCAATGTACACAATTCCACAATAAGAAAGACACTGTGCAAAAATTTAATTCATGGGAAAGTTGGAAGGCGCAAACCACTGCTGACCAGGAAGAACTAAAAGGTTTGTCTCACATTTGCCAAAAAACATCTAGATAACCCCCAAGACTTTTGGAATAATAGTCTGTGGACTGATGAGTCGAAGGTGAAACTTTATGGAAGACATGAGTCATGTTACATCTGGTGTAAAGATAACATTTCATTCCACCATAAGAACATTATGCCAACATTTATATATGGTGGTGGTAGTGTGATGGTCTGGGGCTAGATAACTTGTCATGATTGATGGGACCATGAATTCTGCTCTCATCATAAAATCCTGAAGGTGAATGTCTGCTGGCCTTTGGTGACCTAAAGCTCTAGCGCAGTTGGGATATGAAGCAGGACAACGATCCGAAGCACACAAGCAAGTCCACCTCTGAATGGCTCAAAAGAAACACAATGAAGGTTTCGGAGTGGCCGAGTCAATGTCCTGACTTGGATCCCATTGAGATGCTGTAACAAAACATTAAACAGGCAGTTCATGCTCAAAAACCCTCCAATGTAGCCGAATTAAAACAATGCTGCAAAGAAGAGCGGGCCAAAATTCCTCCACAGTGATGTAAAAGACTCATCACAAGTCATCACAAATGTTTTATTGAAGTGGTTACTGTCTAGGGTGGCCCAAACAGTTAGGAGGGAAGTTACATTTTCACACGGATGATAGAGGTTTTGGATAAATCTTTATCCTCAATAAATGGGTGATCATTGTGTGTTTACTTGTGTTCTCTTCATCTTATATATAAATGAGTTGGATAATCTGAAACATTTAAATGTGACGAATTAGTAAAAATAGAATATATCGGGTGAGGGGCAAATCCTTTTTACCACACTGTATGTATTGCATAAATCAGCAAACCAGAAAAGATCAGCCAACTTTATTTATGTGTAATTATACAAAGTGAATAGTGCATAGAAGTGATGATGATGTGAAAAATAATAATTTAATATATGCATAAAGTGCACGACTACTCTTGACAATTGACATATAAATAAGACAATACATATAAGTGTTGTAAGGAAAATAAATAAATAAATTATTAAAATAAATGTATATGAATCATGTGATAAAAAAAAGTTATTTTTTTTGTGTGTTTTTATGTCCTAAAATAATCTCAGCCAGATGTTACTTTAACCCCTTACTGACATTTGACGTACACGTACATCATAGTAAGGAGGGGAGTATAAAGCGGCCTTACGGGCTAAGCCTGCTCCATACTCTGCATCTGTCAGCTGTATATTACAGCTGACACCTCACTCTAATGGCCCGGGATCGGATAGAACTCCGATTCCAGGTCTTTAACTGCTTAAATGGTGCAGCCAATAGCAAACACAGCATCTAAGCCATTAAAAAGAGGGGCAACATCCACGGTCACCCCACTGCCCCCTGTCTGATGTGATCGCGAGGTTCCGATGGGTTGACATGACAGTCTGGGGGCCTAATGAAAGCCTCCAGGTTTGACATCTTAATCTTCCTATTAAGCCCTGCTAGAGGAAGGGCTTAAAAGGAGACAGAAAAAAGCACAATAAACTGTAGAGTATTGTAGTATTGCAGTGTAAAGTGCAAGCGATGTAATGATCGAATGTTCTAGTCCCCTAGGCGGGATGCGGTTAAAGTCTATGGTAAAATATGAGAAAACCTGTTACTATGAAGCATTTTGAATTGCCACTTTGTGGAGGGAACTTTGGTTGTTTTGTTCTATGTGGTACAAAAGGTTTTAAAAGCAATCTGTTTAAAAGTTATGACACCATTTCTGTGATTTCATGCTGACAAGTCTGGCGCTTTGACATTGTTCTGTTATTGGCCGAATGCTGTGATTTCATATTTAGTGATGGAAAGAATAAGGTCATAAGTCAGAAGTTAAACTAAATCTAAACAGTCTGAAATAACATGCAATGTTTCGGGAAGACATTTTTAAAAATGAAAAAAAAAATCTGAAAAGTGATAATCTAAAGTTTTGACAGCTCCAAAGATTATACATATATGCATACATGTACATTTAATACTTTATGTATTAACCTGACCATAAGGTTATGTTCACATGCAGTGAGCAATAACATCTGAAAATACGGAGCTGTTTTCCCACAAAAACAGCTCCTGATTTTCAGACGTTTTTGTAGCAACTCGCATATTTCGCTGCGTTATTTACGGCCGTTTTTGGAGCTGTTTTTCAATTAACTCAATGAAAAACGCCTCCAAAAACGTCCCAAGAAGTGTCCTGCACTTCTTTTGACGAGCCCTCATATTACATGCCGTATTTTGACAGTGACGCATAAAATAAAGGCTCGTGGGAACAGAACATTGTAATTCCCATTGAAAACAATGGGAAGATGTTTGTAGGCGTATTAGGCAAGTTTTTTCAGGCGTAATTTGAGGCGTAAAACGCCCAAATTACGCCTGCAAACACTGCCTGTGAATATACCCTAAAAGGTCACAACCAGACAAACAAACACACTAATAGAAAAGAGAGGGGGACAAAAAGAAGAAAAAAAAAAGTTGGGAAGTCAAACCATCCCTTCTAATAGCATTAGCCCTTACAGCCTTGTCAGGAACATCACAAGAGTTTTCAATACTCGGACGATTTTTGGAATTCCATCCAAGGACATCATAATCTGTCAAATCTATTGTATGTGTTGTTTAAGCAAGAGATTAAGTTCTCCATTTGCATAATGTCATTGACTTTTGATACCCAAAAGGGAAAGAATAGGAGCTGTTGGTTTCTTCCACATTAATGGAGTACACATTCTCGCAGCCATAATTAGGAAGCATAATAGTGATTGCTTAAGAGTGATAGGTGGAGTCTCGCTATGACAAAGGAGGAACAACGCGGGGTTCATAGCCAATCTCACTCCGAGGATACTACTCATATTCTCTCTTATTCCTTCCCAAAAGGGAAGTAACAAATGACATGACCAAAAAGTATGGAGAAGTGTACCGATTTCATTTCTACATCTCCAACATTTTGGGTCCGAAGATGGACAAAAGTTCTTTAAACGTGATGGTACTCTATACCATCTGGAAAGTAATTTATAGTTAGCTTCCTGAAAGCGAGAACTAATAGAGGATTTAAGTGAGATTTTAAGGTCCGCTTCCCATTGAAGAACGAAGGGTGGAGGTAGTTGTCTGGAGGAGCGCATAGGTCAGGGACAATGAATGCCTAATCAAACCCAAGCCTAGACACAGTGTCCCAAATGCGGTTTTATCTTGTGTGAAAGATTCTCGTGTGGGAGAGATACAAAAAATGTGTTAATTGCATAGATCTCCAGGGCCCCAATAAATTAGGTCCCAACATGCTCAACAATGCATGTCGAGAGAGCCAGTGATTATCCTTTTGTAAGTCATAAACTCTAAATTTACCAGAAGACACCCAGCTGCGGAAAATCAGGTAGTCTACTCCTGGAGGGAAACGAGGGTTACTCAAAATAGGATATTGCATGGTAATAAAATAGACCATAATTTTGGATTCGTGCAACATTGCAGTGTTGGGCCTATAGTGGGATGGAGACGTAAAGAATGTAGATACAATGGCTCCAGCTATGGGCATGCCGCTAAAGAAATGCTACAAAAACACTGTTCAATTTGGAACCAGGGTTTGAGGGATCCGTGTCGACACGCGTTGCCAGGTAATAGGTATTAATATCTGGCAAAGCAAGGCCCCCTCCATTTTTGGGTCAACACAGCAATGTAATTTTAATTCTTGCAGAATTCACACCCCATATAAAAAATTTTGGATAGAGTCAATTATTTTACAGAAGAAAGAGGGAACTCTGCAGTGCTTGCATGAGGTATAAAAGACAGGGTAGTAGATTAAATTTAAATATAATACAATGACCTAGCCAACTAAAGTTACCCTTGGTCCTTTTCCTACAGTCTTCACATATGATACATATGAGAGGACGAAAGTTAGACTGATAAAGATCAGATGGGTCCGGGGTAAGGCTGGGTTCACACAACCTATTTTCAGACGTAAACGAGGCGTATTATGCCTCGTTTTACATAGGGCTACAATACGTCGGCAAACATCTGCCCATTCATTTGAATGGGTTTGCCGACATACTGTGCAGACAACCTGTCATATACGCGTCGTCGTTTGACAGCTGTCAAACGACGACGCGTAAAAATACAGCCTCGTCAAAAGAAGTGCAGGACACTTCTTTCAGACGTAATTTGAGCCGTTCTTCATTGAACTCAATGAAGCACAGCTCAAAATTTACGGCTGTCAGAGAAGCCTTGCAAAATGCAAGGAGGGGCATTTACGTCTGAAACGAGGCAGCTGTTTTCTCCTGAAAACAGTGTCTTTTCAGACGTAAATGCCTGCTACCGTGTGCACATACCCTAAGGGTATGTGCACACACGCTATCTTCCTTTTACGTCTGAAAAGACAGACTGTTTTATCGCCATAATCGTATCGACCCTCAGAATAAAGTAAAATGCCATTTATAGCACACGGTGAAAACTGCAAAAAATAAAAGACAAAAAACATTGTCAGAATTTATGTTTTGTTGTCACTTTGCTTGCCAAAATAATCTAATAAAAAGTGATAAAAAAAATCACATGTACCCTAAAATGGTATCAATGAAAACAACAGATTGTCCCGCAACAAATAAGCCCTCACACGGCTTCCGATGAAGAAAAAATAAAAAAGTTTTGGCTCTCAGAATATAGCGACAGAAATTGTGCAGTGTCCAAAAGCGGATAAGATCGGGCGCCATTTATCAGTGTGACACCGGCCACATATCTATGAATTATTATTTATTATTTATTATGATTATACCCTCTTATTATGCCCTGTTGTACTCTTAGATAAACGCCCACATTATAAACTGAAATACCACATTATAAACTGAAATACCAGAAAAACTCCAAACAGAACTGTTACGAAGCAAAATCTGCACTCCAAAAGCCAAATGGCGCTCCCTCCCTTCTGAGCCCTACAGCGTGCCCAAACACCAGCTTACGTCCACATATATGATATTTTATATCCGGGAGAACTCGCTCAACATTGTATGAGGTATTTGTCTTCAGTGGCACAAATTGGGCACAACATATTGTGCATTAAAATGACATATTAGTGAAAAAAAAATATTTGCACTTTGCACCATCCGCTACGCATTAACGCCTGCGTGCACCACGATTTAATAGCATGTCGTGGTGTGGGGGGTTTATATATGGAGCGGGCTCATGCGCTGCGCCCACTCCATATTCTGCAGGTGTCAGCGGTGTATTATAGCTGACACCCAGGATTAACGGACAGGAACAGCGATTGCGCTGTTACAGGAGCCTGTAAAAATGACATTATGCTGCAATACATTAGTATTGCAGTGTATTGTACCAGCGACCTAATGATCGCTCGTTCCAGTCCACTAAAGGGACTAATAAAATGTGTAAGAAAAAAAAAAAAAAAAGTAAAAGAAGTTATTATTAGTGAAAAAAAGATATATATATTTAAAGTCCAAACAATCCCCCTTTCCCATGTTTCCTCTAAAGTAATGTAAAAAATAAAAAAATAAACAGAATTGGTATCGCTGCATCCGTAAAAGTCCAAACTATTACAATATACCATTATTTAATTTGCACTGGAAAGGCCGTAAAAAATAAAGAATTTAAAACGCCAAAATCACAGTTTTTTGGTCACCTTAGCATTTAAAAAAAAATCATAAAAAGTGATAAAAAAGTTGTATGTAAAAAAAAATTGTACCGATAAAAACTGCAGCTCATCCCGCAAAAAAATCAGCCCTCAAGCGACCAAAAAAATAAAAAAACTGATGCCTCCCGGAATATGGTGAAACAAAACGTTTTGTTTTTTTAACAAACAGTTTTTACTTTGTAAAAGTATTAAATTATAAAAAAACTGTATAATTTGGTATCACCGTAATCGTCTCAGAAAACATTTAAGTTGTTGTTTTTACCGCACGGTGAAAGCCGTAAAAACGAAACCCAAAAAACAATGGAGGAATCACAGCTTTTTCCAATTTCAGCCTGCAAAGGAATTTATTTTCAGTTTCCCAGTACATTAAATGGTATCATATGGTGTCACTAGAAACTACAACTCCTCCCGCAAAAAAATAAGCCCCCACACCGCTCTATTGACAGAAAAATAAAAAAAGTTATGGCTCTTGGAAAGCGGGGTGGGAAAACTAAAATGTAAAAGCAAAACATGGATCACGCCTGAAAGGGGGTTGATTAATTTCTACTGAAAAAGCATTTATGACCAAGTGGGGTATTTCCGTACTTGGGAGAAATTGTTTTACAAAGATTGGGCAGCTTTTTCTACTTTATACATGCTCACTATACCCCTAGATAGATTTAAGGGGTGTAGTTTCCCAAATGGGGTAAGTTTTTGGGTGTTTCCACTGTTTTGGTACCTCAGGGGCTTTGCAAATGCAACATGACACCAGAAAACCATTCCAGCTAAATTTGAGCTCCAAAAGCCAAATATTGTTTCTTCCCTTCTGAGCTCTGCCGTGTGTCCAAACAGCAGTTTATTACTACATATGGGGTATTGTTTTAATCAGGAGAAATAGCTTTACAAATTTTGGGGTGATTTTTCTCCTTTATTCATTGTAAAAATTAAACATTTCTATGTTTTTTTAAAGAAAAAAGTAGATTTTAATTTTCACGGTCTAATTCCACTAAATTCAGCAAAAAAAACTGTGGGGTCAAAATGCTAACTATACCCCTAGAAAATTCCATCAGGGCTGTAGTCTCCAAAATGGGGTCAGTTTTGGGGGGTTTCCACTGTTTTGGTCCCTCCAAGGTGTTGCAAACGCGACGTGGCACTGAAAACCAATCCAGAAAAATCTGCGCTCCAAAATCCAAATGGCGCTCCTTCCCTTCTGATCTCTGCCGTGGGTCCAAACAGTAGTTTAGTACCACATATGGGGTATTGCCGTAATCGGGAGAAGTATCTTTACAAGTTTTGGGTGCTTTTTATTCTTTATCCCTTGCAAATATTATTTTTTTTAATATTTTTTCAGAAAAAAAGTAGATTTTCACTTTCACAGACAAACTCCAATAAATATAACAAAAGACCTGTTGGGTCAAGATGCTAACTATACCCCGAGATAAATTCCTTGAGGTGTGTAGTCTCTAAAACCGTGTCACTTTTGGGGGGTTTCCACTGTTTTGGCCCACACGACCTCCTCAAACCTGACATGGTGCCTAAAATATATTCTAAAAAAAGGAGGCCCCAAAATCCTCTAGGTGCTCTTTTGCTTCTGAGGCCTGTACTTCAGTCCATTACCACACTAGAGCCACATGTTGGATATTTCTAAAAACTGCAGAACCTGGGCAATAAATATTGAGTTGCATTTCTCTGGTAAAACCTTCTGTGTTACAGAAGAAAATGTAATCCAAATGAATGTCAGCAAAAAAAAATTACGTTTGTAAATTTCCCCTCTACTTTGCTTTAATTCCTGTGAAGCGCCTAAAGGGTTAAGAAACTTTATGAATGCTGTTTTGAATACTCTGAGGGGTGCAGTTTTTAATATGGGGTGATTTATGGGGGTCATAAAGCCCTCAAAGCCACTTCAGAACTGAACTGCTCCTTGAAAAATAGCCTTTTGAAATTTTCTTGAAAATGTGAGATATTGCTGCTAAAGTTCTAAGCTTTGTAACGTCCTAGAAAAATAAAATAATGTTCAAAAACAATGCAAATATAAAGTAGACATATGGAATATGTGAAATAGTAACTATTTTGTGTGGTATTACTATCTGTTTTACAAGCAAATACATTTAAAATTAGAAAAATCATAATTTTTGCACATTTTCTCTAAATTTTGGTGTTTTTCACAAAAAAGCAATGAATTTAGTGACCACATTTTTCAACTAACATAAAGTACAACATGTCACAAGAAAACAATCTCAGAATCGCTTGGATAGGCAAAAGCATTGCAGTTATTACCACATATATTGACACGTCAGATTTAAAAAATGGGGCAGGTCCTAAAGGCCAAAATGAGCTCGGTCCTGAAAGGGTTAAAGTAATATTTATCACCTCGGATTTAGCTAAGTTAATTTTAAAGCTAGAAAGTTCTGAGTATAATATAAATTTACACATTAAATTTGGAAGCTAGATGGTTGGTTTGGTAATAAAGAACAAAAGGTCATCTGCGTAAGCTATTTTATATTCTGAGCCCTGGAGTGACATACCCGAAATAAATGGTTGAGGTCTCAATATCCGAAGGAACGGTTCTAAAGTAAGAATAAAAATAAAAGGTGATAATGGACAT
This sequence comes from Rhinoderma darwinii, assembly GCF_050947455.1. NCBI lineage: Eukaryota > Metazoa > Chordata > Amphibia > Anura > Rhinodermatidae > Rhinoderma > Rhinoderma darwinii. Next base: position 89,820,015 of record NC_134691.1, read on the forward strand.
CCCTGTCGCGTACTATTTGAAATTCTTTAGAAAGTAAGCCATTTACTTGAATCCTCTCTGAGGGGACAGAATATAAAGCCATAGTCCCAGAGATCATATTAGCCCCTAGCCCGATTTTACGCAGAGTCTCCTCCATAAAAATCCAATTTGCTCGATTGAAAGCCTTCTCTGCGTTCGTAGAGAGTAATATAATTTGCTTATTCGCGCACTTGATTTTGTATATAAGATTTATTGATTTTATAGTGTTGTCTCTGGGTCCCCTCCCTGTTACAAAACATGCCTGGTCTAAGTGAATAATCAGGTCCATCAATGATAATAATCTGGTAGCAAAGATTTTTGCAAGGAATTTAATGTCCAAATTGAAATTTGTCTATAATTGGAGCATTTTAAAGAGTCTTTTCCGGGTTTGGGAATCACCAGAATTCTAGCCCGCAAGGAGGCCCTTACTGGGAGTTTAGATGAAGAAAAAATATTAAGGATCTGCAGGAATTATGGGTCTTAATGTGATAAAGGGGATAATCTTAAAGTGTAAATCAAGGCTAGCTAATGTATTTTTAGACTAGACGTCATTGGATTAAAATTCCTATTATGTTTATGTTTCATGAATATATGTTAAAATGCCTCAGTTAATTAATTAAATTCATTTATTAAACATGATCATTTAATTAGATACTGTCAATTAACCTGAAATAAGAACATAAATTATTATTGTCTACGCAAGAGTAATTGAAAGTCTCCAAATTAATTATATCTTTAGTAAATATAACACTACAAGTATTTTTAATAATAATACAAAAAGCAGCTGATCGGAGATTATTAATTGGGGGCATAAGAGCGTCCCTGTGGCATTTTATTTACAGATAAACATCTGGATAGTTTCTTTACTTTTCTATATGAATTATGCAGCCAGCTATTTAACTTAATATAGTAAAATGCATACATGTTACAGAAAACTTTTTGCTCAATTAACACCTTAATGACATGTTATGTATTAGTACTAGGGGAAGTATGGAGCGGGCTCAAGGGCTGAGCTCACTCCATACTCAGCGAGTGACGGCTGTGTTATACAGCCGACACCTCACTGCAACGGGCGGAATCAAAGATCACTTTGATTCCGCCCGTTTAACACCTTAAATGTTGTTTAACACCTTTAACACTCCGAATCGCGATCTCATCATTTAAATCGTTAGAATCAGGGGGGCGCCCCCTCAAATAGGCCATCCCACCCCCCCCACCCCCCGTGTGATGCGATCGGCCGGTGAAAATGGTTGTCATGGCAGCCTGGGGGCCTAATAAAGGCTCCCAGGTTTGCCATCTTTGTACTCCTTTGAAGCTCTGCATCCGGCAGGGCTTCAAAGCAGACTATCAGAATCACAATATACTGCAGTACATTAGTATTGCAGTATATCATGCAAGCGATCCAACGATCGCTGGTTCAAGTCCCCTAGGGGGACTAATAAAAAAAGTAAAAAACAGGTAAATAAAGTTTTTTTTATGTTCCAAAAAAAAAAAAGTATTAAAAGTAAGAAAAAAAAATATTTTCCCATTTTTCCCCTAATGCAATGTTAAAAAAATAAAAGTTGACATAACTGGTATTGCCACGTCCGTAAAAGTACGCACCATCACAATATAGCATTGTTTTACCCGCTCGGTAAACGCCGTAAAAATAAATAAATAAAAACATTCTAAATTGCTGTTTTTTGGTCACCTTAGCTCTCAAAAAAAAATGGAATAAAAAGTGATCAAAAAGTCACATGTAGCCCAAAATGGTAATGGTGAAAACTACAGCTCGCCCCGCAAAATTTAAAAAATAAAGTTATGAATCTCAGATTATGGCGACACGAAGTAATTTTTTTTAGCAAATAGTTTTATTTTTTTAAAAGTGGTAAAACATATAAATTTGGTATTGCCATAATTGTATCAACCTGTAGAATAAGGTGAATATGTAGTTTTTACCGCTTGATGGACGCCGTAAAATCAAAACCCCCCAAAAAAATTGTGTAGTCGTTGTTTTTTGCCCATATCAGCCCACAAATAATTTTTTTCAGCTTCCCAGTACATTATGCAGTACAATAAATGGTGCCATGAAAAACTGCAACTTGTCCCACAAAAAACAAGCACTCATATGGCTATGTTGACAAAGAAATAAATAAATTATGGCTTTTGGAAGGCGGAAATGAAAATGAAAAAACTCAAATTGGCCGTTAAGGTCAATGGCAGACTAGGCAACTGTATGTCATACAGTTTCATACAGTTTTTGTGTTCAGTTAAAGGGATTGCACAGCTGTTAAAAAAAACGGCTGCACAATATGTGTTAAACAAAACAAATAATCACCAGTTAAATCCCTCGCCGCTCCAGCGCTGAGGCTCCTGCAGCAGTCACATTTTATTAAAAACAGTTGGATAACTTCTTAAAAGGTGTTGCCTATGGTTAGAAAAGCATGGCTGCTTTCTTCCAAAACAGTAGCAAACAATGATGCAAAAACAGGTATGTTTCAAGGCGCCACTCCCGTATTGATACGTGCAGGTGAGGTCTCTCCTCCCTCAATACTGATCATGGAACAAACAAAATGCACAATCTTTTTGCAAGTGAAAAAACTTCTTTATTCAATTCAGTACAAAATTCGACAGTTCAGAAATAGCACGACATGTAATTTTCACCATTTAGTGTGATAGTCCCAGCAGTGGTTTATATTGCCTGTTTTGAAGTATAGTCCATAAATCATATGGGGAAACATTTTCTGGAAGGGAACTAGTGTTAGACACGCTAAAAGAGATGTTTCGGGGGACCGCCCCCTTTCTCAAGCATGCGTGGAATTTACACCCTTTTGAAAAGATGGTTGAATCCATTGGAACAATATTTTTCTGCTCATGAACACATATTGCAATATGTTATAGTAAATACTAAACATTATATCACTTCCTTTCCAAATACATCTGGACCCAGAAATCGCATGTTGCAATGAGGTTCTTAGGACAGGAACCTATAAGTATACATTGCAACTGCAGTTTTTATTTAACTCTTTAGGACTCAACAAGTCCAATCTAAAAATCCAGTAAGCAACCTCATTCTTATCTGTGCATCATCGCTTCCTTCAACTTCTAATATAAGCCATCTCAGGTCAAAGACTTTGAGGCCCATTTGAAAAAAAATGTCTGGCTACCGTTGCCTCGCCAAGCTTTTTTTGCTGTCTGTCATCATCCTTCGATACCTCTTTCTAATAGACGTGATTAGTTGTTTTTAATTTACATTATTGTAAGTTCTCTTGTATTGATGGGTATATTATTGGGTAATACAATGCATCATGCATGCTTGAGAATGGGGGCGGTGTGCCGAAGCCTTGCTTCTAGAATGTCTAACACTTGTTCCCCTCCAACAAACTTCTCTCCATGTGAATTATGGACTATACTTGAAAACAGGCGGTATAAACCACTGCTGGGACTATCACATTAAAAGGTGAATATTATATGTCTTGCTATTTCCGTACAGTTTGTGTGTGGTATTTCAGCTCAGACTCATTCACTTCCGTCGAGCCAAGCTGCAATACCAGACATAACCCATGGACTGGTGTGGCGCTGTTTCTGAATGAAAGCAGCTATGATTTCTTAACCCTGGACAACCCCATCAACTATATGAATGGCTCAACTTTACACAGATGGTCAAACCAGACCAATCAGCAAGTGACAGCATATCCTAACAACACAACGTCTTTTGCCAAGACTGGGGAAAATAATTACCGTAAGGGTGTATTTACAGATGCCGCTGGTTTGCTGTGGGCTTAAAAGCACGTGGCAAAACCGAGTGTATTTCACTGCAAATTACCATAGTTTTGCAAAGTGATTTTTGGTCGCAATGCTTCTAGGGGAGAAATACTCCCTACATTTGGTATATGATGGAACATGCCATGAATTTGGAATCCAACAGAATAAAACTCTGTATGCCTGTACAGTAGAGGCCCCATGCACTTAAATGGGAGCACTATTATGGCTTAATAGAAAATAGAGCCACAATACAGCCGTGTGCATGAGGCCGGTGTTCTTTGTTTCGTTTGTATGTTTTACTTTACTACGTAGTATATTATAAGATTACTACGATTGAACATTGAATATCATCATCATCATCATCATTATTATCATCATCATCATTATTATCATCATCATCATCATTATTATCATCATCATCATTATTATTATATGTCTGTTACTTTTAATTCAAGCACTTACCACTTCTTCATGTTTGCACTTCCTCACATTTATGCCATTAATCTGAAATCAAGACATATTTGCTGTTATTGATGGCTGTCATTATGTACAAACAATGGAAATAAAGAACAAGCTATGTCTTACTTGCAGAATAGCATCTCCGATGAACAGAAGACCAGAAAGCTCAGCTGTAATCATGAGGGGAAAAAAAGAATAAAAACTGATGAATAAACAACATAGATATGAACCCTATGATCTTCAATAATTGATAGGTGAAAATAATAAGAAAAGCTGTTTCTTCCCTCTAGAATCATACTTGAAAGCATTTTCCATGCTGTTAATTCCAAATATAAGATACAAAAACTCATTTTCTAGGCTGCCAAAAGTAGAAGGCCTGGGAAGAAAACATTAATCCTCTTACGTCTCCTATGGGCAGTCGTTGGAGTCACAGACTTGGTAATTTTGGCATTTCAGAGATTGCATTTTCTTGATTAGCAATGAGAAGGTTTCATCTATCTGCCACAGTGGTATAATTCAATTTGCCTCTAATTCTTCCCCAAGTAATAATTTATTTTTTCATTATCCAGTCATCGCACAGAGATTAGAAAGCTTTGTAATGACTCCCAGACTTTTAGAAGAACTGTGTGTACTTTGTGCATCAAGGCAAAAACCCACATGGAAATAGTTTCTTAGATAAATGAAAAGGATGTGTGCATGGGGTCTATTAAAATATTTGCCGAATCGCTGCTCCCCAGGCATGCTAATTGTAATCCACTGCAATAGGTTCTCTTTGCTTTTTCCTTATTTGCATCATACACATACGTTTTAATAGCATTATCGTTGTGGGAACTGTTGCATGTGGGAAACGCTAGCCAGATACCATGCAGCTAGAGTGACACTTTATATTAATGCTATGGTGTTACAGGAATAAGCATATTGCTTCATGGATTTAATCCTGGGAATTACAGTTTGATTATGTCCATGTTTGATTTTTAGTAGGTTAAAGGTATGTATTTTACTGACTCTTCCTAGATATATATATCTAATATATCCAACATCTGTGGACAACCTGCAGAGGCATAGCATGAATGTCCTGACAAAAACTATATATCAGCTGTTGTCTTATTTGGCTTGGTGTCCTATGGGCCCCCATAGAGTTGAGTCCTAGTAGGGATTGCTATTACTACACCCCTTATTGCCTTAAGAGTGAAAGTCAGGTCAAAATATACAATGCATAGGTTACATAATACACTTATAAAATATAACAATACTCAAATTTACAGGTGTCTGGATTGTGCAACTTCTTTTTAGTTTGCAAATACCCTGAATAATTGTGGGGTTTCCAGCAGCTGAACCTAAGCTTGCGTTCCCTGCTATCAATTCACATCGCCCAGGAAATCACTTTCTTATCACTCCTTTACCTTGCAACAGCCCCTTAAAACAATGGGCATCCATTTGTCTGCAGGGGTGCTGGAAGTCATCCAGAGTCAGAGTCATCCATCCAGAATTGATGAGACTCTGACCAATAAAGAGTTGTCGATACTAGTGAACCTACGCTATTGGCTTAATATGCCTTTGAAGAGCATAGAGAAAGACGTATTCTGAACCAAACAACCCATTTAATAGTGTCACCAGGGTTCACCTACCTAATTGTTTCTTTTTCAGAACAATTTATAAAAAAAATCACAGTCAACATTTTTTATGGACAAATTGGAAAACCATAATAAATCCTAAAGATTATAAGTAATAATGTATATACCTTAGAATACTGATTATAAACTCATTAGCAGCATTTACTGTGACCTCTTAAATTATTACAACCCCAAAACTGTGTACAAGACTCAACTACTTCCCAAAAAAACACAGATTCATTTTTATTACAGACACTGGAAAAAAATCCCTTGTTTTGGCTGTCTGTCCAGAAATGTACAGACTGTTGGAAACCCTGAGTGTCACTTATAAAACATTTTTTTAAAAACTAGTGGACCCTTTAACATATTTGTGACAACTTAAACTGAAAATAAATAAAAGATGAACCTGATATACAGGCATGCCATTTTTAGACAGATACAACCTAGCCTTTTCTGAAACATTTCTAGAATAATATTGCTAGACATCTCTATAACTATTCCTTATTTATAGACAAGATACTTACCTTTTTAAGATTTTATAAACTCCCCCAAAAAAATCGCTATTTTAAAGTAATAGTTATAAATTATAGATCATGTGATCATTCAGCCTAGTTCATGAAGTTCTTCATTTTATTACCACTGGTTTCTTTTAGGGGTTTTAACAATGTAAAATGAAGTAATGACTTAATTATAAAAATGACGGCAGCGTATGATTGATGTTCTTAGAAAGAACAAGTAACATTGTGTTTCTACACAAGAAGAACTGAAAGTAGTAAAAGTCAAGTGCTGCCTAATGTGTCACTTAGAACAGAAGGTAAGCGAGTCTTCTGAGAAAGGCAATTTGTAATTCAGAAGGATAAAGCTTTAGAATAATTAACATCACACTGGTTAAGGAAGTTGTAACTCCAACTGTGTGAATGCACTAGAGTATAAAAATCTAAAACAGAGTAATCCTATGTATTTATAGCTCTTATTAGTACTTAGGGAAATTCAAATGCACGGGCAGACCGTGGTTCTAGCAGCTTGTTAAATGTAAATACCAGAGAAGAAGCCACAAGCCAGGAAAAACTGTATTAAAAAACCCCCACTAGTTTAAATAAAAAATAGATTCCTTAAAGCGTACCTAACTTTTCAGGTGACTTTTCCAGTATAAATGGTCATATGTGTGTATATGAAGAATAACACTACTTCTGGCCATTATGTGACTTGTATTCTGCATTATTTGGCCATGTTCACACAGGATGGAAACTACACAGCGTGAAAGTACACAGCGTATCCATCCTGGAACCCGCAGGGAATTTCGCCTGAAAAAACGCACCAAATTGTGGTGCAGTTTTTTGGACGGAATGTCCAATATCTGTATATATATATATATATATATATATATATATATATATATATATATATAAAATCCAAAAAACAGGCAGCACTCCAAGGTATAAGCAAGGTAGAAAAAGGTGCTTTATTGGTCCATATACACACGACATTTCAGCTCAACACAGGAGCCTTTCTCACTTGAGAAAGGCTCCTGTGTTGAGCTGAAACGTCGTGGGTATATGGACCAATAAAGCACCTTTTTCTACCTTGCTTATACCTTGGAGTGCTGCCTGATTTTTGGATTCTACTACAGCAGGTCTGTTAGCCCTGACCTGGGCAGGTCGGCACCCACCTACGATTTACAAGGCTGTGCGGCTGACATTGTATTTGGACTTATATATATATATATATATATATATAGAGGTAGCTGCATCATGAAGGAGATTATATAGTAATACTGAGTAGTGCAGCTGAGAATCCAGCACTGGGGTGACATAGAAATGTTACCCGTAGGCTGTGTCTTTCTCACTGTGCTTCTGCTGCCTTCTCCTGCTCTCCCTCCCTTCTCTATAGATTTGCATTCAGCAAGACTGTTGCTGACTCACTCTCTCTCTGCTACCTGCCCCTGTTCCCCCTCTTCTCCACAGACTTGTATAGGCAGGCAGAGAAGAGACACCCCACATTTTCTGCAGGCCGTCTGTAACCAGGGACAGACTTTGCTTGACAACACGGGGGGGGGGGGGGCAGCAGATTACAGGAAGGGAGACACCTAGTAGCAGTAAATTCACACAGAATTTTCATGGATAAAACAACTACATTTTTACAGTAACTATATTACAAAGATGATCTATATCAGGTATACTATTAGATTAGCATAAGTTGTTTAAAAAGTTAGTGTCCATTTAACTGTTTGTGCAACAAGAGCTTTTTAAAAAGAACAACTTAGATCAGATTATGGGGATTTTTCAAATTTTCCACTTAGTGGTGAAGGGGACAATGCCAACCCACTAGGGGTCCCTATTAATTACAAAGTAACCACTATGAAATGCCATAAATAATGGCTTAATGATAATCATAAGCAGTTCCCTATGAAATTCCCTAGGTGACAGTGGCTCACCCAGTCATAAAGTGGGACATAAACATTCCCATGTCCTGATTAGCTGGGAGTTGTGAAAACGGCAGAGGTCCCCCTCAATCATTCTCATACCTTTGATGGAAAGTGTGGAAATATAGGGGACCATAATTACAGCTTGGAAATAAACTATGAAGAATTTTCTAACTCCTTAGGACATTGGTGGAGATCAAAGCTAGGCTTGGATTTCCATTCGGAGCTTCCTTATTCAGTTCTGTCACTTTTTATGGCAAGGCTAACACAGCATTAAGCACTATTCTTTCAGGTCAATAAGGTATGTTGGGCGCCAGTTGGATCTGTAGTATGGCAGGTCCAACACAGCATCGTGGCTTCAATTATAAACAGAGGTATGATGTAAACAGAGTCTAAGACCTGATATAAGTTATGGCTAAATTCCCCAACATACATTCAACAGTGTTGGGGAAAACAGTACACATTATTCTGTTACCTAGACTAGCAGTCTTTATACATGACATTTCATGTGACCTTCATCATCTATATATGAAACTGTGGATTTGAACCAGTTCTTAGGTCCTGTCCTGTTTACATCGACCCCCTAGTCCCTTGCCTACACCCGAACATATAGATTATACCCTCTTCACAACACTCCAGAAATAAACAACCTGCAAATCCTGTAAAAATAACGTGTTTATAGATTTTAATACCTTTCATGTCTAATGTTTCTTTTTGGGCAAACAAAAAAAATAACATAAATTGCATTTAATGCTGTCTTCAAGCATTTTAAAGAACATCTGTCATCAAGGTAAAGTTGTATGTTTTTACACCTTCCGCTTTAGAATTATATAGCGAGTATATTTTCCTCTATGTTAAAATGTTAAGGTTATTTTATTTGACACTCTGATCTCTCCCTGAAATTCATCTGTATCTTAACTTAAATTGCTGCTCATGAATATTTATTAGGGGTTCTACCCTCATCCAGTCCTCATTACTTCCCATCTAACTCTACATGCTGGCACAAGATTAGCTGGTCATGTGACCTGATTTTTAAGCTATAGTGAACGTGACTGGTTAACGCCCATACGTAATAAGTCTACATGCTTCAGAGTCATTCAGAGATAGTTGCTTAGTTAGAAACATAAAAAGAGAATCATCCATCAAGTTTAACCTTTCTATGGGCCGGGCTATTTTATTCAGACTTTTTTTTTAATTAAAACTTCTTGCCCAATTTAGCCTCACAGAGTAATAAACACCTCCCTAACCCCACAAGAGTATCAGGATAATTTCCCTCGATTTAGTCAATTTCATACTAAACTTTTGTGAAGTATATCTCTTGACGCCATAAAACAAAATACCTGTGTAATTCTCTTTTAGATTTAGTCATAACTTTTGCCATTAGTGTCTCTTGTAGTAGGGCAATCCAATGTTTGACCTTATTGAGAAGAACCTCTTTCTATACCGATGATAGAAACTCTATTTTACCGCGTGCAAATTATGTCCCCTAGAACCTTCCACAGTTCTTAGCAAACCTTTTAGAATTTGACAGATGCTCTTTTATTTTGCCAACATGCCCGAGCATTGAGTGACATTTTTACCAAAGAGATATTAACTCACTGTACCTCTTTGTTCTTTGGATATCTTGGATAATACAACTGGAATATTATGTTCAGATCCTCCCTGAAACACATAGAAATTGTATCTACTTATTGAAGAAGCAAATGTGAAATAAAAAGTAGACAAGGGAAAAATACTGACTGGATAATTCTTGACATGCATGCAATATACGATACCCAGTTTACAAAATATCAAACTTTTAACTTATAAAATATAAAATATAAAAAACTAGAATCATGTTAACACATTAATATACAAGTAGTAATTTGTTGTTTTTATCCCTCCCCCCCCCCCCAAAAAAAAAGTAAAGACCAGCATAAACATATTATTTGAACAACATTTAAATATTTGCAAGACTAAACTACCCAAATAGGCCTCTTGCAGTTGGCCATATTTTGGCTCTGGAATCGTAAAACATCACCCATAGAGGTATATGGGGCCTACTGCACCTCAGTAAGCCTACGATGTTACACGGAGGGATATAGAGTTTTATAAAGCTATTATTGATAATACATTTTACAAGTGTTTCCCTAAAAATTAGAATATTATTTTACCTTTATAAGATAAAAAATAAAAAATAATTAAAACCAATATGTACTGTACCCTCAAATTTTCTACAAATAGCAGTGAATGCATCATTGCTTTCTAAGCAGTCAGATCTAAGATTTAAATCCTCAAGAACATGATTTAAAGAAATACAATAATGGAAAAGTAATGATGTACAAGTACAAAGGGATAAAGTGATAATAAAATTGACGATGCAGAATCAGTCTGGATAACAAAATAAATAAGGGGACTGAGAGTGTATTATGTGCCAATTAATAAGTGAATTTTTACTGAGTGCCTGTGGAATGGCAGGCACCAATGTTTAGCACTTAAGCAATAGATCTAAGTGACTATTAAAAGGGAATGTACATTCTCGCAATCAATTTTTTTCTATTTATTGTCCCAATGCATGTAAATCGAAACAACTTTGCAAATAGTCTTCATTAAGAATATCCTACCGTTTTGTGTCTACAGATCTTATACAAACCTACAGTATGTGTCTCCATGGTAACTGACTACGAACCAACCCTGTATCGTCCGATCCTGCAGTCATACTTTCTTCTATTTGTCCCCTACTTCTCACTAACCTACAATTGGTAGGTTAGCAAAAATAGGGGCAGTTGGATGGCAATATGATTGCAGGATCAGACTGTACAGGTTGGACCTATGTATTTCATCATACTTCTAGGTTGAAAAGTGATTTAAAAAAAATATTTAAATATGAGTACTGCTCAGCACTTAAGCCCTGTCCACTATTTTGGTATAAATCTTCCCCAATATCTTAAAATGGTAACTCTATACCTAATGTAACGAAGCTGTGTTGTGAAGCTATCTGTCGAGCAATACTTCCACAGTCAGTCTTGACATTGACTACTCTGGTACTCACTCTCTAACCCCTGTGCAGATATCTGGTCTTCGCTACAGCGAGTTCCCAGGTTGCGTCTGAAAAGTAGCCTCTGACAGGTAGAGCAAACAGGCAAGAGTAACCAAACAAGTCAAGTGTAAATACCAGATAATCAATAGAGAGTTTGTCAAAGCCAGAGTAGATCCAAAATCCAGAAACAGGAACAGTGCCAGATCAATTACGAGAGGTACCATTAGTAACAGAGTGGCAGGTAAAAATGAATGGTCCGGCAATCCAAAGTCAAACAAAAATAGGCAATAGAGGCTTAACCAGAAAAGTAGTCAATGGAAGTCGGGTAGAAAATACAGCATACAACATCATGTAGTTTCTCACTGATTTACATCTATAGGGATATAGAACCATTCCAGATAACCATGTTACTGTGTTTGGTTCATAAATTGTATCTGCATATTATAATTGATGATGCAGATGTGACAATATTTGTTACTAGTGCTTACGCACTTACATTGACACTATCAACTCAATAGATAGATGGTAGACTAACGCGATATATATGCTCAATATATATGCCTCTTACTACTCTAGTCTTAATTAGATTTTTAGATATACAGGGTGGGCCATTTATATGGATACACCTAAATAAAATGGGAATGGTTGGTGATATTAATTTCCTGTTTGTGGCACATTAGTATATGGGAGGGGGGAAACTTTTCAAGCTGGGTGTTGATCATGGTGGCCATTTTGAAGTCAGCCATTTTGTATCCAACTTTAGTTTTTTCAATGGGAAGAGGGTCATGTGACACATCAAACTTATCGAGAATTTCACAAGAAAAACAATGGTGTGCTTGGTTTTAACGTTACTTTATTCTTTCATGAGTTATTTACAAACTTCTCTTTGTTTACAGCCATTGAAATGTCGCAGAGGTTAACACGTGAGGAGCGGATAGAAATTGTGTTGATGTCTGGTGAACGCAGTACCAGGGTCATTGCAGCAGATTTCAATGCAAGACACCCTACGAGACCACCCATCTCCCATGCTACAGTTTGCAAACTGCTTGCCAAGTTTCATGAAACTGGTTCAGTGTTGGATTTGCCCAAATGTGGACGCATGAAAACTGTCACTAATGAAGAAACATCAGTGGCTGTCCTAGCTTCATTCAGCAAGAGCCCACAGCGTAGCACTCGCCGCATGTCACTGGAAAGTGGCATCAGTCGAACATCCCTTTGGCGGATATTAGCTACTCACAAATGGCACCCTTACAAACTCCAGCTGCTGCAGCATCTCAACGAGGATGACCCAGATCGGCGCACTGAATTTGCAGAATGGGCAAAACAAAAATTGGAACAGGACCCTCAGTTTACACAGAACATTTTGTTCAGTGATGAGGCAAACTTTTATGTGAATGGTGAAGTTAACAAACAAAACCACCTCTATTGGTCTGACACTAACCCACATTGGATAGATCCCTCCAAGACTGTTGGAACACAAAAATTGATGGTATGGTGTGGTATACTGGGGTACAAAGATAGTGGGGCCATTCTTCATCAATGGAAACCTCAAGGCCACGGGATATCTGAAATTGCTACATGATGTGTTTCCCTCTTTATGCACTGAAGCTGGCACGTTCCCTGAGTTTTTCCAACAAGATGGTGCACCACCACATTATGGGTGTCAGGTCCGAGCATTCCTAGATAAACAGTTTCCTGGAAAGTGGATTGGTCGTCGTGGGCCAGTTGAATGGCCCCCTAGGTCTCCCGATCTGACCCCTTAGACTTTTATCTTTGGGGTCATCTGAAGGCAATTGTCTATGCTGTGAAGATACGAGATGTGCAGCAACTGAAACTACGGATACTGGAAGCCTGTGCTAGCATTTCTTCTGCGGTGTTGCTATCAGTGTGTGAAGAGTGGGAGAAGAGGGTTGCATTGACAATCCAACACAATGGGCAGCACTTTGAACACATTTTATAAGTGGTCAGAAACTTGTAAATAACTCATGAAAGAATAAAGTAACGTTAAAACCAAGCACACCATTGTTTTTCTTGTGAAATTCTCGATAAGTTTGATGTGTCACATGACCCTCTTCCTTTGAAAAAACTAAATTTGGATACAAAATGGCCGAATTCAAAATGGCCGCCATGGTCAACACCCAGCTTGAAAAGTTCCCCCCTCCCATATACTAATGTGCCACAAACAGGAAGTTAATATCACCAACCATTCCCATTTTATTTAGGTGTATCCATATAAATGACCCACCCTGTAGATGTGGTGTTATTTTTGTTTATATTTTTATATATTGTTTTTTAATTTATTATCTTCATTGTTATTTTTACTCCAGACTAGAGTTTTATCTATATAGGCAATTATGCAAGCGGGGATAGTGGCCCCATTCCTATGCTCTTATTACGTTGTTAGTACAGTCAGGGATGTTGCTCCCTGTTTACCACCGTTCAACTTGAACACTGAGCTGCTGTGCAGTTCAACAATCCAGGATCGCTGCACTATGTTAAGGTCAGCCAGATCAGTGTTTTCCAGAGCATGGTTGATAATGTAGCTACCAAATGATAGCCCTGATTAGAGCTGACATATCATTCCAGCCACCAAGTGTAAGCCCCACGTGTTTCTTTACTTAATTCTTCAGGGGCCTGCAGATTTAAACTTTCTGATAGTCAAGCGTACAATGTATAAGAGGCATCAATTCATGCCTAACGTGGGTCCAGATTGCTAGCCGCAGTTGGCGGCATAACACCCCGACTTAAAAAGTGAAGTGTCCACCCCTCTTGACATATCCCAGCCTATCATAAGGCTCAGCGTATTAGGCATGTCTCTCCCCCTTGAAGGGGGCTCGTCAATATTGTCCAATCATCAGCCGGCTAGACCGGCCTCCCCAGTGTGATGTATGAGGAGACGATTGGATTGACGATTTGCACTGCGAACAGTGCAATGATCCCTCCCCCTCCCTCCACGTAAGGGCTGGGGGCGGGGCCATCTCGAGACATGCAACACCGTGCTATGTACAAATAAACCGTGCCTGTATTCAAGGCATTTCTGTACATGTAAAGAGGGATGCAATTGATTATTAGTGTGAACAGGTTCATTCATTAAAAAGGAAAGCTGGTCTATGCATATTAACTCACTATATTAATTCTTTTTGGCATATTAAATAAAGTACCTACTCAAGTATAGTGGAAAGTTTGCAGTTGTATTGAAAAACCCCCTTAGATGAGGTTACATTAGTCAGACGAATAGACTGAACAACCTCATGGACTAGTTTAGTCCTATACAATCTCATTATGAGACTGTTAGTAACCATGGCTTCTACACATGGTACTGGTGATAACTATGGACCTCATGTATATATAGCATACGTACTGGTCTATCCCTAAGACCTCCATCTGTCTGGATGTGTCATATATGTCAAAGCCCATCTACCTTTGTTAAAATTATAGGTAGGTGATTTTAAGTCTATTCGTCTGACTAATGTAACCTCATCTAAGGGGGTTTTTCAATACAACTGCAAACTCTCCACTATACTTGAGTTGGGTGCTTTTTTTAAATATGCCACAAATAATTAATATAGTGAGTTAATAAACATACATCGGCTTTCCTTTTTAATGAAAGAACCTGTTTTCACTAATAATCAATTGCATCCCTCTTTACATGTACAGAAATGCCTTGAATACAGGCACGGTTTATTTGTACATAGCACGGTGTTGCATGTCTCGAGATGGCCCCGCCCCCAGCCCTTACATGGAGGGAGGAGGAGGGATCATTGCACTGTTCGCAGTGCAACTCGTCAATCCAATCATCTCCTCATATGTCACACTGGGGAAGCCGGTCTAGCGGGCTGATGATTGGACAGTATTGACGAGCCTCCTTCAAGGGGGAGAGACATGCCTAATACGCTGAGCCTTATGATAGGCTGGGATATGTCAAGAGGAGTGGACACTTCACTTTTTAAGTCGGGGTGTTATGCCGCCAACTGCGGCTAGCAATCTGGACCCACGTTAGGCATGAATTGATGCCTCTTATACATTGTACGCTTCACTATCAGAAAGTTTAAATTTGCAGGCCCCTGAAGATTTACGGCAGATATTAATATAAGTAAAGAAACGCGATAACATCACATCTATATATAAAAATTTAATTAAGACTAGAGTAGTAAGAGGCATATATTGAGCATATATCGTGTTAGTCTACTATCTATTGAATTTATAGTGTCAATGTAAGTGCGTAAGCACTAGTAACAAATATTGTCACATCTGCATCATCAATTATAATATGCAGATACAATTTATGAACCAAACACAGTAACATGGTTATCTGGAATGATTCTATATCCCTATAGATTTAAGTCAGTGAGAAATTAAGTATACATTTCAGGGAAAACTAACAGGAATACCTATAATATTAACAGTGATTTCTAATACAACATCATGTAGCTAACAAAGGAAACAGTTTGTATATGATAATAGCTGGCAGAGGAGATAAGTATAGCCAGAATTAAAATAGAGCACTGATTTCATTACTTTGCCTGCCATGTGATTGGGTAAGAAACCCAGGTCTTCTATTGGCTGGGCAGGCTAGCACATGCCACATGCGCTGCCCAGCATCCTTGCCAACGCCGTCGCTAGGATCAGAGCGATATCGCTGGAGAGGGTCTAGGTACGTCTGTGATACAATAGTACTTAGAAGGAAATCTGTCAAAGAAACTTTGAATGAATTTGAAGTTTCCTATATCATGTGTTAACATTTTTTCCTGCCCATTCCACTCTCCCCCTCAGCAATTTCTATGCCTGGGTGGACAGTAAAGACACTAGGGGGGTCCCTTCCCTATGTGGCTGCCTCAATCACTATTGATCAATATCTAAAAGGGTTAAACGCCATGGATCGGTGCTTTTCCCAAAGCTGTCCATTGCATCAAGGCGGCAGTCAATTAATCACTGTTGCCCCCGATGGATGACCGCCCAGGCACAAGTGTTGTGCCCACCATAAATGTGCAGGAAGGAGTCAATACACACATACTGTATATGCACTACTGTAACATTATAATAATACAAAGGCTATAAATACAAACACACTATTGTGACATCAGCACAATACAGCACAACTTAGAAAAAACACGCATACTATTTTGACATCATCATCAAATGATGGGGACAGGGGCATCGTTCGCTAATAAGGTATATTACAAAGTTTCTTATCTTTGCTTGTAATATTGATGTATGGAAAGTTATTTATAACTGGAGATACGCTTTAAATACTCACAAACACTATTATAACAACGCAGAATAACAACAAACCTTTACAGACAATATTATGATTTTACTGTAAATATATAATACCACACAGTACATAAATACACCCACATTTTGACATCATAAAAAGAAAGCACACTATTGTGACATTTTCTATATAGATCAGACTATAAATACACATACACATTACTGTGACATCATTACAACAGAACAAAGAGTATAAATACAGTATATATACACAAACACACACACACACACACACACACACACACACACACACGCCTTATTGTGATGTAATCATAATAGAACTTGTTCCGCTGTCCCGGGCGGCTGGTGGTATGTCCCACTAACTCAATTCTGAAGCAGGGAACCATCAGCTCCCTGTTCAGAATTAGTCGAGAGCGGAGGATCAGAGGGAGCTCCTCCGCTCGCCGAGGACTCCCTTTGCACAGCTCTACGTTAAGCGCTGTGCTCGGGGAAACCCTGATGCCACTGTCCATATATGAACAGTGACATCAGTTCATACTCCTAGAGCGGAATCCCCGTTGCCGATGATCTGGCCGGGGGTTCTGCTCCTAGAGGAAACCACTGAGGTCACTGTCCATATATGGACATTGACGTCAGGGGCTCCTCCTGGAGCGGAATCCCCGGCCAGAGTCTGCAACGGGGATTCCACTCAAGGGGTAGCCACTGACGTCACTGTCCATATATGAACAGCGACATCAGGGCTTCCCTCTAGGAGCGGAATCCCCGGCCTATGCTCTGGCTGGGGATTCCATTCCTAGAGGGAGTCCCAATGGTGGTATCTAGGGTGGGTGACGCTATCTTCAAGGGGGGTGTGGCACTATCTACATAGCCACTGTGGCACTATATAGGGGCACTATCTACATGGGCACTGTGTCACTATCTACAGGGGCACTGTCACTAGGGGCAGCTAAAGGGGGATTATACTGCATAAGGGCAGCTAGGGGGCATTATACCCTATGGAGGCATTATGTTGTATGGAGCAGATTTGTAGGGCATTAAGCTGTATGGTGCATTATACTGTATTGGGCAGCTATGGGGGCATTATGCTGTATGGGGGGAATTTCGGCTTTATACTGTATGGGGGCATCTGTGTGGGCATTATATTGTATAGGGGCATCTGTGTAGGCATTATACTGTATGGGGGCATCTATGGGTCAGTATACTGTATAGTGGCACTATGGGGGCATTCTATTGTATGATGACAGATTGAGGGCATTATTATGGGGGCAGCTATTTGGTATTATACTGTGTGGTAGGCACTATAGGAGCATGATACTGTGTGGGCTGAACCGGGTGTGTAATGGCGGGGATTGGGTGGGATTAGAGGTGTGGCTTAAAATAAAACCATTTGATGCGCTGTGCGCCGCATCGGTTGTCCCTCTTTGTGATACTTGAAAGTATAGCACTGTCTACAGGGAGGGCTGCAAAGCACTGTATGTGGAGACTGTATAGTCCTGTCTACTGGGGGGTGCTGTACAGCACTGCCTACAGGGGGGGCTGTATAGCACTGTCTACAGGTGGGGCTGTATAGCACTGTCTACAGATGGGCTGTATAGCACTGTCTAAAGGGGGGGCTGTATGGTACTTTGTACAGGGGTGGCCGTATAGCACCGTGTATAGGGGTGGCTGTATAGCACTGTATGGGGAGACTCTATAGCCCTGTCTACAGGGGGCGCTGTATAGCACTGTCTACCGGATGGGTTGTATAGTACTGTCTACAGGGTGGGCTGTATAACACTGTCTACAGGGTGGGCTGTATAGCTCTGTCTACAGGGGGGCTGTATAGCACGGTCTACAGGGGGGCTGTATAGCACTGTATACAGGGGTGGCTATATAGCACTGTATGGTGAGATTGTATAGCCCTGTCTACAGGCTGGCTGTACAGCACCGTCTACCGGGTGGGTTGTATAGTACTGTCTACAGAGTGGCCTGTATAGTACTGTCTACAGAGTGGCCTGTATAGTACTGTCTACAGAGTGGCCTGTATAGTACTGTCTACAGAGTGGCCTGTATAGTACTGTCTACAGGGGGGCACTTTATAGCACTGTCTACAGGAGGGGGCTGTATAGCACTGTCTACAGGGGGGCTGTATAGCGCTGCCTACAGGGGGGGCTGTATGGCACAATCTTCAGGGGGGCAATATCTAAAATGGTGCGCTGCGTGTGGCACGCAGGGGAGGGGGGCCCAGTCAAAAGTTTGCTATGGGCCCAGTGTTTCTTAGTTATGCCCCTGTGTATATATATATATATATATATATATATATATATATATATATATATATATATATATATATATATATATATATGCAGAAGCAGCAGCATGGAGGAGATTATACATTAGTAAGGAGCAGTGTAGCTAAAAATCCAGCACTGGGTAACATGTAACTTTTTGCAGCTGCCTGCCTCTCCTTTCTCATTAAACAAATTCAGTACACGTAGACACCTCCAGCATAGACACCTCGTGACAGATTAGGGCAAAATAATGTTTTTTTCCGAAGATGGTCATCTTGCGCCACACATCTTATGATATGATAAAAGATGATAAAAATAAGTGCTAATCTTTTTTAAAATACTTCATCGCTCTATGTCACTATCACATACAGTGCCACTCCTCCTGTTTTTCCATGTCATATAAGGACGTGTCATCCGTAGGGATGATGCATTACAAGCGTAGCAGCTAGTTACGGCAACTGCAGTGATGTCGCTAGGCATAGCGGTATTGTTATGTATCATCCCTATGAATGACTCGTCATTACATCATAAGGGTAAACAGAAAGAGCGTCCATGGTGGTGGGTGGATGGAGCATACTTTGAAAGGTAAGTGTATGGCAAAGAACTATTGTGGAATTATAATACCCAGCATGCTCTGATCATTTGTCAGGTAACTCTGGGAGTTGTAGTTTCACAAGAGTTGTGATACCTGTTCTGTGAAAATACATTTTCAATTATAGTCTGATGATGATAAACTGTGAGATCATGCTGAAAGTTGCACTTTCACAAAGTTGTCTTTTATACCGTGATTTGTCCGGCAAGTGTGCACTCACCCTAACTTTCACATACACCGCGTTCAAAATTATTATGCAAATGTTATTTTTCGCTGATTTTCCTAAATAGTCGATGCAAATGACAGTCTATCAGTAATGACAGTATACTCTTCAAGCCATCAACCGTTGGAGTATAATGCAAATTTTATTGAACAAATCTCCTAATGATAACAGATTTTTTTTTAGAAGTAAAAAACTCAAAATTCACTGTTTCAAATTATTATGCACAACAGAGATCAAAAGTTGTAAAGAGAACTAAAATGGTAATTTGTTGAATTTGCAGAATCAGGAGGTCATATTTACAGAAATCAAAAGCTCTTTCAATCAAAAAAAACTTAACAGGCCAAGTTACATGTTAACAAAGGACCCCTTCTTTGATATCACCTTCACAATTCTTGCATCCATTGAATTTGTGAGTATTTGGACAGTTTCTGCTTGAATATCTTTGCAGGATGTCAGAATAGCCTCCCAGAGCTTCTGTTTTGATGTGAACTACCTCCCACCCTCATAGATATTTTGAATGAGGATGCTCCAAAGGTTCTCAATAGGGTTTAGGTCAGGGGAACATGGGGGCCACACCATGAGTTTCTCTCCTTTTATGCCCATAGCAGCCAATGACACAGAGGTATTCTTTGCAGCATGAGATGGGGCATTGTCATGCATGAAGATAATTTTGCTACGGAAGGCACGGTCCTTCTTTTTGTACCACGGAAGAAAGTGGTCAGTCATAAACTCTACGTACTTTGCAGAGGTAATTTTCACACCATCAGGGACCCTAAAGGGGCCTATCAGCTCTCTCCCCATGATGCCAGCCCAAAACATGACTCCGCCACCTCCTTGCTGACGTCGCAGCCTTGTTGGGACATGGTGGCCATTCACCAACCATCCACTACTCCATCCATCTGGACCGTCCAGGGTTGCACGGCACTCATCAGTAAACAACACGATTTGAAAATTAGTCTTCATGTATTTCTAAGCCCACTGCAACCGTTTCTGCTTGTGAGCATTGTTTAGGGGTGGCCGAATAATAGCTTTATGCACACTTGCAAACTACTGGAGGATTCTACACCTTGAGGTTCGCGGGACTCCAGAGGCACCAGCGGCTTTGCAATGGCATTTTAGCAGCTGCTCTCCTAATCCTATTAATTTGTCTGGCAGAAACCTTCCTCATTATGCCTTTATCTGAACGAACCCATCTGTGCTCTGAATCAGCACAAATCTTTTCACAGTACGATGATCACGCCTAAGTTTTCCTGAAATATCCAATGTTTTCATACCTTGTCCAAGGTATTGCACTATTTCACGCTTTTCAGCAGCAGAGAGATCCTTTTTCTTTCCCATATTGCTTGAAACCTGTGGCCTGCTTAATAATGTGGAACGTCCTTCTTAAGTAGTTTTCCTTTGATTGGGCACACCTGGCAAACTAATTATCACAGGTGTCTGAGATTGATTACAATGATCCAAAGAGCCCTAAGACACAATACCATCCATGAGTTTAATTGAAAAACTAATAATTACATGTTTATGACACTTAAATCCAATGTGCATAATAATTTGGAACACAGTGTAAAGCTGATAAACACTCTGGGGAGGGGATGCATTCAAATGTTAACTTGGGTGCGTACATAAATAGGGCAACTGAGACAGCAGCAGTGCATTATATGGTACAGTAACTGGTGCTGTGAAAAAATACAGCTTGTCCAGCAAAAAACAAGCCCTGATATGGCTAAGTTGACGGAACTATCAAAAATTTATGGATTTTGGAATGTGGGGAGGGAAAAATGAAAATGAAAAAATGAAAAATGGCTGTGGGGCCAAGGGGTTAAATACAAACATTGGTACACTACAAAAAGGAAATAACGCTTCCTACTTTTTAATTATTTCAACAGCTCATAGGCTTCGTTCACATCTGCATCAAGGCTCCATTCCGACGTTCTGTCTGAGCTTTCCGCCGGAATCAAGCCCTGACTGACACTACCAGAAACCATAGGTTTCCGTTTCCATCACTATTGATTTCAATGGTGACGGATCCGGTGCCAATGGTTTCCGTTTGTCTCAGTTGTGCGAGGGTTCTGTCATTTTGATGGAATCAATGCTGTAGTAGACTGCGCTATTCATTCTGTCAAAACAACGGAACCTTTGCACAATGGAGACAAGCGGAAACCATTGGCACCGGATCCATCACCATTGAATTCAATGGTGATGGAAATGGAAACCTATGGTTTCCGTTTGTGTCAGTCAGGGTTCTGTTCCAACTGAAAGCTCTGACGGAACTTCGGAACGGAGCCCTGAAGCAGATGTGAACAAAGCCTAAGTAGTGTTTTGCCACCAGAAAAAAATTGGCTCACCAGTAAAAAATGTGTTAGGGAACCAAAATAAAAGAAACTCTACAATAAGTCAAAGCCTACATGCTTTCTGTTCTCTATCTCCACTATATGGGTTCTCCTTTGTGTAGATGGTCTGATATATAACACTATCCATCCTTGGTAGCTACTCAAGTAAAATCTGTATTCCTGCGGCACACTTTGTTGACAGTCCATCCCTGACTTCCTCCCACGAATTCTAGTTATGTCTCTGGTGTATGCGCAGCTATGCAATATATTGTGATTAGAGATGAGTAAATTGATTTGCCACTTTCAAGTCATATGGAAAAACTTTCCTGTTTATAAGGTTTCGCAAATATGGAATTATTTAGAGATTTGATGTCACAAACTTGAACTGCAAAGTTAGCAGTATGCTTTCAATCATGTGACACATTACAAAAACACAGTTCAGAGACATAAATGGGCGGGCACGGTTGGTACCCGCCATATCCCCACCACATGACAATAAACTAGTGGTGCTCTGTACCGTAATAGGCAGAAGATGTGCTTCAATATCATCGAATAAGGAAAAGAACACGGCACTCACCAGTTAAAAGCAATGTTGCTTTAATCCAATAGCAACATAAAACACAAATTTATTTTTTTTGCACTTTGCTTGTTTTACTTGTAACTTGCAATTTGGCCTGAATTTTAACCCTGCTGTTGGAATGCACAAGATCTAAGCAACATAAACGTTTCCATTACAACTAGCAGACATTCTGCTGCGGAAAAACCGCACCGTTTCCTGCAGTTTTTAGTGCAGAAAATGGTGCGGATTTTGCTGTGTTTTTTCAATGCTGGGAGATGGTGAAATCTCCTCTGAAAAAATGCAGCAATTCAGTCCACTTTCCACAGCAGGAATTGACTGAGGTACGAAAAATACGCACTGCAGGTGAATTTCTGTTCGGAAATTTTACGCAGAGTTTGGATGAGATTTATTAAACTCTCACCCACTTTGCTGCTACTGTATTCTGCTGCGTATTTTCCGTCCGCAATTCCGGACAGAAAATACGCAGCAATTCCGCTATATGTGGACAAGCCCTAACAAGTACTATCAATCCCAGACTGCTAGTCAGCCATAAAGTATTCCATGTACCCCCTTGTTATTTGGATTGTGTAGCATTGCGGCATTCCTGTTTTCTTTGACTTCTTGCACACCTACACAGTACAGTGCACTAGTTTACAAATCTGTGTGAAAGCAGCATTCCTTATTTTGACATCTTTATGTGCATAAATTAATAAATGAGTGCAATTTTGCTGCAGTGTAAAAGCAGCATTCCTGTTTTTCCTCTTTCATAAACTTACAACATAGTCTGTAAATTTCTAAATAAAACTATTTTGTTGCATTGTTAGAGTAACATTATTTTTTTTTTCTTTCACATGGTAACAGTGTTTTATGCTAATTTAAAAAAATTGTGGTTGAAAAAATAAAATTACTGTGCTATTAGTGTGCAAAATTACTGTTAATCTGATGCTGTGCGAAAACAGCATTCCTGTTTTTTATTTCTCTCTCACATGGTAAAAGTGACTGCTTGCTTGTGAGTATAACAAATTTGCTTTATTTGAAGTCTTTTTTTGTTGCAGCATACATCAAGTCCTTAAAAAAATACCGGCAGGGGACCACAGAACCACCGTCGCAGCTTACTTTTTGAAACTGAAAATTACTTACTTGAAGATCACTTCATCTTATGTGAATAAGTCTAGCGTAAAAAAAACAACAACAAATTATACCACTTTAGGCTCATTCCTGAACAAAAACAGCTCAAACAGGTAGTGTCAATGTTGCTCAATCTGACCGCTATACCCACAAATGAATTCCCGTGTTCTGCTGTTAAGCGGCTGTGGCACTACTGAATATTTTCAGGTCGTGAGATGCACAGCAAATTTATATATTAATACATATTATATTGTGTGTGTGAAACTACATTTCATTATACTGATGTTTTGTTTAGTTTTTTTATTTTAAATATATTGGGAGCACATTTATTAAGGACTTTGGCAGAACAGTAACCTTTGGTGTTTGAGTTAATGCTTAGTTTATTGTTCTTAACACATATTTCACACATGTATTGCATTACTGTTTCTAAAAGGAAAACGGAATGTATCTTTGAATAGGGTAACTGCAGCCTTGGGACCAATGTTGTGCCGGTTTTTCAACATATATTTTGATAATGATTCTGCTTTCTTTTTTTTCCCCACTGCTTTGCTATTTGTAGTAACATTAAAACTGGAGCCTACACAGTTATGTGTTTTATTTCTTCCCTTTATTATTATAGGTACAATTTTATTTCAGTCAAAGGCAAACAAATATTTATCTACTTGTCAATTCTAGGCCTGTTCATGGTATTTCACGTGTTGCTATTTACATTTTTTTAAATTTATATTTGGTTCCTAGAAATGTGCTTCTAAGAAAGGTTCTAAACAAAAATGGAAAATAAACCAAACCTACATCTTAGCCCTTCTACATAACAATCTAAACATTAATATAGATTGACAAGACCAAGAGAACCTAAATCAATATGTAGAATTAAAACTTGAGATTTTGTTTGTTAAAAATTCAATAGAGGGATCTGTCTAATATTTTCCCAAGACAATAGAGAACTTGGGAGCCACACTTAGCTCGTGGGACTACCCAATTTAATTCTAAATAAGTGTCCATTATTTATTGATATAGTCCTGGAGCTGTCCCGGAATGGAACACATCTGTGATTTGTATCTATCTGACTTTGTGTTTTTCAGTGGAGATCTCAGACTGCAGAGATTGACTATTGTGTAAGTTCCTGTACAGAGTAGTCCGAGACAATGGAGGCGGTCAGTATGTTGTAGTGTAGGGGAACTGTTGGTAGCACATCTGTAAGACCAGTGCTGTGGTTGAAACATTTGTATGGGCACCGCTGGCTGTATCAGTAACTACTCTGTGGTACTGCTATAAGACTGGAACTATTTTTTGGAGGTTTTCTTAAGGTTAGGATTGGTTTTGAGTGGAGTGGCCAGGATAAAAGGGGTGCGTGTATACAGGAGACAAAAGAAAAAAAATGCTTTGGCGCATACTTCTTACCTTTCTTAAAAATATCAATATATCACTATACTCTTCCCAACAACAAAACTAGAATAGGATGGAGATCTCATTATTGTTATGGTTAACAGGTAGAAATTGATTGTTGACTTTAGTCGAATAAAAAAATCTATGGTGATAAATTCAGCCGTTTTGTAGCTGATTGGCCAAGATACACTAAGTGGTCAGTGCCACGGCACTTGTGTGCTGAAAGTAACCCCATGTGGTGACTTTTGGCAAATCCGCCCGGAGAGCGCCTTAGTTAACATTCGGTGCATGCTTTTAATGGCACACTGAACTACCATTTGAAGTGCCGATTGCACCCGCTGAATTACTTTATTAAGAAAACCAATAACATCCCTTAGAGACTTGAGAGAAACTCTGATTAAGGGCTGTTTTACGGAGTTGAAAAAGACAACATAATTGGTTGAGTGATTTTGTGCTGACAGGCAATTATAAATGTGGTCAGTGCAGATTTTGGGGCCCCTTGAATCGCTCAAGGTACCTTAATTTGTGGTGCTTTATTACTACAGTGTTTGTAGTCACCTGTCATGTGGATTCTTTTACATTGGAAAAACAAAGAGATTTGGTGAGAAGGTTTGATCACTTGATAAAGGAGAAGGTTCTCCTCCCTTGATGCAACATACACTACAGATGTAGCCATCTTTAACTTGATTCTGATAACTTGCTGCAGCGTGATATCACACAACAAAAGCCATTGAAAAGTCATTGAAAAAGCCAAAATAAGAGATCTAGCCATTGTTGTGCCTGTTTGTAATGGGCATCTTGTGCATGTAAATTATATTTATTTTTCACCGAGCACCTGTCTTTCAATCCATGGGCTCCGTTCAGCTCCCCCGTTCAGTCATGTGTCAGGTAAACTGACTTTTCAATTCACACAACATCTTATGTGTGGATCGGAAGCCAGTTTCCCTATGTAAGTCTATGAGACTTACATTCTGAGTCTCATAGACTTACATAGAGAAACTGTCTCCAACCCACTTCACTAAAAGCTCTGCAGAGGTTCTTGGGTTTTGCTAATTATTATCGAAAATGTATTCATAATTTTTTCTCCATTGCCAAACCTTTGACAGATCTTACTAAGGCCTTATTTACATGAGCGTATTTCACGTCCGTTATACGCGTGTGAAAATCACGCACGTCACACGGTCCTAAGTCAATGGGTCCATTCAGACATTACGTGTCTTTCACGTAGCGTGTGTCTGCTGCGTGAAACTCACTGCATGTCCCATACTTGAGCATTTTTTGCGCATCTCGCACCCATTGAAGTCAATGGGTGCGTGAAAATCACGGACATCACACGGACGCACATCCGTGTGCTGTGTGTGATTCGCACAACAGTTGCTAAAAAAAATTATGACAAAAAGAAAACCACCTCCTTCATTTCATTTTGCATACGTCAAAACCACTTGACATAAGGATGCCATATGCACAAAAATAACACAGACACGCACCAAACACTGATGACACACGGAACTGAAACGCACGCAAAACGCAGCATTTTTTACGCGCGCAAAACGCACACGTTCGTGTAAATAAGGCCTAAAGTGATGATCGTGTAAATTGGAGACCAAATGCGGTCTTCGCCTTTGAAATCTTAAAACAGTGTTTTATGGAAGCGCCTGTACTTGTTCAACCTGACCCGTCTACCCCCTTTATTGTTGAGGTTGATGCCTCAGAAATAGGTGTGGGGGCTGTGTTGTCTCAAGGATCTTCTGTATTGACTAATTTGCGTCCCTGTGATTTTTTTTCTCGCAAATTTTCTGCCACTGAAATAAATTATGACATAGGTAATTGTGAACTTCTTGCTATTAAGTGGGTGTTTGAAGAGTAGCGCCACTTTATAGAGGGGGCTAGACATCAAATTACTGTACAGACTGACCATAAAAACCTGACTTTTTTAGAATCAGCCAAAAGACTCAATCCCAGACAGGCTAGGTGGGCTTTGTCCTTTACCGGGTTTGACTTTAATGTAACCTACAGACTCAGGTCTAAAAATCTCAGGGCCGAAGCATTATCTCAAGTTTCTGTTTTTCTCAGGTCCCCGACATAAATCCTGAACCTATTTTATCCAAGGGGATAGTGGTTTCTGCAATATCACCTGATCTTGCAATTGAGATTAAAGAATGTCAGCAACTCGCTCCGCAAACCATTCCTGCTGGGAAGTTGTTTGTACCTCCTCAGTTTAGATTTCATTTGCTCAATGAGTTACATGATTCTGTTTTGTGTCGCCATCCATGGATAACTGGTATTAAAAAATTAGTCTCGCGGCTCTAGTGGTGGCCGTCTTTGTCTCGTAATGTATATTCCTATATCTCTGCTTGTGATATCTGCACTCGCACTAACACTTCTTGAACTCATCCTTTGGGTGAACTACTACCATTGTCTGTTCAACAGAAACCTTGGTCTCATCTGTCTATGGATTTTATCACCGATTTGCCTCCCTCTGAAGGAAAAACAGTCATTTGGGTGGTGGTGGACCATTTCAGCAAACTGTGTCATTTCTTTCCATTGCCTTAACTCCCTGATTCCAAAGATTTGTCTAAATTATTTATTAATCAAGTGGTTTGTCTGCATGGTATTCCGGAAAATATTGTCTCTGATAGAGGTCTACAATTTTCGGCTAGCTTCTGAAGAGCTTTCTGTAAGAAACTTGGTGTACAATTATCTTTCTCTTCTGCATTTCCCCCTGAGACTAATGGTCAAACTGAACGCTTTAATCGAACCTTGGAATATTTTTTTGGGTGTTATATTGCTGATAACCAGGTTGAATGGATCTCATATCTTCCATTAGCAGAATTTGCTATAAATAATCGCCAGCATGTTTCTCTTAATACCTCAGCGTTTTTCTGTAATTATGGTTTTCATCCTCGTTTTGGTTCATTTTCTGCCTCTTCTAGTGATAACCCTGAGGTAGAAGTTGAATCAAATAAACTGTGCACAGTGTGGGCTCAGATTCAATTTAACCTGAAGAAGTCCCAAGTTCTAAAAAAGAAATGCTAACAAAAAACATACGGTGGGTCCTGTGTTTAGTATGGGTCAAAAGGTGTGGCTTCCTACAAAAAAATCTGTGACTGAAAATGTGTTCTCGTAGGTTTGCCCCTAGGTTTGATGGTCCATATGAAATTGTTGAAGTTATTAACCCTCTATCTTTCCGTCTGGTGCTTCCTCCGTCTTTTAAAATTCATGATGTTTTTCACAAATCTCTCCTTAAATTATTTTTCCACTATCTAATTTACTCAAGAAACTTCCTCCTCCAGTTCAGGTAAAAGGAGATATGAAGTTTGAGGTTCAGAGGATTGTGAATTCTAGAATGGTCAGGGGTACTCTCCAGTACTTGGTGCACTGGACAGGGTATGGGCCAGAAGAACGAACCTGGGCTCCTGACCATTCACTACATGATAATCGTTTAGTTAAGATCTTTCATTTAAAGTTTCCTTTGAACCCTATGCTGAGGTTTAAGGGTCTGGTGGCCCCTCGTAGAAAGGGGGGTACTGTTAGGAAACATCTGTTCCTTTAAGATCGCCTTGACTTCTTGTCTAGCTTCTGGGCAGTTATGGTTTTAGTTTGAACCTATCTCTCCTTTCTGTTTTTCTCCCTATTAGAGGTAAGGGTGGAGTATTTATCCCTGGCTTCCTCCACTTGTTCTTTTCTTGTGATTTTCTTGTCTTCAGGTGTTTTTGATCAAGCTTCTGACAATACCCTATACCTCTGACTTCTGGACTTCTTGGAAACTGACCTTGGCTTGTCTTTGGATAACCCTTTGTTTACTGATTTGGAATATCTGCTCCCGGCTGGTTTTGACCTCTGCTATACCTGATATCCACTTTCTTTCTGATTTGGATTTTCTGTTTACCCTCTGGCTGTCTGGTTATCCTGTTCAGGTTTGCCTGCATTACACCTCTTATCCAACACTGAACTCTGCTAAAACAACCTGGGTTCTATGCAGCAAAAACCATCCTGGCTTGCTGTTGGCTCTGGTGAAAACCATAGAGTAGCCTTAGACTCTGTTGATCAAAGTTGTGACGGATTTGAGGTTGCAGATTAATGCATGCTCCTTTCCAGCAGTCTACTGCATCCTTTGGGGAATCGCTCACATAGCAATTCCATAACAGCTCTTCTGGGTGAAAAACTCCCACAGACACTCCAAAATCTTGTAGAAAGCCTTCCGAGAAGTGTGGAAGCTGTCTTAGCTGCAAAGGGGAGACCAACTCCATAATAATGCTTATGGATTTAAAATGGGATGTCATAAAAGCTCCTGTAGGTGTAATGCGTAGGTGTCCCAATACATTTGTACACATAGTGTATGTATGAGTGTCATAATAACAATGTGGAATTTGCATGCAAAATGTGTGTAAAGCAGCCCAGTTCAGGGGGAGACAGACATAATTAACTACTTCAGAAAAAAGCAAAGCTGATTTGTAGTATCATTAGGTCTTAATAACTGGAATTAACAAAGTCCTTTTTAGTATAAAGTATAATCTAGTATGGCATTCCGCATATTTTTTTTACTTTATTATGAGGTCTCTCTTCCCCTAAAGGATGTTTTGAGTATTGTATCGACTTTCTTAAGAGTTTGTATTAGTAAAGTTTGTATATAAGGGGGTGACGTTTAGTAAAACGCTGAGGTCTTGACAAATCGTGGGAGCACGCAAGAAATCCATAGGCTATCTCGTTCCACATAATGTGATTGTGTACTAAATAAAGAAGAAAGTTTGCTAAATGGTGAGTGAGGTTTGGTCCTTCTTTGGATCTTCTTATTGTGTATTACTTTATGATAATTTGTAGTCACTTTAAAAGCGATTAATTTGATTGCCAAAGAAAAGTATTTATTGCGCTTAGTGAATGGGAAAAAAATAACATAAATTTTAGGGATTACATTAAGAATAAGATAACTAATACACTTCAATAATGAATACTAGCAGAGCATGTAATGTTCATCATATATAATCTGCTGCTATCTGGTGTACCCAGCTAAGATCTTGGCTGTGTGAGATGGTGATTATTTGTCTATATTCATTGAATATGTCCATAGGGATCTATGTACATAGTAATTAATATACACTAAATCTGTGTTTAGGACCAATAAGTAGAAATTAGGAAGTGTTAGCAGTACATGTTTATTGCTAGTGTGGCCGTATATTAACCATAGCAGAAATAAAACACACGTAAATTGATTCTCTTTCAACCTACAGGAAGAGTATGCAAATTTATTTTTAAACAAACTAAATTGCTACGTAGGCATGTATAAATATTCTTCTTTTTAGGTAAAATTTATGTAAAATATATGTTTTCATTGTAGCTACACTGCATAGATATGAACTGCGTGGGCTTGATGATAAAATTGCTAATTAGCACGCATGTAATTTTCCTTCTTTGATCAAAGATGTTTAATAAAAATCCATTGTCTGCATATGTTAGTGAAGGCAAAGGTGTATGCTAGTAAAGAAGCCTAATAACATGGGAAAATATGTGTGCTGTTTAAAATTATAGAGAAATTAAGAATCAAGGATCATTTCTCCTGTTCAAAGCAAATTAGCTCAAGTTGCAAATTAGCTGTGATTTTTGCTTTGATTGCAGGTAACAAAAAATAATTAAGTGAAGCAACCATTATATCTGGATCTTAAAAAAAATATATACACACACGCACACACACACACACACACACACACACACATGCACGCACGCACACACACACACGCACACACACACACACACACACACACACACACACACACACACACACTTAAAGAATTTAAAACCTGTTTATATTTGAAATATAAAATATCGGTTTGTCTTGAATAGCAGAAAGATAGAAAAACAGAAAGAGGCGGGGCCAAATTGTGTAGTATTTTTAAAATTTGCATAAAGGCAAATGCACTTACAAAATTTCAATTGAGAAAAGTCTCATCCCAGTTAGAAATATCTAGGGTTCCTCATCAACTCTCTGTTTGGGGAAGGCAGTCTACGGTCTGGTTTTGTTGGTAACCTCTTATTATTAAAAATGCTAAGAAAAATTAGCTTAATGTTTTAAGAATAGCGTATTGCATCTTCAGGAGTTTAAAATCTACTATCAGAACTGCTGTTTTATAGCTAAGTTAAGGTGAGGTGCAAAGGATCACATAATCATTGTATTGTTCCAAAGAACACATTTGCATAATAAAACTACATATATCACAAAATACAAAACACAGAAATAATAAAACATCAATGATATACAATAATAAAATAACAAAAAGTAATGCACAATTATCTAATCAGATCAGCATTTAATTTCTCCAAGAGCATTTGTCAGTTTTTTTGCCTATAACTCTCTAAAAATCTAAGTGAAATATGTTGTTACTTTGTTCTAATGAGCATATACTTGTTTTCAAATAGGTTATAGATCATTTTCCTTCTGAATGCCGCGATCAGCTTTGATTAAGGAATTCAAGAGGTTAAGGGCGGAGATAAGAGGTTTCTCTGATCTCCGCCATTGGAGCGGAGTATTAGGGTATGTGCACACACACTAATTACATCCGTAATTGACGGACGTATTTCGGCCGCAAGTCCCGGACCGAACACAGTGCAGGGAGCCGGGCTCCTAGCATCATACTTATGTACGATGCTAGGAGTCCCTGCCTCGCTGCAGGACAACTGTCCCGTACTGTAATCATGTAGGCAGGGACTCCTAGCATCGTACATAAGTATGATGCTAGGAGCCCGGCTCCCTGCACTGTGTTCGGTCCACTACTTGCGGCCGAAATACGTCCGTCAATTACGGACGTAATTAGTGTGTGTGCACATACCCTCAGGGCAAAGCCACACGTGGCGGAATTGCTCTTAAGTTCCGCTGCGGACACTCCGCAGCGTTAATCCGCAGCGGAGCCGTTTCTCCATTGACTTCCACTTCTATTTAGTAGGGTTAATTTAGACGAAGCGGAAAATTCCGCTGCGGAGCATAGGCTGCGGTGCAGAATTTGGTGTCCGCAGCATGCACTGGATGTTGCGGAGTTGTGGCGGACTGGTTGCGGACTCATGGCGGAATTTCTAGGTCTACAGCCAGACTGAGGAAGTCAATGGGGCTCCCGTAATTACGGGAGCGTTGCTAGGCGACGTCAGTAAATAGTCACTGTCCAGGGTGCTGAAAGAGTTAAGCGATCGGCAGTAACTGTTTCTGCACCCTGGACAGTGACTACCGATCCCAATATACAGCAACCTGTAAAAAAAATAGAAGTTCATACTTACCGAGAACTCCCTGCTTCTGTCTCCAGTCCGGCTTCCCAGGATGACGTTTCAGTCTAAGTGACGGCTGCAGCCAATCACAGGCTGCAGCGGTCACATGGACTGCCGCGTCATCCAGGGAGGTCGGGCTGGATGCCGAAAGAGGGACGCGTCACCAAGACAACGGCCGGTAAGTATGAAATTCGTTTACTTTCACTAGGGAAAATGCTGTCCCTTCTCTCTATCCTGCACTGATAGAGAGAAGGGAAGCACTTTTCCCGCAGTCCGCAGCAGCTAGTCCGCATCAATTTACTGCACATTTTGGGCAGATCCGCCGCAGAATCTGCAACGCAGATTCTGTGCGGCATTGATGCGGACAGTTGCGGAGGAAATCCGCCACGTGTGGGCATGCCCTTACAGTCATTGTCCCGCTCCTGATCAGCATTATGTCTATGCTCGTCATGATGCGGCAATGCCCAGCCGCTCATAATGAACATAGACGTCATGTGTCGGCAACAATATTGGTACATCATGCATCCTTTTTTGTGATTTTTACCTCCTCAAATTCTA
The DNA here is from genome assembly GCF_050947455.1 of Rhinoderma darwinii. Classification (NCBI taxonomy): domain Eukaryota; kingdom Metazoa; phylum Chordata; class Amphibia; order Anura; family Rhinodermatidae; genus Rhinoderma; species Rhinoderma darwinii. The sequence continues at coordinate 89,852,819 of NC_134691.1, forward strand.
GTGGCCTTTTTTATTTTTTGGGGGGAATATTTTATATCGTCCTTGGGAAAACTGGTAAACATAATATTCTCTTTTGTAGCCGGTAAAAAAATACCCACTTTCATCATAAGCTTTGTGATCTGAAAATGGCCACTTTCACATGCCAATATTATGGTCAATATCTTACATTAGTATTTGTAAGCCAAAATCAGGAGTTAAACCTACAGAGATAAAACGTATAATGAAAACATTTGTACGGTATTTTTTTTATTTTTTGGACCAACTCCTAACTTTGGCTTACAAATACTGAACCAAAATACTTCTGTGTGAAGTGGATTACAGCTGTGAGTTTCCTTACCATTCCCCATATCTCAACATATCTATATAGCTGTGCGACACCAGATGACCAGCTTTTAAAAAAAAAAACATTATTTGCGATACTCTGTCACAAGATGTCTATGCTATATGTATGGCCACCCAGTGGTTGTGATGTGCATTCCAGCCTGTCAAGGCTTTTGCTAGCATTTCGTGATATTGGATTACATTTTTTTCATGAAAAATCAGAGTCCTTAACCAAATTCAAGCAAAGGTAAAGGTGAATACATCTGTATCTGTTTTTTGTAATTATTATTATTATTATTATCTGTCTTCCATTATACTATCTTAATAAGCTTCTCAATAGCAGACAGACATCATTTTTTAGCTGTATGAAGGGAAGCAGCATGTTCAACATGACAGTTCTGCATTAAGAAGGTCACTCAAATTTTTAATAGGCAGAATCTTGAAGTAGTATCTACATTCATAAGATAGTGCTTAAAATATACGCACTGTACCTTTATGCTGAGTCCAAATCCCCCTACAGTTTGTCTTCGTATTGCTACAGTTCTTTCCTGAAATCAAAAGTAAGAGGTCAGATACTGATTTTGGATGAAAGAAAAGTTCCAATTCACCCCATCATGTGATAGATAAGCTTCAAATATGTGCATGTCAGTCACCAAACTACTTCAATCCTTTTTTTATTTATATTTGCTTTGTGTGCAGGGAAATTGTTTAAGCAAGAATGAGCTTTCCCCAAACTAGCCCAAAAATTGATGATGCAAAAAATTTTTTTTAGGCCCAATTCACACTTACGCTGCTTTTGACACGGAAACTGCATCAGAATCAGCAGCAAAAAAGGGCCGAAACCACCTCCCATCGGGAGGCAGAGACTTTTTGTTCTGCGGCAGTTTTTCGCCGCTCGCGGTAAAAAAAAGTGGCATGCTCCTCCTTGCCGCGGTTACGCTTCTGACTTCCCATTGAATTCAATGGGAGGCAGAGAAAGCGGTTTTCGTTGCGTTTTTTGCCCGCAACGCTCAATGGCTGTGGGTGAAAAACGCTGCATAAATTGTGGCACAAGATTGCAGGCAGGCAAAAATCTGAAGTTCCTGAAATTCCTGAAGGAATTTTGAGGCAGATTTTTCTTCCTGCAAAAAAAACCTAGACCTTAGACCGTTTTTACGTGTAACAAGATTGATTCAACAGTGAATTGAGAGTGATTGAACAGTGAATTTAATTATACATTTTTGTAAAATAAAACAAATGTCAAAGTGTCATAGTGATCAACATTTATTACAAATAAACTGTGTTTACACATGCCGGTTTTGCGGCATTTTTTTTGTAAAAAAATGACATGGAAAAAGAGGAAGTTAAACCATGTTGTGTAGAAATCCTTAATAGGCTCCCCCATAGAGGTGGTTAAGACCTTACTGTACCTCTAAATGCCTTTGATTTCATATGAAGGCATAGATACAGAGTTTCTTTTCTGTTGTATTCTGTATGAATACAACAGAAAATAAATTGTGCCATGCACCATCACATGTCGTATTAAGGAGGTATTCATCCCTAAAAGCAATGCTACTCTGGGAGAAAAGGGAGAAAATCTCCCACAAATGGCACCTGATGGGGCATTGTAAGGCGGCGCACATAGTTCCTGCAACTCAGTTGTTCACAGCTGCAGGGGACTCCATGTGCCACCCTATAGACTTCTGCACACGGCTCTGCCATGTACATGAGACCTAAGTAAATACAATACGTTGAACACATATCATTGAATACATTCATCCCATCAGCATGAGATACCTAAAATTAGATCAGAGGATTGGTTTTAGAGGTCAATCAAATGTAGAGCAGATGTGGGCAGTCAAGGTCCTGCAAGTGATAGTACAATAAAAACACTTTATTGTACTGTAGGTATTTATGAAGGTCTAGCAGCGGATGAGTCACAAACAACAGCATGAAGACAATTTCCACATCACTGAATATGCATGAGAATTGTTAAGTCAATATTTAATAAATGGAAAGACGATGGCACAGCAGTTCATCTGCCATGGACAACTCATCCTTAAAGCCATTGCCTTTTCGTGCACTGATAAATCCGACGTTGAACCGCATCAAGCCAGGGTAATAGGGGCTTCTCTTAGGGCTTACATTTCAGGTAACCGATTCCTCGAGGGGTGGTCCTTTTTGAGGCGGTTACCGTGTGTGTTGTTAGGCAGTTTAGGGATTCAAGTATAAATCAGCGTTTTATAGGGATTATTGATGTTCCTTTTCCCACTGCAACACCAGTACGGTTTCACCAATTTGCAGGATCTAGTAAGACTGTTCCATCTCTTGCTGGGCAAATAAGGTTGTAACAATTGCTGTTATTGTCTATTTTTAAGTGGGTGATCTCCTTTTTTATCTGGATATACTTGCGAACACTTTTGTGGTCACTTGCTTTGGTTTATTATATGCATTACAAATTAAAAGTTATGTTTTAACAAGTCTTTACCCTATTTGATAAAATGTTTGATACCCGGTGAAACCCGGTGAAACAAGGGAGGCCAACATGAGAGTGATTATGACGCCTAAGGAGTTGCAAGCTTCAATGACAGAAAAGGGAGACGCTGTGCATATCGCCACTATTATCTAGAAATGTCACCAGTTGCGGTTTTCTGAGAGTGTTAAAGACAAAGCTACTGCTGATAAATAATCATTTGACATCTCAGCTACAGTTTGCTAAGTTACATATGGCAGGCTTTGAAATATTAAAATCCCATCTAACTCAGCACGTGAACAAAACACACACTAACCCCACCATACAGAATGGCCAAGGTAAAATCATGCTGTGTCAAAGCTTATATGCAACAAGCCCTCGAAGGCTAGTAATGATAGATGGTAAAATAAATGCAGGAAAACGTTGGAGGGAAAACCTGCTGCTGTCTGCAAGAGCAGTGATTAAGGGAAAAAAAATAAAGATCAATGCTTATTTTTCCAGAAATATGGAAGACAATCATACAGCCAAAGCTATAGAGCTATAAAACCTAAAATTGGAATTCCACTTTAGGTCTAAATAATATATTAAAGCCATCACCCCAGGGGTCATACGTTCCTACTATTTATTGTCCTCAATTGTGGCAGCCTGGCTATTCTTCATCCATGCTCTATTAGGGCAGAATCTGCAACTAAGCTACATGGTAATCTAAGTTATAAATTAATCTTAGGTCTCCTGTCTCATCAGTGGCTCATGATATTGCTCTATTCCTTCCTCATGCTTTTACATTGCAGCTCTGTGTGCTTAGAATGATTGTTGTGGTGCACAAGCCAGGACAAGCTAAACAGTAAAGGGGGTTTAAAACAGGACGATTATCGTGCAGACGAGTGTTCATAGAATGCTCGTTGCCGATAATTGCCATGTGTAAAAAGGACAGCGATCAGCAGATGCACGAGCAAACGCTCGATCATCTGCTGATGGTATCGTTTTAAAAAAGTAAAATATTATCATTGTCGGCAGAACATCTCCCTGTCTATTCACAATCCCTAAACTTCGGTAACGTTTCTGTGGTACTTACAGCAGAGCAAGCGTAATCTCGCGAGATCTCGCTGTAAATTATAGGTTACAGCGAGATTACGCTTGCTCTGCTGTAAGTAGAAAACAAACGTTACCGAAGTGTCGGGATTGTGAACAGACATCCTGTCCTGGCTGGAAGGAACGTCTAGTCACTGTCTAAACACTTCAGTAACGTTAATATGTTAGTATAAGACAGCACATAATGAACAACGCAGTGTCACTATGCGTGGAGTAAATGAATGGAGAGAAGTGCATGACGCTGATTGGTCACTGAAGTGCAACGGCCACTTGGTCTAAAGAAGAAAACACGCCCACTTGGGCATTAAGAAAGTAATTAGCATAAAGCTAAAATCGCTCCTAACGTGGTGAAAATAGATTGTTTTTCTAAATAAAAACCACTGCTATCACCTACACTACAGCGCCAATTTCATTATGTAGGAGATAGGGCACCTATAATGTGGTGACAGAGCCTCTTTAAGAGGAAAATACAGGACTAATATCAAAAAAAGTTCCTCATTGGTTTCCGGGTGGTAATACTACGTACAACAGCCCCGAGCTGTGTCATCTGCAGCTGTCGGTCATCACAGAGAAGGGATGAGGACATACCACCTAAACAGATTTTATAATGAAATTTTGCAAAGTCTAGGGAGAGATAAAACACATATCCTCCCAACCAAGTAACTTACAGAGCTACTGTACACCTTGTTTGAAGCAGACATATAACTGCTCTATACGGTCTAATATTTGTTTTATAAGCATATGCCCTGATCTTCTCTTTAACTTTAGAAACCAATATTATATCATTTAGAACTTGGTCAAAGGTACATACTGAGTATAAAAGGTTTACTATGCTTCGAAAGTTGTACCTTTCCCTGTTGGTTATCACTTTAAGGGGTCTCTTTTGTTGCCAACATCTGCTAAACAAAGCAGGTCGAGGTCTGGAATATTGTATGTCTTCCTTGAAAAAGAGAAGCACTATGATCGAATTCTTTGTGTAACTCCACTTTTTCCAGCGCTCTAGGGACACTATGGTCCTGACAATACAATAGATGTATGTAAAAAAAAAAAAAAAAATGGAGAATTTAAGTTAGTTAAATAGTCCCTGTCAAATTTGAAAAAAGAATCACAGACAAGAGCTGCCTATCCAAGGCACTCACAAAATATAAAACATAACATTTATTATTACTCCATTTATAATGACTTCTCAAGCCACATAATTACCAAAAATATATATATATTTTATTATACACAGGCAATTGCTCAAATTAAAACTTTGAGATATGTCAAGTGCCAAAAGAGCAACTTCTCAAAATGTTTCAGGTGTGGTGATCTCATTAAAAAGTTTTAACTAGAAGAAAATGGATGAATAATACTACTTGAAGATGTAGTTTCTGCTTTTCAAAGACCAAGGGAATGATATCCACCCCTAGTAGTTTCTAAGTCCTCCCTGGTGCCTTCTTCCTATTGTGGTAGTCAGAGATACTGCCCTAAAAAGGGCAACGCTAGAGCTAACTTCACCCTCTGTTTCCCTAGTAGATTTTAAATTGTCCCTATATGTTTCATCTCGCTATTAGGGACTCATCAGGGGACATTGCATTCATAATATAGGTGAAGCTCCCATTCATCCGTAGTTGCAGGATATGTAGTGGAGCTGTCGCTACTCGCGTCTGGCGCTGTTAAAAATTATTATTAAAAGAATCTGGAACACGAGGTGAAGTCACAGTGAGATTAAAGAAAACACATTTAATAACACAACTGTTCAAATGGTGGTATGTGAATGTCGCTCTGATTCACTCTCGTCTTGACTACTGTAACTCATTACTTATCGGTCTTCTCCACACTAAACTCGCTCCTCTTCAATCTATCGTTAATGCTGCAGCCGGACTCATCTTTCTGACCAACCTCTACACCAATGCCTCTACCCTGTGCCAGTCACTGCACTGGTTAATGATTTCCTTTAGGATAAAATTACCGGCTCATGCAGCTTTATATGTACTACCCTTTGTTTATAAAAGATGTCTGGACCATTGTACTTATAAAGCACTTTGTGTGACCCCTATTTCCTCATAGATTGTAAGCTCTTGCGAGCAGGGTCCTCGCTCCTCGTATTTGAATTGTTAATTAGTTTTGTCACTATGTAATGGCTGATATTTTCTGTGGATGTTCCCTCTGAATTGTAAAGTGCTGAGGAATATGTTGGCGCTATATAAAGATTATTATTTTTTATTATTATTACTATTATATTTATTATTTTTATTATTAATAATATTATTATTATTATTATTATTATACCTTACATTAACTAACTAACTAACTAACTAACTAACTAACTAACTAACTAACTATGTTTTTTGCATCAACATATCAGCCTTCTATATAAAGGCCTCTAAACCTTTTTCTGATGGGGCCCCACTGGCCAAAAGATTGTGATGCCTGATTCTCCCCTGTGGTCAAAATCCATGGTAATATTAAAAAATATATTGCTTTCACATTTTTGAACCCCAATGTAACATTAAAATAAAGCCTACCCAACCGTGTCTCACCCAAACTGGGTGGTGATTTAAGAATGAGGCAGGTCCCATTGTTTGAGAAGCACTGCTCAAATGAATATCAACAAAACAGAAGCGTACAAAAATAGTTATCAATTTAAAATTAGACATGACTCGGAAACTATCACATCAAAAGGCATTTTAGCAATTTTAGAGTGAAAAACACAATTGAGGTATCCATGAAAATCAAAGCAAAAATTTGAAGAAAATAGCTTTTCAAAATATTCATTGGTCCCATGCTTAGCTTGTTGCACAAAATCTTCCATTCTCTGGTGAACCCATAGAATAGTTGATACAAACTAGTGACCAAATTGGATTAAACTCCTTCCTAGTGACCTATTGGGATCTAGACAACTCATCAGGTGTTCAAGGGGGTAAACGTATGCTCTTTGATGGTTCAGTGCATGTTCTATATATTCCATAAATTTTTATGCAAAGGCAATCTACTGGTCCCTAATTCTTGTTTCCCATTTATTTCGTTCCTAATGCCAATAACGCCTGGTGAAATAATGGACCAGTTCCTTATGTTCAGTAATCTCCCGATCTTCCCATTCTCACTTTTAAACACATGGAGTCATCTTCTCCAAACCTTTTTTGTGACTGTTAGGCCATATTCAGACGTGGCGGAATTGCTGTTGAATTCCGCTGCGGAAAGTCCGCAGTGGAATTCTGCAGCAGACGTTTTTTACATTTGTTTCTATACATTTTTAGGAAACTTTGTTCAGACATTGCGGAAAATAACTGTGCGTAAATCAGGCTGCGATGCAGAATTTTCCCTCCGCTGCATGCACATTATGTTGCGGACAGTAAGGTGGATTTTCAGTGCGGATTTCAGCCTTTACAATGCAAAAACTGAAATCTGCAGCAAGTCTGCTGTGATATCTGCAACGTCTGGATTACCTGTCAAATATGCAAATGTTGGTGCAGATTCATTGCGTAATTGCCCCGAATCAGCACCAACATTTGCAGCAGAAAAATTAACATATATAGGTACAATTCTTCAGTCTTGTGATTTTGGAGCTGATGTTTCTGTGGGCATTAGAGGTTATTAATCACATTCTAAATTAAAAGTAAGTTCAAAATTCCAAAAAAGGTCAATGTAACAGTTTGTAATGCAAAAAAGACACAAGTCCATCTAGTTCAGCCTATGATCCTGCAATGTTAATCCAGGGGAAATATGGCAATCAGAATAAATCCCTGGATCAAGAAACATCTTGAGAATTCTAGTAACCATAAGGGCATATTCAGACGTGGCGGAATTCTACTGCGGACAGGCCGTAGTGGAAATCCACAGCAGCTTTTTTTTAATTTGGTTTCTAAAGCTTTTTAGGTAAATTAGTACAGTGAAGGAAATAAGTATTTGATCCCTTGCTTATTTTGTAAGTTTGCCCACTGTCAAAGACATGAACAGTCTACAATTTTTAGGCTAGGTTAATTTTACCAGTGAGAGATAGATTATATAAAAAAAAGAAAAAGAAAATCACATAGTCAAAATTATATATATTTATTTGCATTGTGCACAGAGAAATAAGTATTTGATCCCCTACCAACCATTAAGAGTTCAGCCTCCTCCAGACCAGTTACACGCTCCAAATCAACTTGGTGCCTGCATTAAAGATAGCTGTCTTAAATGGTCACCTGTATAAAAGACTCCTGTCCACAGACTCAATTAATCAGTCTGACTCTAACCTCTACAACATGGGCAAGACCAAAGAGCTTTCTAAGGATGTCAGGGACAAGATCATAGATCTGCACAAGGCTGGAATGGGCTACAAAACCATAAGTAAGACGCTGGTTGAGAAGGAGACAACTGTTGGTGCATTAGAAAGAAAATGGAAGACATACAAAATGACTGTCAATCGACATCGATCTAAGGCTCCATGCAAAATCTCACCTCGTGGGGTATCCTTGATCCTGAGGAAGGTGGAAGCTCAGCCGAAAACTACACGGGGGGAACTTGTTAATGATCTCAAGGCAGATGGGACCACAGTCACCAAGAAAACCATTGGTAACACATTACGCCGTAATGGATTAAAATCCTGCAGTGCCCGCAAGGTCCCCCTGCTCAAGAAGGCACATGTACAGGCCCGTCTGAAGTTTGCACATGAACATCTGCATGATTCTGAGTGATTGGGAGAAGGTGCTGTGGTCAGATGAGACTAAAATTGAGCTCTTTGGCATTAACTCTACTCGCCGTGTTTGGAAGAAGAGAAATGCTGCCTATGACCCAAAGAACACCGTCCCCACTGTCAAGCATGGAGGTGGAAACATTATGTTTTGGGGGTGTTTCTCTGCTAAGGGCACAGGACTACTTCACCGCATCAATGGGAGAATGGATGGAGCCATGTACCGTCAAATCCTGAGTGACAACCTCCTTCCCTCCACCAGGACATTAAAAATGGCTCGTGGCTGGGTCTTCCAGCACGACAATGACCCGAAACATACAGCCAAGGCAACAAAGGTGTAGCTAAAAAAGAAGTACATTAAGGTCCTTGAGTGGCCTAGCCAGTCTCCAGACCTTAATCCCATCGAAAACTTATGGAGGGAGCTGAAGATCCGAGTTGCCAAGCGACAGCCTCGAAATCTTAATGATTTACAGATGATCTGCAAAGAGGAGTGGGACAAAATTCCATCTAACATGTGTGCAAACCTCATCATCAACTACAAGAAAACGTCTGACTGCTGTGCTTGCCAACAAGGGTTTTGCCACCAAGTATTAAGTCTTGTTTTCCAAAGGGATCAAATACTTATTTCTCTGTGCACAATGCAAATAAATATATAAAATTTTGACAATGTGATTTTCAGTTTTTTTGAAAATATATAATCTATCTCTCACTGGTAAAATTAACCTAGCCTAAAAATTCTAGACTGTTCATGTCTTTGACAGTGGGCAAACTTACAAGATCAGCAAGGGATCAAATACTTATTTCCTTCACTGTATATACGTTGCGGAAAATAACAGTGCGGAATTAAGGCTAAGGTGCAGTATTTACACTCCGCAGCATGCACAGTGTTTGGCACTGCATGCAGGGCAGCCCGCTCTCTTACAGTATGGGCGCTATAAATAGGCTGCTATTCTGCGATATATGCTGTGCCTCACTATCCAAACACTATGCCTCCATGTTTTACACTCTACACTGACTTTTTTTGTTTCACTCACAGCCCTGATTTCTACACACTACACTTAGTCATGTCCCCTATACCTCACATGTGCACTATACACAGTACTTTATTATTTATTTATTATTATTATTACACATTTACTTCCATGCCCAACACACCACTCCCCTCAAGGTTAGTGGGAGTGGCTATCATTATTTAAACCCACCTGGGCACTTCCCATCAGCAGCATTCTCTGACCTGGTTGCGTCCTGTTTGGAACGGGTATTTTACCCACCACCTAATCTGTGAGTATGGCCTTTTCTGTGGTTTTAAAAGCATGCACAGTCTGTTGCGGAGAAGCAGGGGATTTTCACTGCAGATTTCAGCCTTTGCTATGCAAAGGCTGAAATCTGTGGCAAGTCCACTATGATATCTGCCACATCCGAATTAACTGTCAAATAAGCAAATTTTGCTGCACATTCGTTGCGTAATTG